>NC_141689.1:457115867-457483367 GCF_964263255.1 Lissotriton vulgaris
CAACGATGCAACAGACCTGGGGCCTCAATGCGATTTGACGATCCAGGATGATGTGTGGGTTCTTGCACCCGGACAGCAGGATTTGCAGCAGAATCAGGGTGGTGATCTCAAACTTTGGAGATAGGTTCATCCGATGCGGCGTGCAGCAATATCTCGAGCCGCGGGCAGGCACTGCTTAGGTTTCTTTGGTGATACGTCTGAAACAGGTAAATATGCTTTGCGCTTCTCGTTCTTGCATTGCTTTTCCAGCTCCGTTCAGCCTGAACAACCTCCAGAGGCCCAGAACAGCTACAGGCCCCCCTTGGCAGGTCAAAACTCCCAGAAAGGAAGTTCAGGGGAGCTGGGGGTGAATTATTTGTGTCTCTGAGACTTCAGAACAGGAGGCAAGCTCTACTTCAAGCCCTAGGAGATCTTCATCAAGTAGGGGAAACAGCACACATCAAAGTCCTTGTCCTTTCCTTGGTAGATACAGCCATTGCAGGCCAACCCCAGACAGCACAAGGCAAACAGGCAGTACTTATCAGTTTATCCAGCTCTTCTACTTTGCAAAGGTTCCTCTTGATTCCCAGAAGTGATCTAAAAGTCTGGCGACTGGGCCCCTCTTTTTATAATCCAAAATTCTTTGTTCTCTGTGGTAGAGAACCTCTTTGCCCAGCCACAACCAGTTCTTTCCTCCATGGTGCAGCTTACTGGCAGAAGGTGGAGACATCATTGTCCTTGGCCGACCAGGCCCATTCAGGTATGAAATAATTTCTTCCTCCTACTCTGAATGCAGCCCATGTCTATACAGCCAAGTCCTGACTCACCCTGAAAAGTCATGACACACCTAACCCCCTTCAGTGACTGTCTGAGCAGAATGTTCATTCCCAGCTCCTGTCACTTCAAAGCCAGACGGTCAATAAACCATCTAACAGAGGCACACTGGATGGTTAGGCAAGACAATACCTACATCCTAAAAGTGGTATTTTCAAACCTAGAATGTAATAATCACCCTCACTAAAAGATGCATCTTAACATTCTGAGTTCAGGCATATCAAACTTCATTCTCCCATCTTGTTCTCATGGGCAGTAATATTCATACAATGTTATGAGCAAACTCACAATCTATCCTATAGGGACAGATAGCCGTACAATAGTGAAAAACAAAATTGGCAGTATGTCACTATCAGGACATGCCACACACATCAAGGCATGTCCTACTTTTCACATACACTACCCCCCGCCACCACAGAGGTACCTTAGGCCTAACTTAGGGGTGGCTAATATAGAAGAAAAGGGAAGGTTAGGGCCTGGCAAGTGGGTGCACTTGCAAAGGTCGACATGGCAGTACTAGACTGCACACAGGCATCACAATGGCAGGCCTGAGACCTTGTTGCATGCCTGTTTGTGTAGGTGGCACAGTCAGTGCTGAAAGCCTACTAGCAGCATTTGGTTTACAGGCTCTGGGCACACACAGTGCACTGACCTAAGGACTTAACATGAATTCAAATAAACCAATCATGGAAACACCAATCCATGACAACAATTTACAAAGGGAGCACTTGCACTTTGGCACTGAACAGCAGTGGCAAAGTGCCCAAAGCATGTAGACTAGCAAAATAAAGGCCAACATACAACAACATAACAGGAAGGCAAAGGCAAAAATACAGGGGAAACCCATGCCAATGATGCCAGGTCTAACACATGTCCCCTCCAGCTGAAATGTAAGCAGAAATATCTGGACAGACCATCACCATTGAAGTGTTCTGTACCAGGGCGGTGTTCCACCATGAAGTTCATCCATGCAGGGAAATGGAACACATCAACAACTTTGGGTTCTCATTCCTCATGTGCATCAGCCATCTGAGGGGCCTGTGGTCAGTCTGAACCTGGAAGTGAGTCCCAAACAAGTAGAGCCTCAGCTTCTTCAGTGCCCAGACCACAGGAAAAGCCTCAAGCTCAATCGCACTCCATCTCTGTTCCTGTGGAAGTAACCTCCTACTAATGAAGGCTAAAAGTTGCACTAGGCCCTCCTCATTTATCTGTGCGAGCACAGCCCCCACACCATGTTCTGAAGCATCTGTCTGCACCAAAAAATCCTGTGAGAAGTTGGGTGCCTTGAGCATGGGCGCTGTGCACATGGTAGATTTCAGGGCACCAAAAGCTTTAAGGCAGTTGTCAGTCCAGTTCACCTTCTTGGGCTGCTTCCTGGAAGTCAGCTTGTCAATGGCGCAACAATGGTGCCATACCCCTTGACAAATCTCCTGCACTATCCAGTGAGGCCTAAAAAGGCTCTCACTTCTGTCTGGGTTTTGGGGACTTGCCAAACCAGAATCGTGTCAATCTTAGAATGTAGGGGCGCCACCTGACTGCTTCCTACCTGCTGTCCTAATTACACTACTAAACCCTGCCCAATCTGGCACTTGCTCGCCTTGATGTTGAGGCCTGCCCTCTGCAGAGCCTTCAACACTTACCGGATGTGGTGCAGATGTTCCTATAACTGGCACTGAACACTGCAATGTCATCCAGGTAGACGGAACTAGAATCCTCCGGTTCAGCCAACACCTAGTTGACCTACCTCTGAAAGGTGGCAGAGGCATTCTTCAACCCAAAGGGCATCAACCGGAATTGGTAGTGCCCCTGTGGGGTTGAAAATGCGAACCTCTCCTTTGCCCCCTGAGTTAAGGGAAACTGCCAGTAGTCAGATGATAAGTCAATCGTACTGCGGTACTTGGCAGTTCCCAATCGATCTATGAGCTCATGAGCTCTAGGGATGGGGTGTGCATCAGTCCCAGTGACTGAATTGAGCCCTCAGTAGTCCACACAGAACCAGAGTTCTGGCGTGGCACTGGGTATGACAGCCTTCAGGACCAATACCATTGGGCTGGCCCAAGGGCTGTTTGAGGGCTCAATCACCCCAAGCTCTAACATCTTTAAGACCTCCTCCTTGATGCACGCCTTGACCCTGTCAGTCACTCTGTAAATGTTATGCTTCACATGAGGACTGTCCTCAGTGTCCACATCATTGACACACCACTGAGTGACACCAGGGGCCAGGGAGAACAGAGTAGCAAACTGTCCCAACAGTTGGCGACAGTCACTCTGCTGTTCAGCTGTCAAAGTAGGGGAGAGGCTGCATCCTCCACTGACCCATAATCTTCCTTAACATAGAGGAGGTCAGGAAGGGGCTCAGTCCCCTCCTCCATTCCAGCAGCTGTTGCTAGGAGCATGCCCACTTCAGACCTCTCCAAGTGGGGTTTAATGCTGTTCACATGTAGGACCCGCAAAGGGTTCCTTGGAGATTGCCAGTCCACCAGGTAGGTGACTTCATTCTTGCGCTCCACCACCTCAAATGGCCCAGTCCAATTATCTTGGAGCACACAAGGCTCCACTGGGTCCATGACCCACACTTTTTTAACAGACTGAAACTCGATCAGATTGGCATTCTGAGCATACCATCATTTCGTCTCTTCCTGGCTGGCTTCCAGACTCACCTTAGTGAATTGCCTGAAGCGTTTAGTCTGGAACACTAGCATGAAGCTATGTACATCCTGGGGAGGTTTCCTGGGAACTATATCCCAGCCTTCTTTGACCAGACTCAGAGGTCCTCTTACAGGATGCCTAAGCATAAGTTCAAAGGGACTGAACCCTTAGGACTTCTGGGGTACCTCTCTGTAAGCAAACAAAAGGCATGGCAAGAGGACATCCCACTTCACCTCATGGGCTTACCAAGACCCATAATCATGCCCTTTAGGGTCCAGTTGAATCTCTCAACCAGACTTTTACCTTAGGGGTGGTAAGGAGTGGTGAACTTAAATGTAATACCGCACTCCTGCCACAGGGACTTCATATACTTGGATATGAAGTTGGTACCCCGGTCAGACACCACCTCTCTGGAGAATCCCACATGGGAGAAGATCCCCATCAATGCCCGACACAGCACAGGGGACGTCACTGTCTGGAGAGGGATGGCATTGGGGTACCAAGACTATGATGAACCTGTTGTCCATGGCTTTCTTGTGATCCAGAGGCCCCACAATGTCAATACCCACACTCTCAAAGGGGGTGCTGACTACTGAGAAAGGTTGGAGAGGAGCCTTGCACTTCTTCCCCCATTTTAGCACTTGCCTGGCAAGTCTGTCAAGACCTACAATGTGTGTCAGAGTTCTTACTCATTTGGTGCCAGTAAAAGTGGGAGAAAAGCCTTTCAAAGGATATAAACAACGAAGGGCCCCTATATAGGTCAATATTTGAACCTTCTAGACAAGGGGAAAAAAGGACCAGAAACATTGAAATACAACCCATATTGGATAGCAGAAGAACTAATGTGACTATTATTGGCAACAACCAGTGTACTAAAGGGTGTAAACTACAGGGGCAGGATAATAATTCCCAGACCGATGAAGCCATTATATTTAGATCCTCACGAAATAGGGATAGACAGATACCACTGGCCAGACAAACACCATACAGGGAAGATTTGAAAATGCAATGGAAGGGGACAGCGAGGCAAATGCCTGTAAATTGCTAAGTTGGAATATCGCAGGTTTAGCCGCGAAAGTATATGATCCCGAGTGGTTGTCATTTGTAGATAGGTATGACATATGTTTCCAAGAAACATGGTTAAAAAGGGCAACGCACCTTCAGGGCTTTAGTACATATCACAGCCCCGCAATTGTTACTGAGCATGGTCGTAACAAGGGGGGTCTGTGCATATATATCTCAGTAAAGGCTGGGGTATCAAATGTAAAGTTTAATCATGGGTCTGAGTTTTATCAAATTTTGAATATGAAGTTAAGAGAGAACAAGGAAGTGGTCCTAGTGAACTATTATAATAATTTTACAACAAATCTAAAAGAGATTGTCATGGGGGAACTGGGTAGCATCTTAAAAACTATAGAGGAAAATTTGGCAGTAGATATGCCTTTAATTTGGGTAGGGGATCTTGGTTTCCCTCTTTGTCCACACAGCGAACATGGTATCTGCGGCCCAGGCGAAGATAATGAGAACATCTCTTCACACTTTATACACAACAAAAGTGGGGAACTGTTTAATGATATATTACATTAATTCGACCTAGGTTTTTCTAACGAGCTGTGTCCTTACCGTATGCCTTTCCAGACAACTTTTAATGAGAGAGGCTGCAACTCATTGATTTTATCATATTGTCTAAAAGATATGCCTCTTGTGTTCTGGAATGTAAAACAGAGGAAATTTCAATTAGTCTAACGTTCCATCTCATGAAAAATCATAAAAAAAGGAATAGGCAGTCTACCTACGAGTTCAAGGTTCAACTTGCTGCCACAAATGGTTATTCCCTAAAATGGGATAAAGTCGACCCGGAGGTCTTATGATCTAATTAGCAAAACCCAGCCTGAAATAGAAATATGTCTTACACAAGGAAGTGCTACTGAGGAAATTTACTTTGCTTTCGTAAAGATACTAGACGAGGCGCATAAACTCCTAATGAGGGAATAGAGTGGGGTGAGAACCAAAGTAAAGGGCTGGTTCGATAGACACTGTTCCAGAGCTCACATCCACCTCATAAACATGCTGCACACCAACCCAAAATGTAAGGAAGATATTAGACAGGCGAGGATAGCTTATCGCCTGGCTCTGAAGAAGCGGAAAAAACAGATAAAGAATGTAGCCTGGGAAGCCCTACATCAGGCATGTGTAATGAGGGACAACAGCGGCTCTTGGAAAGACGTAAATGCTCCTTTTTACCAAGATAAACTGCAAGATATCATAGATGTGGCTATTACGGGAGAAAGGTGGGTGGAATTCTTTGGGGACTTGAACAAAGCAAAGGGTCCAGCCACAGATAAGTGAGTAGTAACTGAGCAAGGAACTCCCCCCTTAATTTAAATATCACTCTAGAGGAGGTGACACGGGCAATCAGGGAGAGTGCGGCAGGGAAAGCACCAGGCCCAGATAGGGTCCCAGTGGACGTCTACAGATCGAATATAGATCTGTGGGCCCCACTGCTAACAATGGCACTAAATAGAACTTGTAATTTTAAATTAATCCCTACCTGGTCAGACGCGATAGTCGTACCTATTTTTAAGAAAGGTAACAGGAACGACCCCAGTTGTTACAGGCCCATCTCCCTTCTGGACGCCTTAATGAAAATAGTGGGGAGAATAATCTTAAATAGACTTCAAACCTGGGCTATGGAGTCGGGTTTTTGTAACGAAATTTCAATACAGTTTTCGCTCAGGTATGGGGACCATAGAGCAGGGACTGAATTTGGTTTTAATTATTGACAAATACACTAAGGCAAAGAGGGGGAAACTTTTTCTCACGTTTATAGTCTCGAGCTCAGCGTTCGATTGTGTGGACCATGGCTTGTTATGGAACATATTAGAAGAGCTTAAGATGGACCTGGTCTTATTATTGTTTATAAAAGATCTGTATATGAACACAGGGGCGAGGGTACGCTATGGGAAGAGCGGAGAGTGTTCTGCTAAATTCTCTATTGAAAAGGGTGTCAGACAGGGGTGTATTTTGGCCCCTTTTCTTTTTAACCTTTATATAAACAGTCTGAGCCAACACCTCTGTAGAGAACAAAATGACTACCCATGTATAGGGGGTGCCCCGTTCCTCTTTTATTGTATGCCGACGACGCGGTGGTTATGTCAAGGACCCAACAGGGCCTTTAAAGGGCAGTGAATAGTTTTGTCATTTACATGAAAGATAGGGGCCTAAGAGTGAATACAACTAAGACATTTTCCATGGGTTGTGGCAAGATTAGAGATACAACATGTAACATCTTTTATTGATAATAATAAGGTAGCGACCACTGACACTTTTTGCTATCTAGGTATTACCTTTGACAAGAAAGGCACCTGGAAATCAGCAATTAAGGCAAGAAAAATGACCTTTACTAGAGCCGTGGGAGCAGTTTTAAATTTTGCTAAAAAGGTAGGGGATAGACCGGTAAAAGAGCTGCTGGAAGTTTATAAGATGAAATGCAACTACGGGGCAGGTCTATGGGGTATCGAAGGATCAGACATATTACAAGTGTGTGAAAATGGCTTTATCCATTTTCTCCTGGGCGTCCGTAATTCTTCCGCTACTTACAGCTGCCCCCAGGAACTGGGCATATCTTATATATCAGATACCATCAGGATAGCCCCGTTGCTATTGTGGCATACGGTCTAGGTAACGGATGAAACAGGCTTTAATAGGGATATAATCAGGGATTGCCTTAAATTAGACTGGGCTAAAAATATGGTATGGTTTAACCATATAAAAAAGACAACTAACGCCATTGGTCATCCCGAATATTTCTTGGATCCTAGTAGTCTAGAAGATATATCCAGAAAAGATCTGAAAGCTCGCTGTTTGGAATATTTTGAGGAGGATAGATGGCGTAAAGAGAGATTAAAACATACCGAAATGGCAAACCAACTGATCATGAGTGGTGAGGGCACTCAACAATACCTATTGACGGTACCGTATAGCTTTAACCTTATGATCTTGGCCCGTTTTTGTCTTGGTTCTTTTTTTAGAATGGTTTTATTTCCATTGGCAAATGTCTGGTCAGCGGAAACACTTACCTATCCTTGTGATGATGTTTCATTACAATCAACTTTGCATTGTACTCTATTTTGTAAATATTTTACGGTCCCTAGAAAGAAATATTTGAGACCGATTCTTAGAGACTGGAATATTAAATACTGTAGGGCTGCTTTCCTAAGATTACAGCTGTTAGAAACTCCAGCAACTATCCTGGCTGTAACTACGTATTTAAAGCCGATTATTAGGTCTTGAGGAACAATGCAATGTTTTTTTTAACTTTTTAACTATTTTTTTAACATTTCTTGTTAAAAACCTTGCATCAATTGTTATAGTATATCCTTTTACATTTTAGATTATGTCTTTTAAAGAATAGACTGGGCTACACTATGAATGAAATCTGATCCCTGCAATGAAATGTTTTTTGTGTAATCTTATGAGATTGTCCCTCCCCCAGCCATATATTCTGTATTTGTACTTTTGTGTACATGTTTTTATCCAGGTTTGTTATGCTCTTGTACTTTTATTATTTCACATGCACTGAAATTGAATAAAGTTTTTCAACACAGCAAGGTTGGAAAGGAGCCTTGCACTTCTTCCCACTCTTACCACTTGCCTGGCAAGTCTGGCAAGACCTACAATGTGTGTCAGAGCTCTTACTCATTTGGTGCCAGTAAAGGTGGGGGAAAAGCCTTTCAAAGGTCTTGTCTTGCCCCAAATGTCCTGCTAAAGGCACATCATAAACCATACCTAGTAAGAAGCATCCGAAGCAATGGGTTACCACTAGCACATGGGCTGACCCAGGCTTGGCAAACTTAGGCCCACTAAACAGGAGTAGTAGTTATACTAAAGAGGTGGCTCCACAAGCAAACGAAACAGAGCACTACTAAACAGTAGAGATAAAGAGTATTCCCTTTGAACACAACATTTTAAACACACTCATTCGCAGACTCACTTGGAATTACAATTCACCATACATAAAGTGTACATATGGAATGAAATCCCTCACCACACACTAATATGCCACCAAATTAGAGATATAACATCAAAGGCTTTAATTAGAAAAGAAAATCACATCATAAAAGCACCATTATTTGCATCTTCAAAAAAACATTCAATAATATGAAATTCAGAAACAACATACAATATAAAATATAAAAAATATGTATACAGTGTTAAAAAAAACCTCATCAGAATATAAGAAAAGGGGACCAAAAAAAAGACCTAACGGGTAGACACTTTTGAACAGTTCCAAAAGTGCTGTTGCATCAACTGATTTGACTGTTTACATCAAGTTCATATCCTGGTGATTGCGAGATTTCATTCATTCCAGTGAACCGGATGAGGTGCCAATGTCCTCATTAGCAGGGACTTGTTCCTTAAACACTGAATAATATTACCCTGGTTTGGGAACTGAACTATGGGCAATGTGTAACTGCAGCCTAGCAGGAGGAGATATACCATAAGAATTACCCTATCCTTCAGCTGGCGGTATCTGTCGGCCCCCCAAAGAGCTGCCGACTTTGTTGAGGAAGATTTTCTCCAAGAAAAAGACTAAATGCCTGATTTTTACTCATGTTGACGGAGCTGTTGTCAACGTTTTACCTGAACTTCCTGTAAATTCAAGAGATTTCTCCAGGGCCAACAACATCTCTAAATAAATCAGTTCTTAATGCATTCACCAAACTATAAATTGGACCCTAAGCAAGAAGGAAACCTTCCACCGGACAAAACTCTGTCCCTGTATTCACCTCATGCTCCATCGTGGCCAGCCTTCACTTCTGACTATGGCGCTATCTAGCATGACGAGATTGCTGCGGATGGCATTTTGTACTTTAAGGTTGTAGATATATTTAAAATGTGGAAAATCATATCTATGTCTCCTTACGTCCAGTTTTTATTGTATTGGTGTCTATTTGGTCATTATAATTTTCTCTATTTGTATAAATAGAAGTGGAATTTTTATTGTGTTGTATTTTCAACTTTTTAACGGTTTGGTACATATGCATGTTTACACATTTCTTCTTAGTTAAATACATCTACTGTGCATTACAGCTACCGAGGACTAAGCTCAAGTTGAAATCACTCAGACCCAACTGGAGCTGAGAAAGGACAGTGCCATTATTACTTAAAGAGCACTACCATCCACAAAAATAAATTAATCACTTTCTCACAAAGTGCATTTCAGTGTTAGATCTCTATCCCTCTTTTGTGAGCTAATTGGCAAGGCTATTTTTCTCTGGAGTTGGAGAGTCAAACTAAACAATAAGGTTTTCAGCAAGCTGTTGGGGATGGATTGCCTTCATCTGCGTGCATGTTAAGTCTCATCTGTGAGGCATCCTATCAATAGATGGGCAGCAGCATCGACAATGGATGGAGTTAAGCTGTAATGGCAAGGCTAATTTTACCTGTTTTTCAATGCATTCTGCCTTGGCAAGGCAGAAGTGACCTGCCTCATCTGATCCTGGACTGCCTTCATGCTTTCCATAATATCCTGTCATAGCTGACATCCAGCTATTTTTGTCAGTCTCAACCATCCATCCATGGATGGCTAAGTACCTTTGTGTCAACAACGTCAGGAAGTATTGGGCCCTGCTGCACCAAATACAGCCTTGCATCTAAAGTGGCAATTCGAACTCTCCAGTCCAAGAGTGAGTGGGATAGCCAGGAGCTAATATTTTAAAACTGGACAGCCAGGTCAGAACAGTTTTTAGGCTGGGGGAGTGACTTTCCTTTTTCTTTGGATTCGTATTTGCTTCAGAATTTGGATGTATAATTGTATTTGTTTTGTAAAAATTGCTTTTGAACAGCTTGCCTTGTAACATTTCCAGGAGGACGTATTTAATATATTGTACATTTGTAAGTTGGATATACACCCCCATCCAAACTGCTGGTCATTCCCTGCTTTAAGGCAGTATTTCAGTGGGTTAAATGTTTGGATTATAGCTTTTTCACCTATTATTGCCAATTATCACCCCACAAATCACATTTCATCATGCAGCCACCTCCTATGTCTCGAAGTAATTTTTGATAAATGTTGTTTTCACGTATTTAATTGGGGTTGGCGACAATGTCTATGGGGATTCATCCATGGCTCTGCAATACAGGGCCTAGACTTGGGGTACTGAAACAGGGTATACTATTGTGGAAGGTAAGTCACTGGGCTTGAAAGGGACTGCATGTGCATGTTGTCCAAACAATTAAAACAAAGCATGGCTTGGTCTTGAGGGTGGGAGGGACAGCCATCACAAAGTAAATTGTATTACGCATTGCTATTACATCGCATATGTTACAACGCATGCGATGTTACAACGTGTAGTAAAAACTACGCATACCATTACATCGCATGCGCTTTTACAATGCATGCGATGTACTGGCTATCCACATCGTTGTGAGAAAACTGAAGCTGTATCCTCACAACGACGTGCACCACCCCTCAAAGCAGGAACCGGGAGCAGAGACGTCAACGCTGGAACCACGAGGACCAGAAGGTTGTGCTTGAGGTGGGAGTAGTGTGGATAGTGCTTTAGGGTAGTGTCATAGTGTTTGAGGATTAGAGGTAGTGTAGGGGTGGGAGTAGTGTGGGTAGTGTTGTAGTGCTGTAGTGTTTTAGGGTTTAGGGTAGTGTAGGGGTGCGAATCGTGTAGTGTTGTAGTGTTTGTTAGGGGTAGTGTAGGGGTGGGAGTAGTGTGGGTAGTGTTGTAGTGTCATAGTGTTTTAGAGTTTAGGGTAATGTAGGGGTGGGAGTAATGTTGGTAGTGGGTTAGGGTAGTGTTGTAGAGTTTTAGGGTTTAGAGTAGTGTAGGGGTGGGAGTAGTGTAGTGCTGTAGTGTTTGTTAAGGGTAGTGTAGTGGGTGTAGTGTGGGTAGTAGTTTAAGGTAGTGTTGTATTGTCATAGTGTTTTGGGGTTTAGGGTAGTGTAGGGGTTGCAGTAGTGTAGTGTTGTAGTGTTTGTTATGCGTAGTGTAGGGGTGGGAGTAGTGTAGGTAGTGTTGTAGTGGGGTAGTGTTTAGGGTAGTGTACGGGCGAGAGTAGTGTGCATAGTTGTTTAGGCTAGTGTTGTAGTGTATTAATGCTTTAGGGTAGTGTAGGGGTGGGAGTAGTGTAGTGTTGTAGTGTTTGTTAGGGGTAGTGTAGGGGTGGGAGTAGTGTGGGTAGTTTTGTAGTGTCGTAGTGTTTTAGGGTTTAGGGTAGTGTAAGAGTGAGAGTAATGTGGGTAGTGGTTTAGGGTAGTGTGGTAGTGTCATAGTGATTTAGGGTTTAAGGTATTGTAGGGGTGGGAGTAGTGTAGTGTTGTAGTGTTTGCATAGTGTAGTGTTTTATGATTTAGGGTAGTGTAGTAGTGTAGTGTTTTAGGGTTTAGGGTAGTGTTTTAGTGTAGTGTTTTAGGGTTTAGGGTAGTGTTGTAGTGTTTGTGTAGTTTAGTGTTTTAGGGTTTAGGCTAGTGTAGGGGTGGGAGTCGTGTGGGTAGTGGTTTAGGGTAGTGTAGCACTGTTTGAGAGGACTGGGGGTCCGGGGAGGGTTGTGTAGGGGTAGGGTTGCCACTTACCTTGCAAACTTTAACCACAAGTATAGCTTTATCACGCATGCCTTTGTGTTGTAATGACATGCATGGTAAAGGCATACTCATAGTAAAAGTTTGCGATGTAATGGCATGTTGTTGTCATTGACATTGTATAGTAATACCTGCATTGTAATGGCATGCGTGGTATTAGTATGCAATACATAGACATACATTCCTTGAGGGATTAACTCAGGTCCAATCAGGCACGGTCTAGTGAACTTTGGGACATTATCATGCCACCTGGTGTAGTCCTCCCTCAGAGATTGTGGGCCCGATTCACAGAACTAACTTAAGACAAAATCCTAATTTTAAGACTTTCGGTATTCACAGAAGGCATTTAGGAGTCCGAAAGTTAGGATTCCTAACTTTACTACTACTAAATTTAGTAAAATCCTAATTTTAAGACTTTCAGTATTCACAGAAGGCATTTAGGAGTCCTAAAGTTAGGAGTCTTAACTTTACTACTACTAAATTGAGAAAAATCCTAACTTTAAGACTTTCGGTATTCACAAAAGGCATTTAGGAGTCCTAAAGTTAGGACTCCTAACTTCTGTGAATACCGAAATGAGTAAGTGCCTTCTGTGAATACCAAAATGAGTAAGTGCCTTCTGTGAATGCCAAAATGGTAGTAAGTTTAGGATTTTGTCTTAAGTTAGTTCTGTGAATCGGGCCCTATGTTCCTGACAAAATGAAATTAAATGAAATAACATTCATAAATTGCACGAATACATTAAGGAATCAAGGCACTAAAAACCCATAACCTACCCAGCCAAAAGACTTAGAGACATACATTTCAAAGAACCTGGAGTCAATCTTATCAGGAAAAGAGCCATGTTTTCAGATTTTTTCTAATAACTAATTCAGAAATATATTAAGGAATTGAATTACAAAATTCAGCTGTAACATAGGCAAAGGTCCTGCCTCCTCATCAAATTCTGCAGAATTCAGTTACTATCAACGATCTGCTTTGCGCTAAGTATTTAGGGGCATATGTATCAAGCCCTTTTCCCATTCGCAATCGGGCCGATTCTCAGAATCGGCTCATTTATGAACCGAAAAAGGCCTTTTGGGATGTATCATTAAATTAGAGAATTGCAGAATTTGCGATTCTCTATTTTGTAATTGCATTTAAGGAATCGCAAATTGCGATTCCTTAAATGCGATTTAGAAAGCACCTAAGTTGTGCGAATTTGGCATAAGAAATCGCAAATTGCCACCAACTTACAGTTGGTGGTAATTTGCAAATTCTTTGAAAAAAGCACTTTTGCAAAGTGCCATCTGGCACACATACATACCCTTAGCTCATGTATGTGCGATACATATGCACACATGCTCATTTTAGGGGTGCATCAGGGTGTCCTTATGACACCCTTGCACCCTTGAAATTGCATTCTAAATTTGGAATTCTCTAATTGCTAACCGCAAATTGAGAATGTCTTCCCATTCATTCCTATGGGCCTCCTAGCCCATAGGAATGAATGGCAAGGTATTCCTTATTTGCGAATCTCAATTTGCGATTCGCAAATAAGGAATATGTAGGATTCGCTACATTTTTTGCAAATCCTACATACATTGCATTTTGCAATTCTCTAATTGCGATTCTCAAAATATCGCAATTTGAGAATCGCAAGCCGATTTCTTCATACAAATGCTCTAAAATTCTAGTGGGGCAGTATCATTGATGCTTGTGGGTTTTAAGGGTCCCATTGAGGTATACTGTTGGACCCTTGTATGTTTCTAATTGCACATCACACAGTGTTTACTTAGGTAAAGACAACCTTCACCCAGAGACTAGCACTTATCTAAGCCAACTCCCAGACATATATGGCTATCTTACTCTTTCAGCTATTTTAATGCGTCGCTAAGTACTGATTCCTGCGCTAGTGCGAAATTATGTTTGTCAATTAGGAGAGACCCATTGCTCACTTGGAGATGCCTGTTGATGCAATATGGGTGAGAACACCTAAGATGTACTTGGCAATGACTCATCTGGGGCTGGTAGTACCTATAATGGTTGAGGCTGGGGTAATCAAGTCCATTGAAGCCAGGACATGCACCTGTGGCTCTTAAAAGTAGGAAATACTTGATGACTGAGTCTGGAAAATGGAAGTGATATTGTATTAATTGTGTCACCCTACATATGTTCAACTATGTGGTCATCCTCTGCGGTGTTGTGTGCTGCCATGATAGCGCCCTGCAAGACAAGAAGGTTGTCTCCTAAAATTCCATATTTGCATGCCTTGGTGGAGAGACTGGCTTATTGTCACAGCTGCTGTGAATGAGAAGTAGCTTCATATTGGCCCACGAACTTAAAGAGTGGGTATCAGAAAAAGACATCTGGTCCAGACTTACTAAACAGGATATCTGAGATGCTGGATACATACACTCTGTGCTTGCAGTTGGCCAATGAACGAAATATAGAGACATGTCTTACCTTGGAGTGCTATAAATGCTTTAAGTGTGCGCAGTTCCTGAGATGTCAGCTGCTCACTCATAATCTGGCCAGATAGTTATTTGCATGTGGACCAGCAATACACAAGACAGTAGGCACATCACGGCTCCTTACAGCTCACATTACTGAGAGGAAAGTTGTGTATGACAAATAGATATAGTTGATGTTCAAATTCTGACCAACATCTAGCATCTAGTTGCATGTATCACATAATGCTTTAGTGAAACAGATACACCAGACTGAAGAATCACATATGTCTGTTTAGCCGCTTGCAGAGTGCTTCTTGAATCAACATGATGAATGGGTCATCATGTTTCAATAGGAAACATTCAGTGACAGCAGTTGTGAATACACAATATGACGTCTTCAACACAGGACTCATCAGTATGTTGTGGTTGGACCATATCCTTTGATCTAGGTCATGTACATTCATGAAGTGGTTTTGTGCCTGATTAATGCAAGAGCCATGGCTCAGTGGTTTCTTAGGTGATGAGAGCCTGTCAGGTTCAACAAAACAGTGACATCAGACGCAATGATAGGTAGACTGCGGCAGGTCGTATATCCACCAGACATTCATGAACTGTGAGATAATATTCTGCCATGTGAGCCATTTGTGCAAATCGACATCAATGTTGTGTGTTACACATTATGAGGATCAAGTAACACATGCAACCCTAGGGATCGTTGATACCATTGGTGGTCGTGACATGGTTTAGTAATAGGATATTCCTATCTATTTATGTGTGGAGTCTCCGCCACAAGTGCGGAGACTCTGCAGTCGTAAACATACTACTCGTAAAATACCTTCGCGAACAGGAAAAAAATCATAAACGCCCATGAAAGTGTAAGGTTACCTTTGTGATTTGGGCCCTTTATCTTGTTACTTAATTTGGGGTTACTTTTGCATGTGTTGCCTCTGTGTCGTGTGACTGGGATATCTGCTGTATACCTTGATGGCATTTGCAGGGAGTCTAATGTATTGCTAGAAGTATGACCTGACATGACAATGATGAACTTCTGAATGAGAAGTCATTGCAACTATCAGGGAGAGTATAATTCAGATTATTCTGATGAGTCTTAAATATGAGGAAAATACCTGAAGACTATTATGGACGTCTTGTGTGCATTCAAGGAGCTACCCTGACTGTCACATTCTGGGCCTTTACAGTTTGCCAACTTTCTCACTGAAGTCCAGTGAGTAATTAAAAAGCAAGTCCACTACAGCATGATGACTCATTAACATACTTTAATTGATAGAGACAGTAAATCGATATTCTTCAATACCTGATTATCTTGAGGAGCTAATGTTGAAGATTGAGAAAACCTACTCATTTGTTACATTTCTTAGATTCCTATTCACCAGGGACGGCCGCCGCCTATCTTAAGTGGTAGGATGGCCGCCAGGGGAGGACAAGGACTTGGGGAGGGGGATGAAATAATATAAAAAGCTGTGTTTGCCACTTAGATGGTGCATTGGAACTTGGGCCTTTTCTCCAACGCTGCTATGTAACTCAGGCGGGTTAGAGAAACATAAGTGGGCATGTGTGTTTGGCCGGCATAGAACTGCCGGCCAAGCAGACAGGCCCACTTATGAGTGCACTCTACTTCTCCTACCTGACATGTCCATCCCTACCCCACCCTATAGTCATTGCGGCACTCTGACAGACAGCATAAATAAAACTGGTATTGTCATTTTATTTAATATCTGCCGACGCCGGCTGTGGGATAGTGCTCTTCTGCCATTACAGAAGAGCCGCCTATGCTATTCACCAAGGTCAGTTTTGTCCTAAGTGTGAGTTAGCTGCCAAAACATTTTAAAATTGCATCTACCAGGAAGCCATAAAGGGATTCCTGGCAGGCAGAAATATGTTTATTAGACCGAATTTCTTTGCTACAAGTACAAAACAATCTTCAGTAGTAAATCCCAATGAGGAGGCGGGAAATGGTTACCTGGGACATTTCGGAAGGCTCACAGGCATCTATATTTGTGGACATTCCCAATCTACTCTCCAACCCGTTTTCACCATGGACATGGTAAGAGAGTTACTTGAGCCAAGGTCTGGAGAAACTCCTTTCAATGAAGTGAAGCAGATCACACCCTGGCCTGTGGGGGGCGTGTGGGGGGGGGAATAAAAAACAAGGGGCAGATTTATGAAGGCCTTGCGCCGCCGGTGCGTCACTTTTTCCCATGTTAAAAATGACGCACCGGCGGCGCAAGGCCTTCATAAATCTGTCCCCAAGGGTTTTCTACATGAAGAAAACATTGTGTATTTGCATGGGAGGCTCGATGCCCCCTGGGTGGAATTCACCGTTATGAGGATCTCTATACAGAGGAATAGGAACTTTTGGAAGAAGTCACATCACATTCACTGACATCCACCTGGAAACCAGCGCTCGATGCAGCTTTCAAGTTGGGATTCTGAGAATGTCTGTAATTAGACAATGTTTGTAAAAGTGCTCTCAGGTGGAGATGCTGATATCTGCAAGTACTTTTCAAGTTTTCCGTGACTAGCCCCCTTGTCTTTGTTTTTTTTTCTGCCAAAATTCATGAGTGAAGCTAATGAGAGCTTTATTGCTAAACAAAAGGGACGTCTAAAAGGACATAACCGCTGCTTTTTGAGCTGCTTGGCTTTATCCATTCCTCAATGTTTAATACACACCCAACCACGTTGTGATACTTGTAATCCTGTCCGCTGACCTTAAGAATGATTTAATTGTTATCAGTGCAAGGTTGAAAATGTTGAACTTTCTGATGAGACACAGGAGGTGATTTGTATACATTTTGAAGATACAGTGGGGTGAAAGGCAATCCATGTGGCACAATGTATACCATAGCAGGGCGTTCATGTCTATAACCATTGTTCTCTCTCTCTCCGCAAAGGAAGATTTGAACCACGAGGTAATAAAATGGTCATTTTAGTGACATACAAAATAATATTGTTGGATAATATTAATGGCGTTAGTGACATACAAATAGCACACTGTGTTAAGACAGTGGAGGAATTTCCGACGATTAACATTCTTGTCTGCTGCCCTAAAAACATACTTCAAGCCCCTTATCATGGCTAAGCCCAAATAGATTAGTGTCCAAAATTTGACATTTATTGTAATTGTTTTAAAAAACGTTGTACATCAGTGATTGCTACGCTCTTCAGACTATGGGTCAGATTTACTGAATTATAGTGCAATTCAGCAAAGCAACTGTGTTGCACGAGTAGGAGAGAGGAGTGCACAGACCTATTTACTAACTATGGGGCTCTGCTGCTCTCTTCTCCTGCACTGGGGCACAAACAGGCTGTCTAGTGCCACACTCACAACTACGGCAAAGGTGTGTACATGACATCTAACAGGTTTTGTAAAAAGATGTCTTCAATTTTGCACCTGTCTCGAGAAGGCATTACTTTTTTACTAATTTCGGAGTCTGACCATTTTATTAAATATGAAATTGTGTTAAAGAACCATGGGTAATGATGCTGGCACACTTATGCTGGAATGCCTAAATAACACCCATCGAAATCCCCCTTGGCGCAAAGTAGCTTAAAGCTCTACTTGTGCTTAAAAGGGCACTTTTCCAGAGTAAAAAAAGTTGTGTGCTGGTAAGCAAAGTCATGATAAATCTACCCCTACGTTTTAATAGCAAAGCAACAACAATTTAATTTAGGGAGCAACTGTAGCGTCAGCCAAAGAAGTGTTAACAATGGTACAAATAATCGCCACTAAAATGTTTAAAACACTCAATAAAACAAGCTGAGTGATGATATCCAAGGCAAACTATGTGGCCGGTATTGATTTCACCATAGTAATTGTCTCTTCCAGGACAAATAAGTGCATGTTTAGGACTTTGAGTCATAGGAGCTACTGGGCACCTTAGTTACAAAAGTTGTTCAGTAGTTTTCAGGATAATTTGGCTTAACGTTCACCAACATATTTTTGCTTACGGTAGTTGCTTTGTTCCTGAAAACATTTGACATCTGGTTACAGAACCTTAGATTACTTGCTAAATTAATTTTGTATGGCTAGACACTTATTTTGACTTCTAAATTACTTTTATATCAGCTTCTTTCACCTCTATCTTTCATTTACTTTCTATTTTCTTGAGGCCTTTAAGTTTCACCTTATATTCCTACCAATATGTCATAACTTACATTTTCTGAACCATTTTGTTCCTTGGATCTTCTTCCACTCACTTTTCGCATCCAAGTTTGTTTCTCTGTTTTCACTTCTTCTCGGTTCAGGGGCAAAGTACAGCGTTATTAAAAACAGACTCTTAAAAAGGTAAAGAAAAGATTGCAAGCCCATGGTGTATTCATTAAAATTATCATTGCCACAGATAGTTCATCCGGGGCATTTGTCTCCTGGCAATTCTTCGCTTTCCTGCCTTAGTTAGTTATAGTGAATAGAGAAGACATGCATACATGGCATTGAAGAGGCCCATATTAAACTGCTCTCAAAGCTATGGTTGCTTGTGATTTGAATCCTTAAAGCAGAGCACTTCATATATATCACCTTATGTGTGAGGTGGGAAACAGAAATGAAGAAATGGTATATCTGTTAGAAATGGGGCTTCTGGGTGACTAAGGTATGCACCTAGGCCAGACAGAACCCACCACTCTAGTTAGGGAAAAGGAGTTACACACCCAAGATAACCCCTGCTCACTCCCTCGGTAGCTAAGCAGAGCAGTCAGGCTTATCCCAAAGGCAATGTTTAGAGCGTTTGCGCAACACGCACAGACACACACCAGTGACACACTAGGATCACCACAAAAGAGACACCACACAAGGTTGTATAACAATATCCTTTATATTATACATAAAACATATAGACCTCAATCACATAGATCACTATCAGTTTGCCAACTAGGCAATTGTCATCTTTATAACTGTTTGTCATCCAGTTTTAAGGCACCACTCCAATCATATACAATCAGTAGTGTAATTTGTAGTGTACGTGGAGTACTCATTGATAACTGCTGTGTATTCCCAGTGTTCTTAATTTACATAATGTATAATTGCACATAAACAAAAGTCTCTCTTAAATGGAACTACACTAATTTACCCCCACCACTATTCGGTGTGTTTGCTTCCGATCCATCCTGGAAAAGGCTTGTTCTGCCCTTGACAGAAGTAAACCACTCACCATTTCCAGGAACAGAATTGACTCATAACAAGTTTGTGAATAGCCCAAAACAGGTACATTTGTGAGTGCCCTAAGTGTTCATGTTATTCCCAACCTGAAATGTTGAAACCCTCTCGGTGTAGATGATTTCTTCACATAAAACCCTAGGTGTGAGCAAGCATTGTATGGTTGTTGAACTGTACTTGACAATATCGAAAGTGGTCTATACCCTTATAACAAGGCACCTATGCCACAAGCGAAAGTAGCCCAACACTGATCCATATCACTCCCTCTCTTTACGGGGGCTTGGATCAACCACTTGCTTTGGGGCTTTGTGCCAGTAGTCACAGGACCCCCCATGTGGAATCCATATGCTCATTAATATGTGCAGCAGCAAGTCATTTTGCTGAAGGAATGGCAAAATAAGTGAAGCACTTTCTAATGTATGTTCATTACCTGTAGGTCACATTTCCAGCTGTGTTAACCCTCATTGCTCGATGGCTTTAAGGCTTGTCCCAAGACACCCATACCCATAGTTATGCATCATTTGCGTTGTCCTTGAGACTTGCAAGGTGACACAAGGGCAAAGCAAACGCTTCAGTAGTATTTAAAAAGTCACGCAAGGCCTGATTTGTGTGGTCTTGCGTGACTGGTAAAGAAATGTAAGGTAATGCAGCTGCTTGTGCTGCATTACGTTACATTTCAACTTGAGAGGTGTTCCATGGTTACAGCATAGATTTCGGCACTTTCCCAGATTTACCAAGACTTCCAAACCTGGGAATGCGTCAAAATGCTACACCTTTACAAGTGAGTCATAACTGAGAGTAATATCTTTATTTCTCCTCATTATTTCCTCTATCCTCATTTGTTATATTCTGCAGCACTCACAGAACGAGGTTAACCTTTAGGGATTGTTTTCGGGCCGGAAGGTGTCCCTTCCTGCACAAAAACTATCTTACCAGCTTTTGAGCTAGGCTGCACACAGTGAATCAGCGCAAGGAGAGAGCAGAAATGCTCCAGATCTTTTAAAAATGGAGTGTGTCAGCTCTTTCATTTCACACAATGGAGAGTAGAAGCTTTGTGCTGCCCTGTGTTGTTTGAAAATTTAGTTAATGTGGCCCTAAGCAGCTTTTCATAATATTAGTACATACTTTATGGAAAATCTGCATTCTACTTGAGCTCTTAGAAAAAGGGACTTGGTTTTCAAGACACCTATAAAAAGTTGCTTGTCAGGTGGTTGTAATTACAGTTTTCAGTGCTAGAAAACATAAATTGGGCAGATAGCTCTGCTGCTAAACAACGGCTTTTTGCCGTTTATATGATCTTGCCACCTGCATACAGAGAGTATATAGATTGTTTAAAAGTGGTGCTTGTTTAGTGTGGAGTGGCTTGAAGTCCTGTACTACAAGACTTTAAGGAGTCAGCCACTCACCTCCCAAATTCTCTTTGCCTCTTCCCTTCTTATGCTCCAGTTTGCTCAAAGAGATGAAAGCTGCAGCCTTCTCTGGGTTGTACCTCTTTTGTGCCTGGTTGACTCAATAGCAAAACAACAGTTGATGGACAGAATATAGAATAATGTCATACATTCACCCCAGTACAGAGATCTGGGCCTAAATCCAGCGTTTTTTTGCTCACCATACTCCAACTGGAATGGCATGATGAGCAAAAAAATGATGGATTTAAGCCCAGATCTCTGTAATGGGGTGAATGCATGACATTGTTCTGCATTCTGTTCATCAACTGTTGTTTTTGCATTTGCCACCCCGAGTGGGACGGGTATGCTGAGACGTGAGTCCTGTGCTCTCCATGCCACTAGAATCAAGCTATCCTGGCTGATGAGGACTGAAAGCCCGAAACCGGTACTAGGATGCTTGTTTCCAGTCCAGGGAGGACCTGGTCTGGCAGTGCGGGGTGGAATGTTCCTATGGGGCACAGGGTCAAGACTGATTTGCATATGGCTGGGTTCAAACTGGATTGGCATGGTGAGCAAAAAAACATGGATTTAGGCCCAGATCTCTGTACTGGGGGGAATGCATGACATTGTTCTGCCATCTGTCCATCAACTGTTGTTTTTGCATTGATTGACTCAATAGAGCTTAGATTACTGATTGACATATACACTCTTGGTTGATAAAGGGCAACATCAAGTTGTCATCATTACTCTTGTGTTGACTCAACAGAGCATATAACTTGCCTGGATGCATAATCCCAATGATATGGGTTTCTCGTCTATTACTCCTGGTTAGACCCCTCAGAGCCTAATTCTTGGAAGGTGCGCCTTAAAGGTAATGTCCCTTCACCTGATACACAATCATGAAGTTTGAAATTGTGTGATAAAGACCATTCCTAAAAGATGGCCGGTACCAGCATGCAATGCATGTCTGTTCTTACACCTTTTTCCAACAGTCCATGCTCATACGCTAATACTAATTCACTGCACTTCAAGAACATCTCAACCAAAAACTACCATGTAGACTGAAGTACAACCATCACTCTGTAAGCCTCGTTTTAGGATTGTCACATGGAGAAGGAGATCTAGAGGTAAAGCTCTGCCCACCCTCGCCTCCAAGGCAACACTGACTGAAACGTGCTCTGCTCACAGAGGTCTGTCTTTCCTGTTGTGAGGTTGAAATGTTATTCCCTGAAATGAAACGCATGGAAAGACTATTGCTTTGCATTGCAATTTCATGCTTCTGGGTTACCTGGCTAAATGTGGCTGATCTCCGCCAACACGTTTCCCAAGCTATACTCCTTGATCTTCCCCTGTCCACCACTCTTAGATTCTCTCTTGTTCGAAGGACTCCTATTAATCCCTCCATCCAAGGTGTCTAGCCGAGGCAATCAGATAATGGGTGAAAAGCTTAAGGTGATTTCCTTTGGTGACTTTCATCTTTGGACTTATTGAGGTCATGAAAAGAATGGGGACGGAACCCTGTTACCTGGTGCTCCCATAGCCCATCCCTCAATGACCTCCTTTTGTCATATGCTTTGAAATTACTACTATCAGGAGTAAGGTGTGAATAAAATATTTTTTTTATTGACTGGGAGCTACTCGGGTGATATCCAGGTGATGAGAGATGTTAAGTGTTTTAAATGCATATTTCAAAATGTGACCAACATAGTCAGAACTGTTTAATTTTAGGAAGTGAGGGTCGCATTAAATCAGTGACTGTCCAGCTGCAGTACCGTTGCATGTGCCATGCCGTAGATGGTCGGAGGAGCCTGAGCAGCGAGGTTGTGAGAGGATCCACACAGGAAAGTGTGAGTGAGGGGCGTGTCCATGAGAAGGGCTACATTTTGTGGTAGACTTACAGGGTTGTATCAGAGATCAGAAGGTTTTCTCAAAGACCTGCAGAATGTATGCTCAAATGGAAAAATCAAAGATGCTATTTACTACGTTTTCTTCCCCACCCCAGCCTCACTTTGTGATCTGGCCTCAGGTGGCTCCATAACACCATACTTGTGTATGTATGAGATGCTCCTGCTGCGACACAAGTGTTCTGTGGAAAGCATATTGATGCCCCTTGAAATTATATATCTGTTATAACAAAATCTGTAGTTCCAAGCGGTGAAGGCAAAAGCCATGAGGCATCATAGCGCTTCCACTAATCAAACCAAATATGTGCACCTTGGATACTGTTAGGCTATAGACAGCCAATCCTGATTGGTTTTTAGGGAAGCCCAGAGGAGACTAGCATGGGAACGAAGCTAAGGGCCTGCTGACGAATGCAAGTAACCTGCATTTCAAGATTCCGTGGCATAAAAAAACGTGCATGTACACAGGCCTGTCGCCAGGACTATATTTTTTTTTGGGGGGGAGAAGGGGAGTGGTCCCCCAATAATGAAAACATGAAGCAGGGTTTTGTGGTAGGGGTTCCATCTTTGAACATTCTTAAAAGCAGGAATAATAGTGAGATGTTTAAAGCACACAGTGCAGTTACAGTTTTAGGTCGAGCAAACAGAGATTGTGCTGTTGCTTGGCAACCTGTTGTGAAGGTTTGTGGAGTTGAATTTCACCCACTTGTTGCCCTTGCTTTTTATTTGTCTGTGTGACTGTCCTTTGAAAATTCTCGCTTCCTACTGCCAATTGTCCCTCTTTTCCCTCCTTTCTATTTCTGCTTTCCAGCTACGGAGCACCGGCTGAGTTCCACCTCCCCACGCCGTGAGTGTGTAAGTAATCCTTTGAGGACTATTGTTTTTAGTGAGAAGTTACGTATGAAGGCAAAGCGCTGCACCTTGACTTTCAATATTGGGGCCGTCCGCTTTTATTTGCTTCTGCATATGTTCTTTTTTTTTTTAAGCGCTACTGTCTACTTGTTTTCTTTATGTATCTTCTGTTGCTTCCCATATATCACCTGAAATACACCACCTTCTTAACTCTAATTTCAACCACTCTCGCAACAGCAACATTACACCTACTAACGCTAGTTGTGCGAACTTGTACCTGTTGTGGTAGCTTGCAGAATTACTTCTGACCACAGGAGTGCACCCGGCCTCCCGTAACATAAGCCTTCCTAATGACATTAGATCCTTCCCACTAGCATTCATGACTAAAGGGAATAGACAATATCCCGACATTTGTACTCCGCCCAAATGAATGGACTTGTTGCTTTGCTCTACCACAAAAGAATGCCTACTTTAACATTGGGGGACCGTGCAGCACCCATTAATAGGGGGCTTTAGCCACCGCTGTAGTGCGAATGCAGGAGACAAACCCTACATCCCACCTATTGTCTGCTAGTGTGGGCTTTATGTTTGCAAAGAAGCCTGATCAGAAAACCTTATATTCCCCCTTGTCCGGGCTCTGGCGCCCACAAAAGTGGGACTCTGGCCCAAACATCAACGACGTGCCTCTACTGCTTGCTGGAGGTCTGAGGGGACAAAGAGGCAGACTACTAAAGGGCGCACTGACATGTATACGATCACAGAGGTCTTTACCATAACTCTTCATGACAGGGAGCTCGCCCAGCAGCGAGATGGGAGTATGTTTCTTTTTCTTGAGGCTAGTAAGTAGTTTTCCTTCTGGCTCAAAAGCTGCACTTTTTTCTGTAGTAAAGCCTAGATGGAATTCAAGCATTGACTGCTGGGACACCATTTCGGAAGCAGTGAAATATAGAATGTCTTAGCACTTTTAAATAAGCATGTGTAATATTTCACTGGCATAGTTAATCAACTGTCGGCTCCATTCTGCTTCTTGAGGGCTTGTGGCACAGTTATCTAAACTCTTCATTCACCCTCCTGTGACGTAGATTTTCATGTCTGGTGTAAGCAGATGTGGGCGTCAGCAGCATTGGTGGCGCGCAGAGGCATCATTATACAGGTTGCCGTTTTGTCCTATTTCGGACCATTACTCCTATGATATGAAGAATGCACATCCTAATAAACAACCAGTGATCCCCTCTTAGTTTGGGGTAGAGTGGATATAAAATGTATATAGTTCTGAATCCTTTTCAAATCTGCATAATTAGTTACCTAAAACAACTTTATTGCTGGGCGGAAAAAAAATAGTTTTTTCCAAGTCCTCCCACAGTTTGTGTATCCTCCAGACAGTTGTATTAATGGAAAGATCTTGAAAGATTGGGACTGCACTCCCCAGGGGTCTACGAGTATCCAGGGAAGGAAATTACGAGTGAAGCGGGTGTAACTTTAACGCACTCCTAATGTTGTGCCACAGGGTGCTACACAAAATTACTTGTCCGATAAAAAAATCTTTTGATGTCATGCAGTGAGCCATTTTCATTATGTCAAAACTCTCATAATAGCCTCTCTGATCGGTTTGGATTTTAGCAATGCTCTAACTGACATCTTCTTGCAAATCTACATACTGGAGCTCGAAGAAGCGGGCAGCGGTAGTTCCAGGGCTGCAATGACTGTCTGAGTCTGTGTACATCTACAAGTATGCATGTTTACGTGTTTTCACCAACTCTTCCCTAAGTTTTTTCCACACTGGGAAAGGTTGGAAATTTGCTTATGACAACGGCAGAAGTTAAACTTTTTTCCCGGGTGGGGAAAAAAGTTGTTGTAGTGTAAGTGTATTTGAAAACGCTCAGGAGATTTTCACATGAGCAAATACACCAGCATAATTGCTCATTCTATAATGCAGTCCACACACTGTTTCTAAGAGTATGGGTGCTCGGCCTTCTTCTGTAAATTCTTGTGAATTTGTGAAAGTTGTAAATCTGCACCAATACAAGGATATATACTCTGGGTGCAATAGTGCGACTTTCTATAACTATTTGGTCTCTTGTTTGCCAAGACCTTTTGTTTTTATTAACATTTTATATACATAAATACCTCCATATAGGGTTAACTTCACTGTGAGTGATGGCATTGTGTTCTTTAACAAGGGGCCCATCAGCAGGCAAAGTAGTTTTCTTCAGTACCTGGCTCTACTATTGCACCCTGTTTTTGAGACCAAAACAAAATGGTTGGGGCGTGGTCTGGCTGCGCGGTAAGATGGCCTCTTGAATCTGGAGCTGCGTGTCATGAGCCGCCCCGGGTGGCAGCAAGTGCTTTTCGCGGACCAGACAACAGCTGAAAATCAGCTGATTGAGCAGTGGAGAGCCCGGGTGTCGGAATGTTGAAGAAAGTGGCCCGATTAGGTTCACTCGGGTCACTCACGACCACCTCTCAGCCTTCCATACAAATGAAGAGTCAGTCAGACAGTAAAGAATACAAACCAATACCAATTTATTCAAAGTACACTCAGGGCGCAGCCCTGTCTGCGCAGTCTGTAGGAGTGCTGCAGAGGGACTGACATCAGCAAGCATAACATACATTATGTACATTTCGAAACCAATGAAAGAACGCCCACCATGAAATTTTCCAGAGAGGTGCAGCTGGAAAGTAAATTACTTAAGGAGTACGTTTAGATTCTCAGGCCGGGCACGCCTTAGCTACCTTGTCAAGGTCACTCTGCCTGTACCCGCCACTAGACAAGTGGGAGAAGGCTTACATCTAAAAGGAAAGATATGCGCGAATAAGAACAGTGCATTCATTAATGTATCAAAACTCAACTCCGAAGAAACATAACTTAGAGAAGGCAGTTTCTCAGAAGTGGCAAAGGATTGGTTTCGATCATAATACAAGATGGCTCCTGTACACAAAATGGCGCAGCGGATGCTAACTTACGTAAAACAGTGGGAAAGCATGATTTTTATTCCTACAATGTAACATCTCTCATGTCAGTCAAAGGTTATCACCGAGTGGTGAGGAAGCTCGTATGACTGGTGGAGGGCCGCTTCATGAAGCATGGGAACAGCGCTCATGAGGTGATTCGAAGAGCAAGTTCAAGTGATTCGGGTCACTTTTGGCATTACTAGCAGTCCTGAGGCAAATTCATACTTCTGCTAGCAGTGAGACATTGTGTTGTTATGGGCGGCTCACATTCTTTACTTCTGACAGGTTTGTCTTGATTTATGCTCCTGTCAGCTCTCAGGATATTATTTGAATTACCGGCTACACTGTTGCAAATGCTTAAGAACGCCCTGGAGCTGTGCCTCTTCCTTTCCTTTTTGATACTTTCTCAACACAGTAGTGTGTGTTGTGTTCTGAATTCCAGCTTGACAGGACGTGCAGGACCCACCATATGATATTGTATTACTGAACAATTACCAGTAAATTACAGCTACTGGTTTACCATGCTGGGGAACAGGAAATGACCTACACAATACAGAAAACTGTGCCTTTTTTCATATGGATATTTTACGTAACTACTGTGTAATACAACAAAACCATATGCAGTAGCGATTTGACATTGTTAAGCGCGAACAATGACCTGACTGACTCATAGAGATCAATCTTGTTCCACTGCAGATTACTATTGGACTTGCACTTCGCTGATCCCGACTCAAGGTAATTGCTGATATTAATAACTACTAATTATCCTTTATGTGTGCAGTCAGTTGCCAACTAGAATCTCTGACAAGTGAGAACTTCTGCGTTCTGGACTGAGATTGTCTGATTACTACATTAGCAATTTACAAACTACTCTCTATCTTGCACGCGTACAGCCTACCTAATGCTTCTATGTTTGGATTGACCTTATGTGATAAGCATATTAGATTAATAAGAAGGTCTCATTAGAACTCCGTAAAATATAAAGCTCACATAGAAGTATAGACTTGAACTTATTTCCTGAAGCATACAATACATTATTAACTGCTATTCTTCAATAGTCCTCTTTGGCAAACCAACAAACCAACGAATTCTTTAGCCTGAGGGAAGTATTTTTGAAGGGGAAAAAATGGCACTAACAGTTCAATATCAGAGGATTGACTCTAATAAGTCGAAGACGCATTCTGGAAAGACGAATGGAAAACCCGTAAAACATGTACTTCTCTCAGAAGATCTAAGCCAAGGTCGATGTACATCAGATGTAAGGAGTACTACTACCTCGACATTAAACCATCCTAATCCTGCGATGTCATCATCATCAGACTCCGCAATGGAGCGTATTTTTCAAGACAGTCCTACTGTAGGCCGACGATTGGAGGGTATGGAAACTACTATATCAACTCTTACTACCAAAACAAAATCTATTTGCATGGATATTGCTGGGTTCCAAATTTGGATGGATGGTTTATCTGCACGAATTATAGCAGTGGCACATCAACTTGATGCTATACCAGACTGCGACCAAGAGATTCTCTTTCTCATTAGCAAACTAGTGGACTTGGAAGACAGAAATCGTCACAATAATGTTTGCTTTTTGGGCTTCCTTGAACAAATTGAAGGGTCAGATGCCAAATCCTTTTTCAGAGAAGTCCTACCAAAACTCACTGGTCTCACTTTCGAACTACCATTAGAAACACAGAGAGCCCATTGTATTGGACCGACCAACATGGGCAAAAATGTACGACCACGTACGCTCATTGCCTGCTTTCTACGACATGAACAAGCCCTTCAATTGATCACAGCGGCTTGTACTCATGGTTCATATGTATTTCAAGGTCATGCTATCAGAAAGGCTGCAGACTTTTTGAAACAAACTAATGACTGTGGCAAGGTTTTTCTCTCTCTTAGAAAACTCGCCTGCGGATCACCAAGGATGGTATTTCCAAAGAGTTCCTTGATCCAGACGACCTTTGTCATTTCTTGGACAGTCTCTCCCCTCAAAACATGGAATATTCAGAATCTCTACCTAACTTCTATCATGGAAATCTGCGATATCCTCTGGTAAAACTTGACGTAATCCAAGCTGTTCCCAGAGTAGAGGATGAGACCTAGATCGATCCATACATTCCCTGGGAGACCATGCACAAGCTCATCAGGCAGTGGATGCCCTTACACAGGATAGAGACAGGGAAAAATCATGCTCTCCTCTTAAACCCCCTTCATTTGAGGAGGGTGTGTCTCGAACTATGACTGTTTGATTGACTTTTTACATTAACCAACAGATGGGAGCTTACTCCATTTATATATGCTGGAGAAGACGATTAGATGAGTAATCAAGCATCCATTTATTTTTTATGCTTATTTTTCATGTATTACTTGCAATTACTTGATTTGGTCACCCTTATCATCCCCTCTACTCCTTCCCTAAATATGAACCAATGATAACACCTAATTATTTTCCAATGTTTTACAGAATTTGTTTAATGGTATTTCTCACATTGTAAACATTATATTGCATTGATTATGAAGATTGTTTATTTTTATATATGAATCCTTGCTTAATTGTTGTACATTACTTGTGGAAAATGTTTTTAAATTGTTTATTCCTTCTCATACGTCTTTTCCTTCCTCCCATTTTAATATGTATCTCTGATATCATTCAACTGTTATTATTTAACTATAACAAAGTATGCTTGATTGTACTCTACATTAGGTGAAATATGCATACAATAGTACCTCTTCTCTTCCCTTCCCATCCCATCTCTTCTCTTCTCTTCTCTTCTCTTCCTTTCTTCTTTTTTCTCCATTATCATTATACTTCTATAATGTGTGTCCCCTTCTCTCCCCCCCTTAACTTTTAATACCTGACGCCGGCGAATATTCTTTACCTTATTATTTGTAATATCATTGTTTGAGTGCATCCACTTTTTTCCCACTCCAACCCCAGATGGCACTTCTCCAACATACATAGCCCGAAAGCTTAGACCCGCAGAGAACAGTTCTATACCCCTTGTGTTACGCTTTTACTGCGTGACACATTTCCTCACCTTTTTATCGTCATTGCCCTCTCCAGTTTCTATAGCACTCCAGTTTCTATAGTACTTTATGTTCTCGTCTATTTTTGCATCTCCTTTTTATAATACATACCTAAACATTGTATTCTTCCTTGACTAGTCTTTACGTTTTTTTTGTTAACTATCAGAGGATTGTCAGTTTTATCCTTGCCAAGTACTTTCTTTCTTTCTTTCTATCTCCCTTTTTCACTCTTCTTTTAATAATCGTTCTTTCCTTGCTTAGCTTACTTCCCTCTAACCCCACCAGATATATTTCTGACATCCTTTCATCTGCACAGAATTTATACATTTCTTCCTTTCTTTCTCCCATATTCTAAAACTCTAACAGCTCTCTTCCTTTTTTACACACTCCTTAATTACCAATCACTTTTGATCTTTAATGCACACATGACAGCGACTGTCTCACCTACCTCTCGCCCATTACATATCATCTCATGGAATGTCAATGGTCTCACACATTACATTAAACATAAGAAAGTCCTTTCTTACTTACAAGCAATAAGAACATTGCTATTTTTCAAGAGACAGACCTAGATGCTCTAGATTCATTTAAATTGTGGTGAGAATAGATGGGAAAGGTCATTCCCTGTGGATTACTGACACAATCTTCCACCAAGGTAGGAAATGTGGAGTGGGTATACTCCTACACAAATCTTTATCTGTTTCAGTAGTCAAGACTTTGGTTGATCCAGATGAAAGATATGTTTTTGCCACATTAAAAATAAGTGACAGAATCATTTCTGTTGGCTCAGTGTACGCGCCTATCTTCTTAACTTGAATCGCCTACTAGTAGAAATTGTGGCATCCAATTATGTCATTGGTGGAGATTGGAATCTTGCTTGTGGTGCAGTCTTAGATAGGATACGTCCATTGGATATTTGTAGTGATGGGAATGGAGCCTTACTCAGAGATATAACTTCAGACCATGGACTAGTGGACCTTTGGCGTATTTGTCATCCCACAGACCAGGAGTATACCTTCCTCTCCTCTGCTCATGGCACACAGTCTAGGATATACTATTTTCTCATATCCCATTCAGTACTTCCGGTAGCTCGTGAATCTCATATCCTGGAACCTGCTCTCTCTGAACATTCTGCCATTCTCCCTACTCTTGAAGTAGGCTTAGTTTCACCAGGCCATAAACCATGGCAAATTAATATTCAGAGATACTATTCACCCCAGGGCAAGATTCAACTACGATCTCATCTCTCTGACTACTTACTTAATAATAAAGCATCAGTTTCTTCTTGTAGAACCCTATGGGCGGCTGCGAAAACAACTATTCACGGGCAAATGATGAGAGATGCAGAGGAGGCTAATAAGATGGCATCACTTTGTCGTATTGAACTTGAGGATCAAATTGTTCCTGTCACACTTCAATATTCTTCTCATCCCACTATGCCCAATCGTCAACAATTGGAACTCGCCAAAATAGCACTCAACAATTTGTATACCTCTAAGGCTAAATATGCACTTCAACGTCTAAAAGGTAGGCATTACGAACAAGGGGAGTTAGCTGGTCAATTACTTGCAGCACAGTTGAAGCAACGTGAGGCGGCTATGGCAATCCCTGCCATTCAAACTGATATGGGTGCAATCCTAACTTAACCCCAGGGCATAGTAAACACTTTGCATCATTTTATGAGAAGCTTTACACACCTGAATCTCCGGCAGCTGAAAATCAAATGTCTGCCTATCTTGAGGATATTGGCCTTCCATACCTTACAGATGAAGGTAGAAATGTACTTAATGGTGACATCAGCAAGGAGGAAGTCGCGGCGGCCAATGCCAAAATACCCTACCATAAATCCCCAGGAGAATATGGATTGCCTGCAGAATATTATAAATGGTCTGGGGAAGAGACAATTGATACTCTGCGCACTGCTATTCAAGAAGCGTGTTCAGACAGCCTCACTAGGCCTAATTTCTAACAGAGCATTAATTGCAGTTATCTATAAGGTGGACAGAGACCTGCTTGCTTTTGGTAGCTATCATCCTATTTCTCTTATAAATGGAGATGTTAAAATGTTGGCAAGTGTTCTCATACACCATACACAAGTTGGTTTTGTCCCGGTCACGGCTCATAGTGGGAATGCTGCAGGGCGGTGGGGCGGGCAGGGTGGGGGATAGTAAACTCCGGCATTCGGCCGTCCAAAGTTAAGTACATAAATAAATAAATAAAACTAATTACATTGCGCATGCTGCGGCGCCATTTGCGTGGCAACGCCTGCAATGTAATTTATTTTATTTATTTATGTATGTACTTAACTCTGGTCAGCCATATGCCCAAGTTAACTATCCCCCCATCCTGCCCCTCCCCGCCACACTGCCCCGCAGCACTCCCACTACGAGCCGTGACGGCCCAGGCCGCTCTTCTATGAATCATCTTCAAACACTAGCTCACACTTTATGGACTGCAAAAGAGATAGGAGAGGAAGTGGTTGCTCTTTTTTTCATGCAGAAAAGGCATTTGACTACATTGACTGGGGTTACCTCTTTGCTGTCATGAAGTGTCTTAGTCTAGGAGACCAGTTTATTTCCAAAGTCCACCTATTATATGAATACCCCTCTGGCCCAGGTCAATTGTGATAGATTAATTTCAGACCCCTTTCCAATCTGTAGAGGTACCGGTCAAAGATGCCCCCTCTCCCCTTTTATTCTTATTAGCGATGGAACCGCTCGCTTCCCTCATCCTCCGTTTACCACGGATTTAGTGTATACCTATTGATGGAGGTATATCCAAGATATATTTATATGCTGATGACCTTCTTCTTACTCTAGAAGATCTTCCTCATTCTTTACCAGCATTACTTGAGATTATTGACAGGTTTGCTCCCAGTTCCTGTTATAAAGTAAACTGGGATAAAAGTGACGCTTTACCACTAACCTCGGGTACTACAAAAGCAGCTATTGAAGGATACCTCTTTTGCTGAAAATTGACACAACTAAAATATTTAGGAATTCTGATCCAGAAGGCATCGTCCTGAGCATGTAATATACCGCCTGCAAGGTCAGGAGGAAATATTTCAGCAAGTGTGGACTCCTTCTTTTACTGATCCTTGAATCCCCTCCTTTTTTCCTTTTCTTATATCTCACTGCGCAGAAGGCCTTTCTCTCCTTTCCATTTCTCTTCTTCCCCATTCTTTTCTCTCCTCTTTTTCCCTTTTTTTTCCTTTTCTCTCCTCCTCTTCCTTGTTTCATTTACCCTTGTTCTTTTATTCTCTTTTTCTTTCTTTATCTGGGTAAAGAGACAGTATCCTCCTCACTCATGACTATCCAACATTACTAATACCCATTTTCTGTTATATATCCTATATTTTATAGGTCTGATCCTCCTTCTTATATCATTGAGTCAACCTATTTAATTAATTTTATGACTTTGAAAGATGGAGATTGTAGGTTACTCCTCATTCTATATGCAATATATTTTTTGTTCCACCATTTAATCCTTATTTTCTTTTTTACCCTTCCTTTTCCCTCCCTTCCTCCCCTCCCTATTCTCTGTAATTTTTTATCTTTATAAAAGCACACTAGTTATTTATACTGGCAATTCACCTTTATTAGTTCATTATTGTGTGCAGTACTTAAATGTATATGTATACCTTTACATGTCAATAAAAAATGAAGAAACAAAACAAAATGGTTCTGCCTTTAATGTAATGTGCCACTTTTTAAACAGTGCCCTTTAGGATTAGACTCCAACACTCTCCTGAAAAGGTACCCTGCACAATTTCACCGAATGTCCAACAGTCCGAGTTTAACATTACCAGACCTGCAGGCGCTGCTGGGGGCGCGTGAGGCAGTCTCATCTGAGACCTCACCTAGAAACCAGAGTAGAGTTCCTATGTAAGCCGGGAAGGAGTAGTCAGGAAGGGTACCGGATTGCAGGCACACGCAGTGGCCGGCTATAACGCACATGGCAATGATGCGCGCTCTGTGCAAGCAGGTACTGGCAGACAGAAGGGAAATGTTGTAAACCGCATGCTGGGAGCTTTCAGTTTGCAAGAGCTTTATACATGCATTACACTAAACCCTGATGAGTGGCACTTTGCAAGACTGCCCAGGCATAACTCGCTGTTAGTACTAAAACAAAAGAACATCTTGCGTGTGATTTGGCGGGGGTGGGCAGCCCAAAATATAGAATAGCCATGCACGCTCGGCCTACCAGTGACTACAGCCCTGATTTAAAGTACATTTCATTTTTATGTACAGTTACATAAAAATGAATTACTTTTTAGACATGGCTCAGAAATTGAGGGCCTCATGCTGCTGGGGAAAGGGCAGCAAGCGCTTTCATCAAGTGTGCTTCTAGGTGTGGCTCGCTTTGAACTTTGAAAGGCTAATGATTGCATATTTCATTTAAGAGGGGCTTTAGCTGGCTGTCACTGCTGTGTGCAAGATTGTACGTTTCTAGGCGATTATGTGCGGAACAAAGAGTGCCTGGATTTCTAACTCTAGTGTGAAACGCAATCGCTAAAAGGAAAGTCATTTCTAAGTGACAGACTCAGCACCAGAGGTTTTATCCTGGCTTCGGCATGCGCATACTTTGACTCATTCTAGGTAAACGCTTTTTAGAAGATTTGATGACCGGTTTTTCATCAGAGGAACTCCATCAGTAGGTCTGTGCCTTTGAAAAGGAGTATTTGTTTCCTATATTAAAAAAACTGTGAGTTTACTCTCACTCGTAAAGGTTTCAGGCGCATCGTATAGCCATATTCCCAAGCTTAATCATATGGGTCATATAAATCTGCCCTTATAAAGCAGGCTATTGGAGAGGAGAAGTCCTCTGCATAGTGATAGACGGGTATCCCTGCCCTGAGTACCCAACTGTGTTGTTATCTGGATCCCTAATTCTGATATGTGTTGTCATAGGCAAACAAGCATAATTTCTGAGCGCTTTGACAGGCTGTCTCACCAATCCTGGTCATTTTGGACCGTGGATAGGGCCACCCAAAGCGCTACCCTCATAATGGTCGGAAGAAGTTAGCAGGTCCTTTTCAACCTGTGTGTGTCACAGTAGTGAGGCCTACAGGCATACTTCCTTTTAAAAGTGACATAACTTGCGGTTTGGCCTACATCGGTTGGATGTGAAATGCTGTGTAGGACAGTAGTGGTGACTCCGTGCTGGATGTATGTGTGCCTGGGAACGGTAAAATACAGGAATTGGGGTGTTTTCTGCAGTGCATGCATTTTGAGTGTGTGTACTGGTTATATGTGTACTTGCAAGGACTACATTACATGAAGGATGCAGTGTTGTGCAGTGTGAGCTTGGTGAATGTGGGCACTGCACATGTATATGCCTGCAAGTGGCACAATACAGAAAGGCTATATTACTCTGCAGTGCACACAGAGTTAAAGTGTGTGTTAAGTGTATGTGTGCAAGTGGCGGCACGATACATGGAAAATGAGTAAGTTACTCAAAATGAGTAAGTTACTCATTTTGGTATTCACAGTAGGCACTTATTCCTCAATGAGTAAGTGCCTTCTGTAAATACCAAAATGAGTAAGTGCCTTCTGTAAATACCAAAATGATTAAGTGTCTTCTGTGAATACCAAAATGGTAGTAAGTTTAGGATTTTTTCTTCAGTTAGTTCATGTGCTCTATAAAATTCCTACCATAACCAAAACATAAAGCTTCAAAGATACATATCCTAAATCACATTTGGTGCCTGGAAATGTACTATAAAAAGGTGAGGTTGGGAACCCAAAAGTTGTAATCGACAGGCTGCGTGAGGCGGAGAAGCTCTGCAAGTTCTGCCTGTGACTAGGATTGGGGGCTAAGGCCTCAGGGCCAGTTTCTGAGTGGTGCGATCAGCGCCACCGCACCAGGCCCGGACTTGGGTTGGGGGCGTCATTTTTACAAGTATATTAGCATTTTAAAAGCACCTGCTGCAGCATTTAAAATGTCAAGATAACTCTGGTGATTAATTGTCTTCCTGGAAAGAGTCTTCCTGGAAAGAGACGGGAGGATTGTCTAGTGGAGGTTTTGACTCATCCTAAGGTAGCACAGAGCGTTAAAATGCCTGCTGACAAGAATGTGTACTATGCAGATAACAAAGTGCAAATAATGTAAATTGGTCAGTAGGTTACTGCTTCTGTAAGAGAGCACTTTTTGCAACTTATTGTTTATAAGTTAAAATCCTAATATAATATAATAACATTGAGCTATTAACAGTCATCAAAGAGCTGCATGCAAACTGCAAGGTATATGTCAGAGCTATATATTGTTTTGCCCCTTCTTTCATTATCCTAATCTTTCGAAAAGAGTTCATTTGGGTAGAAAACAATTCTTATTATTAAAGAGAACCGCTAACAATGATGTTAAGTTTTGAATTCTGAATTTGTGTATAAGGACTCCTAAAGTCTATTGCCTACAAGTATCAAAGACATGTCACTCCTACACCTTGTAGTCCTGTCTGATGTAACAATTCCGGTACACTGATTTATACACATATGTGTGTGTGATGTAAAGTGTTCTGACACCTACACTGGTATGAGCGGTGCTATAAAACTAAATTAATCTGAGAGACAGTGGTTATGGAGCTTTGAGGGGCACTGTTAAAGGGTGCTAGTGAGGGAATCAGTGGCAGAGGTGGTCATTGGCGGCGCCAACAGATAATCTTACAGAGTGCACCGCCAGTGTTGAAGCCAGCCGTTCGAGGGCTGCTAGATGCCTTGTTGGTTGAGAGGACATCACCCAGAGAAACCAAGGCCACCTATCCTGGAGGCTTGAACACCAGCACCCTGTGAAGAAGAGGAGAACGTTGGAGGGACTAAGGTCAAGTGGGGAGCCCTGTTGAGTGAACTACTGATGCAAGATTTAAGGAGATGGAATCTGCACAAATCTGGTCAATGCTGATGTACTGAACTGAGGTTGTTATCTCTGTATCCCAGCAAAGGGTGCCATGAGGGTAGCTATGGAAAAAGATTGCCATAAGGCAAGGGCAATAGCCTTTGCAGTACGATTGCACCAACCTCGCGAGTTAGGAGGGGCAGCTGTGGAAAAGACTGTCTTGCAGAGAGGGCTGAAGCCTGTGTGGCACAGTTACAGCAACCCAGTAGGCCAGATGGGGCAGCTATGGAAAAGAATGTTGTACATTAAGGGCTGACGTCTAAATTGGCATTGATGTGGTAGCCCTGTATGGCAGGAGAGGCTAGCGGGAGTACTTATGCCACGTGGATAGGTCAGAAAGTCAGAAAGTGAACAGTGGTGACCTGTAATGAGAACTGTAAGTATATGACCCCATAGAATGAGTGGGGATGCTGTGGCAGCATTGCATCTCAGTTTGGGATCGAGGACAGGAGCATCAGAATCAACCCCAGAAATACCTCTGGTCACTACTGGAACATGACTGTGTAGGTTAAGGAGAGATCCTGCGCTTGCAGAGTGCTGCATCCTTGTGCAGCCAACTCATCTCAGGAGGACTAGAGCTGTTGTGAGTGCCCACTGATGGGGCAACCTCCAAGACGCTGCATGTGCATGTGGGAGGGGGTAAAACTTGTTTCTGGCCTACTGGTCATAGGTGGACAAGGACTAGTCACTGATATACTAAAGCCCCTACCTTAAGGAATAAATGTGTTATTTGTGAATGTTATAATCCTCCTTTGAATGAGTAGAAGAAGAATAAAATATCGATTTTATTATAAACGTGAGTATTTGGCTGGAAATTGATTTATTGCTGCTGCTGCTGCACACTCTTTGAGTTATGAGTCATGTCCACTAATCTGTATCCACATCTCCCCCCTCTGAGGGATCCTTTCACTGCTCGATCATGTCTACTGCTACTCAGGCTCCATCGTAAGTTAAGCCCCAGGACAGAAGTATAGGTCTCAACCCCTATGGCTCAATCCAGCAGCCTCTGTGTGCCCAGTGCCCTTCTGATAAGGGTTCTGGCACAGGTGTAGAATCTGCCTGAGAAGTGTAAGTGCAGTAAGACTCACAAGAAAACAACACATCAATCATATCACCACAGCACATCAAACAGACGTGCATTTATGACAATACCGCAGCATCATTCAATGATAAAAAATACATCGCTGAACACCAACCTCATTTCGTGGGTTAGTGTCCTACCAGCAAGTATTCCATTTTCAGAAGTCACTCATGTAAAGCCAAACATCTCTGACTCACAGCCATGATAGAGGGTTCAAATCCAGCCACTGTCTGTGTGCCATGCCAAATTACAGATCTATTGTTTTAGAATGCAAGAATGATGCATCTGCCTAACAAGCAACATTTCAAAGATCATTGTGTTGTACGTTTGAAAAACCTTGAATTGAAGATAGTAATAAATATAGGCTTGAATCAGTACGACTCAAGACGTGACGAGAATAACTCTCTTTTCTCTGCATGATAGTATTGAAAAGGAATTCCATTATAGAAAAATGATGTTTAAAATGAGTTTGTTTTACGTTTCTTAACTTGGTCGCCATATTAAAAGTGCACGTTTAAATGTTATGCACAAGAATTGTCTTCATTTAGTTTGTCAGCAAATCATTGAAATTCAACTGCTGCTGGAGTCTTTGTATAAGAAAAGTAACATTTCTCTCCAGCTTCCTTGGCAGAAAGCATGTACTTTTAAGAAACATTACAAGGTCATGCATTAAACCTTCTTTGCTGTGTTCGTAATGCAAAATAGTCCATAGTTGGCATACAATGTGTGAATCGCCACTCAGCCCCTGCCCTGTAGGCTGGTTCCCTATAAACACACCAAGTCTGTAGTTGGTCTTCACAGCGTTGTCTTTATTAATTTAAGTTACCACCACTTTAAACGTTGACTCACTGTCTGCCAAACCTTGACCAACTTTATTATTTATTGCACAGCAAACACACGCATAGTAAAACAGAAGGCTTATACATTTTAGCTATGGGCTGGATATTTGTATTTACATTCCTGGATATTCCAGAAGCACCTTGCCGTGGATTGTGTCAGCTGGCCACAACCCAGATACGAACAATAGTTACTTACCTGTAATCTGTGGTTCTCCAGTATTGGTGTCTTTCATAGATTCCCATGCCTGAATCATTCTCCATCGTCGGAGTGGGAATCCCACGGTACATAAAAAAGCAATAAATATGCCCACAATAACCAAAAAACCTTGGTAAAATAAAACCAGGAAGTAAAGTAGCCCAAAGCTACCAAGAAAAAAGTTCCACATCTATGACTATCATAGTCATTATACATAGTCCAAACTGCAGCCAATCAGGCGACAGCACCCACCAGAATGTTCTCCACAGAGGCTCAGGTTCTCAGATTTTCTCGCATAAGAGTGTATCCAAGAGATTAGAGATTAAACCAGCCGGTAAGGGGAGGTAGGAATTTTGCATGTTAATCTATGAAAGACACCAATACTGGAGCACCACAGATTACAGGTAAGTAACTATTGTTCTTCTCCAGTATTGGGGTGTCTTTCATAGATTCATATGCCTGAATCAGAGTAGATAGCAGTGCCCAAATAATGCTTGGAAGACACTATTTGTAACATAAACCTGCATATAGAAAGCATATGCAATCACATACTAAGAATGCTATAATATGCATAAATACATGTAAGCTTGCAACCACATGACAATGCTACTATTTATATAGGCATGATAATAAGCGTCTGAGAAGCAGTGGAGAGGAGGAGGAAAAAACAGAGGCTCACCTTATTTGAAAAGATTGCGGAGAACTGCTTGTCCCACTGACATATCAGTATTACTGGCAGCCTCCAAACAGTAGTGCTTGGTAAAAGTGTGTCTACTGGACCAAGTCGCCGCTCTGCAGATTTGCTGAAGAGGAACACCAGCAAAGAGAGCAGTCGAGGAACAAACCTCCCTCGTAGAGTGTGCTCTTGGAGTTGTCTGCAAAGGTCTTCCAGCTTATTGATGGCAAAAGTCAATAGCGGAAGAAATCCAGCGAGCTATGGTCTGTGTAGAGACTGCATGTCCTTTCTGTATTCTTCCGTAGGAAATAAACAATTGATCTGGTTTCTGAATGGTAGAGGTCCTCTGTAAATTGAACTTAAGACATCTTCTGATGTCAAGGGTATACAACACCCTTTCTGCAGGGAATTGCAGATTAGGAAAGAATGTTTTTAAGATGACTGGTTCTTTAAGGTGAAAGTCCGACGGGACTTTAGGCATAAAACTGGGATTTGTGAGCAGCACCACAGAAGTGGAAGTGAACTGCAGAAAAGGTGAATTTATGATGAAATCTTGAATGTCGCTGACTCTTTTAGCTGAAGCCAAGGCCAGTTAGTAGAGATACCTTCCAGGATAGAAATTTGAAATCCACTCTATGAATAGGTTCAAAGGGGTGCCGCATGAGCTGCGCTAGTACCACATTGAGTTGCCAGGATGGAGGAGGACGACGGACAGGAGGAAACAATCGAAATAGCCCTTTAAAAAATTGATGTATTATTTTTGATGAATAGAGAGAATTGGAACCATCTTGTCGAAACCTTGAAATGGCTGCCAAAAAGACCCTTAAGGTTGAATGGGAAAGGCCTTATCTTGCTAAATGTAAAAAAAAGATAAAATCTGCTCAGGTGTTGCGTGAATCGGGTGAACATTGGCCGATTGACACCATATGCAGAATCTTTTCCATTTAAGTCTGTATCGGCCAGATTCATGAAACGAAAATCGGCTCACAAAGGGCCAGATTCTGAGAATCTGGCCCTTTGCAAGCGCAATTCGCAAATTTGCGAGCAATTGCATTTAAGGAATCTCTATTTGAGATTCCTTAAATGCAATTCATGATACATTTAAAAATGCGAATTCTCAATTTCGGGCCGCTATTTACCGCAAAGTGAAACCTCGTGGTAAATAGCGGAAACTTAGAAAAATGCACTTAACTTGTGTAAGTTGTATGTTACACACACACATGTCCTTGGGACATGTGTGTGCGTAGAACCAGCGTCCAATGTCATTTCAGGGGTGCAACAGGGTGTCCTTTGGACACCCCTGCACCCTTGAAATCGCAATATCAAAATGCGAATCGCTAATAGCGATTCGCACAGTGATATGTCTTCCCATTCATTCCTATGGGCCTTTAGGCAGGAGGTTCAGTATTGGTCGAAACTGAATGTGATCGCATTCTGATAGGAGGAGAAGTTTAGTGAACCAGAACTGGTGAGGCCACCTGGGAGCAATGAGAATTAGGCAACAAGGGGCCAGATGTAGAAAGCCTAATACCGATCGGTAACTGCCGAAATTACAGAATTTCGGCCGTTACCGACCGGTATTAGGCTTTTCTGATTTAGGGGCCTAATCTAAGGATTCAGTAATTTACCGAATCGGTAATTTAAGGAATCAGTAAATTACTGAATTCTTAAATACCGATTCGGTAAATTACCGAATTCCTAATGTAGGGAGCACTTAAATGAGTGCTTTTCCCATGTTAGGATTCGTTATTTAGCACAAACTACAAGTTGGTGGTAAATAACAAAAACCCCCAAAAAAGCAATTTAATGCAAATTATTTCAGTGCCATGTGGCAGACATACATGCCCTTAGGGCATGTATGTCTGCCACATGTGCACCTATACACAATTGAGGGACGCAACAGGATGTCAAAGTGACACCCTGCCACCCTTCAATGTTTTCCCCCTTTTACCGAATCGGTATTTACCGATACAGTAATACCCATTCATTCCTATGGGCCTCCAGGGTATTTACCGGTATTTACCGATTCGGTATTTACCGATTCGGTAAATACTGAATCTTAACGATTCGGTAATACTTACCGAATTTTTCCGTACATAGCATTTACCGATTTTAAAATACCAAATCGGTAAAATTCGGTATTTTAGAATCAGTAAATGTCCCTCATCTACATCTGGCCCAAGGTTCTGTTTTCATCTTCCAGAGAACTCTGGGAACCAAAGGTATCGGAGGAAAAGCGTAAGCATATATTTTAGACCAGTTAATCGAAACGCATTCCCCTGAGATTCCTTGTGTGGAAGCCAGGTTGCAAAGAATAGGCATTTGCTGTTATGATTGGTCGCAAAGAGGTCTAGATCGGGATGACCCCACTCTTGGAAAACTCGGTCCACCGTCGGCTGATGCAGTTCTCATTCGTCGGTGGATACCGTGGACCTGCTGAGGGAATCCGCCAGAACATTGGAAACTCCCGGCACATGAACTGCCGAAAGTTGATCCTGTGCCTTATCGTCCAACCCCAGATTTCTTAAGCTACTTGAGAAAGAAGAGCTGCTCTCGTTCCTCCCTGCTTGTTCAAGTAATTCATACTAATTGTATTCTGTCCAAATCTGTACTGTGGCTCCTAGAATGATTGTTCGAAATGATATCAGGGCTAAGAAGATGGCTAGTGGTTCCTGCAGGTTGATATGCCACTTCCTTTGTTGAGGGCTCTATTTTCTGCTGACCATTAACACTTGAAGATGTGCTCCCCAACCCTCGAAGGACTCATCTGTGATGAATGTAAAATTTGGCGTTTCTTGAAGGAATGGAAATCCCTTCTCTACATTCTTCTTCTGAGTCCACCATGAGAAGGCTTCTCGCATCCGAGGAGTGACTTGAACGAGATCGTCGAATGATCCTGAGATCTATAACCATTGGTGGTTGAGCTCTTTTTGTAGGGGCCTCTTCCTGAGGCGGTAGTTAGCATTAAGGGATGCAAGAAGAGATCAATTCTTGAAAGGACTTGAACTGTCGGACTGAAACGGACTTTCTCGATCTTAACTTGTGAGTTAGCTTGCGGATCTTTTGCTGCCTTTCATTTGAGACAAAAGCCTGGATCAGTTGCATGTTCAACGTTGCCGCTAAAAACATTTGCCTTTGTGAAGGAATAAGATGAGATTTGTCGAGGTTGATAGAGAGACCCAGCGACTGAAAAAGAGACAGACATCTCTGGACATTAGTTTATGTGTCTGAGAAAGAACTCACCTTGATAAGGCAGTCATCTAAATAAGGCAATATTTAAATCCCTTCCAGACGGAGGCGCACCACTACTGGAGCTAGAACCTTTGTAAACACCCTGGGAGTCGACCATAGTCTGGCAGGAAGGACCTTGAACTGGAAATCCCTGCCAGCCACTCTGAACAGCACAAACTTTCTGTGCCTGGGGAGAATCAGAACATGAAAGTACGCATCTTGAAAGTCGAGGGTGGCCATGTGATCCCCTGCCGACAGAAATTGTAACATTTCTTGAACCGGTTAACATCCAAAAGGACAATTTCTTTAGGTATTTGTTGAGGGAGCGAAGATCGAGAATGGGACGCCATTCTCTCAATGTTTTCTGTATTTGGAAAAACTTTGAATAAAATCCTGTTCCTCTCTTCAATTGAGGGACTTTTTCAATCGCTCCTTTTTGTATCATCAAATTTATCTGGGAAAACAGCTCTTTGAGAAGAGCTGGAAGTGGGCCACTTGGGGGGAAATTTGGAGGAAGCTTTTCGAATTCTAGAGCATGGCCTTTGGATACGATGTCTAGGACCCACTTGTCTGATGTCATTGAGGACCAATTTGAGTAAAATTGTGAGATTCTTCCACCAACTTTTACATGGGACTGCGGTAGAAGCAGTGGCAGGTGGCAGTTTTCATTGCTTCCTATTTGAATCTCTTCCGCGGTAGGACGTCTTCCTTTTATTTTGTGAATAGGAAGTGTTGCGTTGACCATACGATTGCTATCTTTGTGACTGGCATCGCTGATTACCTTGATACGACTGGTAGGATTTCTGTTGGCTGTAGCTCCCTCGATTGGAGAACGATCCATGTCCTTTCGCACCCCAAAAGGGCGGCTTACGAAATTGCAAGGCATCAAGAGATCTGGCTGTTTCGGTGTCTTTCTTGATGGTTTGTAGGGCTTCTTCGATGTGTTTGCCGAATAAAGCCTCTCCATCAAACGGCATGTCGATTACCTTTAACTGTACCTCCTGGCAAAAATATGTAGCCTTGTACCAGCCTTGCCTAGGCAGAACAGCAGTACCTGCTAGTTGTATGAAACCCGTGGATGCAACATCTAAGGTTGAATCAATATTCTCCGCCGACATACGTTCCCCTTCCTGTAAAATCTTCAGAGCTTCAGCCTTTGAAGGCTCTGGTAACATGTTGATATACGGTGAAATGTCTGACCACATTTGTTGGTCGTACCGATCAAGGATGGCAAGTGAATTGGCCACACGGACTGTTGACGCTGCCATTGTGAAGACTCTTTTCCCAATTGAGTCCAACCATCTGCTGTCCTTGTCAGGTGGGGTTGTGATCAGAGAAGATGGATTCCTAGCCCGTCTTTGAGCAGGTTGGACAATTATGGAGTCAGCCTTTGGGTGCCCTATGAGGCATGCCAGAGAATTGTTGGGCGCCTTATACTTCTTGTCCAGCCGGGTCAAGACTGGGGGGAAGACGCAGGAGTTGACATTACCTTCAATCCCTCCTTCCATATGAAATCTCTAATGGGGATCATCCATATCTGCCTCCTTAGCTGATCCTTAAAATCATATAGGAAGCATTCTTCCTTCCTCATCTCTATGGGAATAAGGAACCTTTGAATTGCTCTCTCCATGAGGAGGTGGAAGCCTCCAATATTACCAGAGGAAAATCAGCAGGAGCTGGAGTTGAAGGAGAAGGGGTTTGAATTTGGTAATCATCCCACTCCGATATAAGAGATCTTTCATCAACTTCACCTTCCTCCCTATCATCATCCAATGAATGTGCTTCAGGAGAATGATGTGATTCAACCGGTGAAGGTGGCCTAGGAGACCGGAATACTGAGGTTGAAGTTTGAGCAACAAGTGTAGGAGGCACCGACTCTGCTGATTCAGATGGCAGGAACCGGCGGTAATAGTCATCTAGCATATGCTGGAGATTGTTCAGAAAAGCTATAGGCATCTGAGCTGAAGGTATATTATCCAGAGGTGGGGCCACAGGTTCAGGAGAAGGTTGGTCATCTTGATCATCCTCCTGATACTTTATGAACAATTCTGAAGGGCTTCTAGCTGTTCGAAACCTGTCATCCACTTCAGAGTCCTCTTCACTTTCATCTGAATCCAGTAGCTGTTCAGGAACCTATAGAGGTACCTTATGTGGAGAAAGATGCAATGGGGGCAGGATTTCTAGCATAGAATCATGTCTCTGCAACAAAGAAGGTGTTGTCTTCGACGGTGTAGATGTTATAGCCGTAGACGCTGACCAGACTTGCAGCTCTGTACAAGATGACAATTTCTGCGTCGACGCGAGAGCCGTTGATGGGGCCGTCGACGATGGGACTGTAACCAAAGGTGAAACCGTCGACGAGAAAGTTTCCATCGACGAAGACTACCTCGTCGACGAAGCATTCATCGTTGTCAAAGACAACTTCGTCGACGAAAACTTTCTTGTCGACGACGATGTAGTTCTCAACGGCGAGCTCACCGCCATGAGGAAGATGTCAAAGAGGCAACTTTCGAGGATGAGATGGTCGTTGATGAGGCCGTCGTCGACGAGAATCTTCTAGCCTTAGACGTCCACGCAACTCCAACGATAGATACTGTCTCTCTCATTGATGAGATGGGTCTCACGGAGACGGAGACCAGCGTCGACAGGGATGGAGCCGACAACATGAACATTTGAGGCTTTGGTGATGAAAAGGTCACTGTCAATGTAGATGTTGTGTCAACGGAAATCTTCGTCGACGAAGGAGTCATCGACGAGGTCGTCGGCGATGTGGTCTTCTTCTGAGGGAGAATCTTCTCAGAAGTTACCTTAGAGGTAGGGTTTTTACTGCCTTTCTCGGGGGCGTGGAAGGCAAAGGCTTGCCCTTAGCAGGTGGAGTAGTGTTTTTTGGAGTGGAAGGCCCTTCAGAACCCATAGAGGGTTGTTGTTTCCTCAACACCTTGGCACCCCAGGGAAGGCAAAACCTCCTCAGCAGCCCTCTTCCTAGAGTATACAGAAGACCCAGAGGCAATACTTCCCACCTCAGAAACTGGATTGTCCTGATCTTTAAGCTTCTGTAGCCACAGAAGTAGACGGCCCTCTCTGTCTCTGAAGATTTTCTATGGGAAGGTCCTGCATATCTTGCAGTCTCTCACCTAGTGATCCGGGTATAGGGAGTAGATGTATTTCTTGTGGGAATCTTCAGAGAAAATCTGGAGCTTACCACAAAATTCACAAGGCCTGAATAAAGATTTCTTTGAAGAAGACATCCTGGCAGTAGAAATTCCTGAAGAATTGAGAAAAACTGAGCAGAACTCAGGGAGACTCCCTTCACACGATGTGCGGTAGAAAATCTGAGAGCCTGCGCCGTCTGAGGAGAACATTCTGGTGGGTGCAGTTGCCTGATTGGCTGCAGTTTGGACTATGTATAATGACTATGATAGTCATCAATGTGGAACTTTTTTCTTGGTAGCTTTGGGATACTTTACTTCCTGGTTTTATGTTACCAAGGTTTTTTGGTTATTATGGGCGCATTTATTTCTTTTTTATGTACCGTGGGACTCCCACTCCGACAACGGGGAATGATTCAGGAATGTGAACCCATGAAAGACACCCCAATACTGGAGAACCTGCTATCTCTTCTGTGCTGACGGCCAACTGGCCACCAAGGGGCAGCAGGTAGATTTACAAACTGCTTATAACAAGCGCCGGCTTCTCGGTTAGGGCCAGAAAGTCCAGGGCCACAAGCAGGTCAGCCCCCTCTCCTGCCAGTCCGGAGCCCCAATTGACTGCACGCCATGTTATGGGGCCAAGCAGCCGCGGCCAAACGGAGTCCCTATCATTACTCTTGCCCAGGACTGGTGCCCTTCACCTCCCCCTACTGTTCATTCTAGTTCCGCCACCAAGGCAACCCAAAATGGTATGTATAAACAGCTCCATCCCTGCATTGGACAAGTGAACACCATCCGGCAAATACAACTCCGCCTTCTCATACGTACTCTTAGTCTTGGGGGCCAGGGACAAGGTTATCAGTTCAGGGCGGAAGGCACCAAGCTTCCATGACCCCTACGGGAAGTTCGTCATCCGTCGGCTTGTGGCCATCAGGCATGAAACTCTGTTAACTGAAAACCAGACAGGGCATTAGCTACTGCATTGTCCACTCCTGGCACATGTTTTGCAGTAAAGTATACATTACACTGCAGGCCACCTAGCACTAATTCTTTCAGCAGGCGAAGAACCCAAGGGCATTTGGCTCTCTGGTTGTTTACCACCATTACTACTGACATACTGTCGGACCAAAATACAATGTGCTTATTTTCCAACATGTGGCCCCACAGCTGCAATGCCACGAGGATTGGGAGTAGCTTTAAGAAGTTGATGATGCGTGTTAGCCCTGATACCACCCAATCCTCCGGCCAGTGCTGCATGCACCACTTGGTACCCAACACGGCCCCAGATCCTATGCTGCCTGCTGCATCTGTGAACAGTTCTAACTCTGCATTTGCTTGGCTTGGTTTCTGCCAAAAGCCGCAACTTTCTCCTGCTTGATTCTGCACACTCCGGCTAGGGTGTCTATTTCAATACCTAAGAAAGTAAGCCGTGTCGCTGCCCCTTCAGTCTTTCTCTCTGCCAAGGGTACCCCCAGTGCTTTTGCCAGACGCCGGAAGCCCAGTAGGGCCATCCTGCATGCCGATGAGCCCTGCAGACCTGGAAAGAGTCCAAGTAGTGTCCCATGTCTGTTGATGTTAAGAGTTCTTGAACCGCCCATTCCAGAAACCTGCTGAATGTCTCGAACACAGCACATGTGATAGAGCACCTCATATTCAGGCAAAGATCAATGAAGAACTCCCCCTCAAACGTGAAACCCAGTAACCAGGTGTCGTCTGGGTACACCGGTAGCAGGCGAAAGGCGGCTTCTATTTTGGATTTGGGCATTAGCGCTCCCTCGCCTAACCTCTGTAATTTTTGTATTGTGGTGTAACACACTACGCATAGTTTTGGGTCCAATTGATCGTTAACTGAAAACCCTGGTGGACTTGGCAAATTATGAATCAGGCAATATTTCCTCTTTTCTTTATTAGGCACCAACCCCAATGGTGAGCATACTAAGTCCTGCCTCAGCAACTGTTGATGAGGGCCTTCTACTCTCCCCAGGGCTACTTCTCTCATGATCTTTTCCCTCGTCACCTCTGGGTTCTGCAGGACTGAGCGCTGGTTGCGTGGTGGACTCCAGGATGGGGTGGCACAAGATGGGATGTGAAAACCAAATTTAGAACCTTGGTGCAGAAAATGTGCCTTTTGTATCTTATCATATTTGTTGAGCAGGTGTGTCAGGACTTGTAGCTGGATGGAAGTGGGTAAGCTCTTTTTGTTCTTGTGCACCACGGCCCCTGTTCTGGTGTTGGGTATGTGCAGACTGCTCTTTGGGTCTTCCCACTTTCTTGTAACACTAACTCTCTGGGTGACCTTGCATTCCGCAGAAGGAACATATGTGATTGAACTTGCATGCTGCCCCCCTGTTGCACTCGTTCTTATTGAATTGCCAACAGGCCGGTTTCTTATCCCCCGGCCCCCTGTCCCTACGATAGGACTGATTGGACTTGTTACCTGGAGCTGCTGAATAAAATGCTGCATGCCATATGTCAATCTCCCGTTGGTCCCAAGCCACCTCAGGGAGCACTGCTTTCATTTGCCTGAATTTATTATCTTACTGAAGCCAGGCTGTGCCTGGAAATTCTGATGCCACCCCATGGATCATGGGCATGTAACTGAATAACTGTGCTGCCAAAGCGAGATACCTCTCCACCACAATTGCTGCATACATAGCGAACCCTGTAACCCAATTCTTTATGGACCAATCCACCCAAACTTTTTTCTGCTCTGTTCTTACTAGGGACAACCCCAGTGTTAATGAGGTTGAAGACATCTATGAACACCCCCTTAATATATTCCCTGGTTTCTGTTGGCACATGCCATGTGATTCCTGCCGATGGGGCTACTGCTGCGACGGAGACCCATACATTACCGACTGTGTGTCAGTAGGGGCTGTCCCGTGAATACTTCCTTCAGGGCTAATGGTGGTACTGCAAGGGGATGCCTGGACCTGGCAACCCGTTACTATTGGCTGGCCCCTGTGATGTTGCTGTCACTACCACTGGAGATTGTATCACCCCCCCTGAATAGACCCATACCTGCACAATCCCACTACCTTGGTGCACCACTTCTGCTCTGTTCTTACTAGGGACAACCCCAGTGTTAATGAGGTTGAAGACATCTATGAACACCCCCTTAATATATTCCCTGGTTTCTGTTGGCACATGCCATGTGATTCCTGCCGATGGGGCTACTGCTGCGACGGAGACCCATACATTACCGACTGTGTGTCAGTAGGGGCTGTCCCGTGAATACTTCCTTCAGGGCTAATGGTGGTACTGCAAGGGGATGCCTGGACCTGGCAACCCGTTACTATTGGCTGGCCCCTGTGATGTTGCTGTCACTACCACTGGAGATTGTATCACCCCCCCTGAATAGACCCATACCTGCACAATCCCACTACCTTGGTGCACCACTACTGGGACAGAGGTCTGAGTGATGGGTGGCATTGGCACCCCTACCCCTCCTTGTGGTGCTGCCCCAGGGGCAGGGGCTGGTCTGATGGGTGGTGTTGCCCCCTTGCCCTGCTGCCGCTGGTAGCCCAACTGCATGCATTACATTGGTAAATGTGGGGGGCTCTGATGCTTGCGTATTTGCCCCGCTTGACTGTTCTAAGGGCCCGTGGCCCGCTTGCCCGGCTATGCTGGTAGGCTTTTCAATGTCTATAGCCATGATAGGCTGGCCCATTACCACCGCCTAACCTGCAGTATTAGCCTGAGTGTCCATGGAGTTATTGCACTTGTCGATTTGAGCATCCTTGAACCGCTCCGTGGTCCTCCTTGAGTGCTTGGACAGTGGTGCATGCTCATTCCTGCCCCTGCGACAGTGTTCATGGTTCCCAATTGATGCCCCCTTTCTTAGTGACCTCCCATAGTTCCGACAGCAAACAAAATTCATCTTGGGTAGCCGGGGCCTCCTTGCCCCTTTGCACCCGTTTTGGAGGCATTCTACTCTAAAGAAAACAGAATAAATTAGTGAATGCCCCCTTTTGTGCTGTGAATCTTCACCCACCCAGAGCCACCGTTTCCCGTGCATGCTTCAAAACACCTTTATAATTTGGGGCACCGGAGATACTATCACTACCCCAGTGCCCCCTGCACACGTGCATCTAAGGCAGCCTGCCTCATTCCCATAGTACATGCAATGTAATATATATTCATGCATTGGCTCGGGTGCTGGAGATACTCACAACACCAGTGCTCCCATACACCCAAACCGGTTCGTGCAATCCCGATACATGCCATGCCCACACATGCCGGCTTGCAGGGTAATGGTATGCGCTGTAACAACGCGATCGTTGCAATGACTGTGTTATAACAACATGCAGGGTCAAGGGCAGCGTGAAGAAGAGGCATATTCCACACTCACATGGCATTCACTTTATGGTTGCTTCTGATATCAGTGAAACTGGTTGAGCATGGCTTAAGGACCTCATTACTTGCTGTTAGAGGGTCTTCTTTCCTGCTACCTTTCTCAAGGTATTCAAATGCTCTTCACATTAGAGCCCTCTCTCCTGCCTTTTTGGGTTATCTCTGATGCCTTTGATGATCTCTTTTTCTGCTGCTACCCCCAGTTTGCTCTTCATTGCTTCCTGCGGCCACTGATAGGTATTACTGCAGGGGCTATTTATGTTTATTAGTGCCCTGGAACATTGATGTGTATTTCAATATATTGCTGCCAATGTAGCCATTGATATGCATTGCTGCCAAGACCATAGTGGTTCATTACTTCATGGCAACATGGAGATGCATTACTATCAGTTGCCATTGAAGCTCACCATAGCCTTAGTACACCGAGGCTCATTATTGTCTTCAGCCATTATATCTGTCTAACATCAGATATCTGTGAGCATATATGTGAGAAGGTCATCTTATTTGCCCTGATAAGCCACATTTTTTGACTGATGCTGGTGGTAACTGACTTTGACTGCACCTGGGGCTCTGCTAACCAGTCCCAGGCCACTGCTCTTATTAAAAGGGTACATGGTAATTAGGTGTGAATGCAATTGGCATTGCAACCTACCTGTAAGTCCCTAGTATATGGTAGGGCATGTAGGTTTAGAGGCCCAACAGCTTTGAGGAACTTAAATGTGCACTGCTGTGTTGCCTGCTGTCATTTTAGAAGCCAGCCCTGCTTTGCAAGCTGGCTTTAAATTGAAATTACATTGAAATTCGATTTTGGAGTTAAAGGTACTTCAAAATTATTAAGCTACCTTATATTTACATATAAGTAATCCCCAATAGCTACCCTAGGTTCCCCCCAGGATAGAGTGTCATGTGAGGATAAGAAAGGACATTTTTAAATATGTTTTATGTATCCCTTGTTGAACTAAAATATAGTGTCAAGGATTTAAAAGATTGGTAATGATAAATCCAACATCTTGCCACTGTTTAATGTATCATAAGTAATATAGGGACTATGTTATAGTACTTTTCTGTAAACCAAAATACAGCCGTCTAGCAGCCTCTCCTGATTGGCCAGCCATTAACAGGATTAGCCAAACTGCTTTGATGAGACGATAAGTGGCCTGCATGGAGACATAAGTTATCCTCTGGGAGGAGTTCTGCAGCTGCAGAGAACAGACCAGGATGGGGGATGGGTAACCAAATTGACCTTCAAAGAGAGCAGGACAGTAAGGAATGCCAGCCAGGCCTACCTCCCTCTTCTCGTACTCTCCAGCCAGATGGGAGACCCAGGAATGGAATTTGCAGGTTGTATGGAAAGGGAGTGTTAAGGGTAATGAGCCACAATAGTAGGTTGGCTTCGCCAGCTCGTACTCCCAAGGAGAGAAATTCTCCAACTTGAATCTTAAAATGCAGTGCTCTGTGGGACAAGAATATGCCAGACTTTGTAGGAAGCTGTCATGCTTTTGGGTAGCATCATGTGCCCTATTGGCCCTGGGTGCCCCCCTACTTGTGGCCCCAGAACCTTGAATAAACATGTAAGAGCTGCATAGCAACTCAGATCTGCTGCCTGAAACTACAAGGAGAGGAAGGATTGCCCTGCTGGACCCCTGGTCTCCAACCCAAAGGATTACACTGTGAACGACTGCTCTTGCTGCACACTTGGAACTACAGCCCTGCGGACTTTGCCTTGCTTCAACAAGGATTAAGGAGTAGACTCTCTGAAAGCAACAGGTTAACAGAGATCACCTGCACCATCATCCCCATGAATTCTCCAGCCTGGTGTGGGTCCTGTGGACTTTTAAGGAGTTGGGCAAATGCTGTGTGGGAATTGTAGGACTTCAAATGATTATTTCAGAGCTTCTAGACCCTTGGATGTGTATTTCGGACACTTTGAACTCTCAAGAGGAACTTCAGGAAAAAGTTCCAGAAGTTTCGAGCAACTTTTGGAAAAAGCTGCATAGGGTGACTGACCCGTCAACGAGAGTCAAGCCACCGATGTCGAACACTGACCAGGCTGGATTTCAGGTTTTTCCCGCTGAAAGCTCCGGAGCTCAAAACTTCTGTGATTTCAAGAGCCATTGCGCTGAGCAAAGCTGCCATCTTCGCCTCAAATGCCAGCCTGAAGAGGAGCTTTGACATCGAGAGAAAATCCTCCAGAAAAGTTTCTTAGTGTGAAGATAACATTTTGACTGGGTCCTCCAGCTTAGTGTGTCCGACCAGGGCTCCATCACCGTCAATCTCAAATTTTGACTTTGTCCAGATCAAGCATGACCAGATGTCACAATCTAGCGCTATTGTTTTTAAGCACTAAAAAGTATTTATTCTTTAAGACTTCATATCTCCAGTTTCCTAGATTGGATTTTTTGTCATTTTGGTGTCATTTCATTCATCAAAATGTTTTCTATGTTCATGAATTGGTTGTGGATTTTCATTGTGTGTTGTGTTTTACTCATTTAATGAATTGGTGCTTTTAAATGCTTCACACACCTGTCTCCTAAGTTAAGCCTGCCTGCTCATTGACAGATACCAAAGGTTGAGCAAGGAAATAGTTTATTGAGACCTTGTCAGGACCTTCTTTGCAATGGAGGCCTCATTGCTAGTGGTAGGTGCATACCTACCCCTTCTAATAATCCACCTTCCAGCAGGTATGTAGGGGTTTCAAAATTGCTTTGCCTTCATAGATATATGAATATGTAAACCATGTGCATTTTGTGCCTAAACATTGAACAATTCTGCCCAACCTCTTTAAAGGGCAAATGTATTGTCATTGCCAGTGCTTGTTTTATGCAGGTCAAGAAGGAAACTGTAGAGTGGGTCTGAGGATCCTAATTGTATACCTGATACCAGCTTTGAAGAGGAAGAAACAGATAGAGTTTTCCCCTCCACAGAAGTGCCTGGAATTTCCTTCCTCCCTGTCATGGTCCCAAGATGTCTGGGGGCATAAAAGGTTAGTGTGGAGTTCTTTGTGTGAGTGTTGAGGCAACTACTTTACATTGTAAGTGGGGCAGTACACAACTGTGCCCCACATTCTGCCAGGCTAGCCATCCTGTTAACATTCAGTCTTCCTATTGTCTGATGGTCTGGAAAGAGTAGACGATGGCAAGCTGCCAACAACATCTAGTTATGTGACCCAGGAAACAGGCTGTAGTCACCAAATATTTAGGAAAATATCACTTTTCTAAGTGTGGCATTTTCAGAATTTTGAATTAAAGTCGGACTTTACCATTAAAGAAGGTTTTCAATTATTGTTTCTTAGACACCAAACATGACATCTCAATCTGTCCCCAAACAAAAGTTATCACTTAATAAAAGTAATATAGTTACCCCATGTTATTCTATGGGAGAGGTTGGCCTCACAGTAGTGTAAAATGAATTTGTGAGTTTTTCACTACAAGGACATGTAAAACGTAAAAGTACTTGTCCAAATTGTTAAATACAATGCACCCTTCCCTAAAAGGCTCTTTAGGGCCTACCCTAGGAGTGATATATGTGTGAATTAAGTTTTAGGATTGGCAAATGGTTTATTTTACCAAGTAAAATTTGTAGGTTAAAACGTCTCAAAAGTTTCAATTGCAGGCCTGAGACGGTTCTGGTACTTCAACAGCCAGGACAGGTAGAGGGGCTCTGTAGAATGGCCCAAACTCTTTTTCGTCCACAATTCTTTTCCTGACCAGATCCCCAACCTTCGGGTTCCAGCCAGGCCTCACCGGGACTACCTTCACTTCTCTAGTGGGGGTGTGTTTTACTTTGTCTTTGCTCTGCTTGTCTCGGAAGCAGTTCAGTTCCTGTAAACATCCAAACGTTCATTGATGTCAATGGTGTTACCTCACCAATGTTTTGGTATTGTCGAGGTCTGGGACCCTCATTTTTACCCCTAACAGGATTTCCTTGGCATGTTATTAAGTTCCCCTCTGGACCCCATATAGGTAATACAGCCAACTGCGACCTGAGCCTGGTACCATTGCTGTTAAATACCGCTTTAAGTCACGTTTCTCTTCTCCACAACTGCATATCCCTTGGGATGGTATGGAGATGAGAAACACAGGGTCACACCCAAACTTCCCATGGCCTCTTTATAGGCCCTAGAGCTGGACCCTGGTCGGAATGTAATATGCAAACTGCATAAGTCCTGATAAAGACTAGTAGATCCTTCACAACAGTTCGGGCATCACAACCACTGTGGCCATGCCAACAGGAATCAGGAGCAGGAATTCACAGCTACCTAGATGTACTTGTAAGCCCCATCTGCTAACAGAGGGGTGCAATAGTCCAAATAGACACAAACCAGAGGCTTGCTTGAAATCAGTAGCATGTCTAGGGTGGGCGCACTATTGTGGAACTCTTCATCTGCTGGCAGATGTCACAAAGAGAAAGTTCTTGGTCTGTTTGTAAAGACCTGTCTACCAATAGTGCTGCTGCAATAATGAAATTGTAGCAGTCACCCCCACGTGTGTAGAGAATCGACCCTCAAGTGCAGCTACTGTTAACCCCAATCTGCGATCAGTGTTTGGTATTACTCTATCCCCACTCCAGGAAAGTGAGCATATAGTATGTTCTGTGCATCTAACTTGTAGGAGTACTTGAGTGGAAAGCCTTTCAGCAGGTGGATGTCATCACAAGCAGCATTCATGGCCACCATGTTGTCTCTGTCTACCCTCGTGCTATAACAAGTAAGTGTTGTGACCACAGCAGTATGAACTGTTGCTTTTGGGACTTCAGCAGCCATGGAATTCCCTGCAACGTGAATGCCAACATGTTGATGGCTCAATGTGTTGCTTACATGAGTCAGTGGCAAGCAGTCTTTCAGCTTTGCCAATTGTTACCAAAGCATCTTGTGCTTTAATGTGCAACCCTTTGAATCTCTGAATCCATTTTGGCTCTTATAGTGTAGGTATTCATTATAGGACTGGGCACAGTAATATGAATCACATACTATAAGTGTGGGAAATCCGTGATCCGTATCCTCTAGTGTCAGAATTATAGCCTTTGGTTACTCCAGCTGCACTGTGCAGTCACCAAGTGACTGTGTTTAGGTTTTCTCAGGATGTAATTCTACATTGTGCATGCACCATTTCACAATTGTGCAGACTGCTGAGTATTGGTTCTTAGTCCCTACGACAGGCTGGGCAGAACCGTCATATGGTGTAATCATAGCAATTTAAAGGCAATGTTTCATTAGGCAAATGGTAGTCCTGTATGTACTGCTGAAAAGCTTGTGTTTGTAGTGTAGAATCAAATCTGTAGTCTACATATATTGCAGTGAGTGAGTTAATCCATTGTATCCATTATTGATGTAAAGCTTTAGCCTTTGGAACACTTGCTTTGGTGACGGCCTCTAAGGTCAGGTCAGGGTCATGACAATTATGTGTTTACCCAGAGCCAGGGTTTCATTTCTCGACAGCAGTCTGCCTTGCAGTCAGGATTTTTTCAGTAGGTACAAAGCATATTTTAGTATTAGTGTGTATATGTGATTTATATTCACTTGGTATGTGTCACCTCATTGATAGGTGTATGCTGAGGCACCCACAACGACATGGCTCGGTGTCTTCACATGTGTGTGTTAATGTTTTGAAGCTATCATGCCAGCTTGAACGGATTGTACAATATTTGCTTGTTCCTGTGTCCAATGTATGCATGAGAAGTCTGGACATATTAAGTTGTAGAATGCTTTAACCCATTCTGTGTAGTCTGGAGAGTATGTTCTGCCAAAATGTAGGAATACCAATATGGACTGTAGTCTTTTCAATGTAATTGGAGGTTGAAGCAGTGCACATTTCTCTAAGAAGTGTGTCACAAGGCTTTTACATTCACTTGGCAGCTCATATCCTAGAGAAAGGACATTGGGGCGGGCAATTTTTGATTTAAAAAAAAATTAATTTGCAGCCCATGTGAGCAAATCCTAGAATTCAGCGATCTACTACTGTCAAGTGTTCCATGAGGTCATCATCCACCAGATATACGTCATCAACATAGGACAATGCATAATCATCAAAATATTGCAGTAGCACTGTTATTCTGAAAACAACCGGGGCTATTCCTGTACCTCTGGGGCAATCAACAGAATTGCCCCTGAGTGCCCAGCACTGAAAATCCGGTCAGATGTCTGCTTCCAGCTGCTAGTTTTTGGCAGAAAAATCAATTCAATTTATCAAGTGTTTTTTTGTATTTCTTACGCACTATGTTGTTCATTACTTTGTGCACTCTGTAATGCAAATATGCGAGTATCTATGTTAAACTGTCTGTAGTCTAAAACCCGATGATATGAATGGTCCAGTTTCATTACAGGAAAGACAGGATTATTTATAGATGAAGTAAACTTTCTATTACACCTTGGGATTCAAGTTGTTCTAGTATGTCCCTAACTTGTTTTTTAACTCCATGTTTAATTGGGTATTGTCATTGAGGTCGTCCTCAATGCGATCTCATGATAAAAAGAACTGTCATCGCACACCACGTGGTATAACGCAGGAACTTGCGCTAACGCCCACTCCTTCCCGTATGAATGTTTAACTGATTCTGGAACAACGTCAGAGAAAGCAGACAAAATTACTGCTTTCCCATTTGGGCAATCCATTATGAAATCAGGTGACAAACACTTTCCAGCCAAAAGAATGTCACAATCATGAGTTAAGTCCTCCCAAAGAAGAACATTATTGAACCTGGGTATGTCCCCCTCTAATCAAAGTTGTATTTTGTATAAATGATGTGGGAAACTTACCCTAATATCCGGTGTTTCCACTATGATATACTCACTCAGCACTACTCCTACCAGACAAACTAATGGGAAACTAGCTTATCTTCTGCCACACTGCTTAGTATTGTCATTGACCATTTACTGCTCAGAAGCAGTGTTCTTAATATCCGGAGCATGCCTGACCTTAAATCAGGCAACCATCTTTCTGAATTGATGTTTGGAAGGTTTCTATTTATGCAGGAGTCACATTCTGTATGCTCCGGTCTATTGCCAATGCTGCTGCTTCCCCTTTTATGTTGCTCAAAGTAATGGTAGATAGGGCGGCAAAATTTCCCATCAGTTTTGTCCCCAAGTCTAGGGCAGGTGCTGCCCCTACACATTCTGAAGCTGTTTCAGAAAGTCAGGCAAAACAGCCAGGGAAGGAGTACCATGCGTTCTGGTACATACAGCAACAAAGACTGCACTCCAAATTGTGCAGTCATCCACAGGGGGAAGGCATCCCTATGGGAAAGCAAATAGTCAATATTCTGTGTTTTTTCTGCTGGCCTATATGGGGAAACAACACTTTCAGCTGGCTTGTTTTTTGTGTAATCCAGAACAGAATCTCCTCCCATCTGATGGGAACTTTTCGCATGACTGCATATATTGTTTGTGGGCGGATGCTCGAGATAGCCAATTGTGGCTGTGCAGCTTGAGCAGTCACACAGTATTAAGTGTTAATGGTCACAATATTGACTGTGTAAGACATCTATATATCATTACTTAATCTTTGCATAGTGTTTGCCCCTCTGCTGTTGATGAATTATTTACATTAGGATGCGGTGTGTAGCCGGCGAAGACTGGCCATGTTGCTCTCTCATTGCTGAGAGAACCGAGTCTAACATTTGCTGTTGTGAGTGGGAGGGAGTCTTAAAACCAATGTATGTGTTCTTGGTAGGTTAGAGGTATATCTGTCTCTTCGTATGGAGTATACTTATCCAGTATTTCATTCTCAGTGCAGATGTGAAATATTTGTGTGATGTTGTCTGCAGCTGGGCATCTAAACAAAGAATTGAACACCTCTTTCATAAATGCTTTGTGACCCTCAACCACATATTTAACATCTCCACCTCTAGACGTGAGACCATGGTGTAATAGGATCTGTTGTGGAAGAAGTCTGCTAGAGTGTCACAGAGTTTCTGGGAGGAGGTGATGATGTTTTTGGAGGCTGCGTGGTTGGAGAACTCTCTGATGCTGCTGAATAGTTCTTTAGTGTGGTTGGTGCTGGCCTCAATGCGGTTGGCATTAAGGGCCCTCTTTTTTGTAGGTTTTTGGAGTTGGTAGTATTGTTTGCCAGAAGCTTTGTAGGATGTTTAGGCTGTGGAGTATTTCCTTGTACACTACCTTCTCTCAAGTAGTGGAGATGTTCTGGGGTTGTTGTGGTCAGCGTGGTAGTGGTTTCTGTAAGAGCGGTGTGGTATTGGGTTCCCAAGGCCTACATGCTCCGAAGATAACCCACTTACACCGAAAGAACTGTTGGCACGGAAACTGAAAAATGCAAAGAACAAGTTTATTAAAACCCCATGGGGTGGTGGTACATTCCTACAGCACCCTTCGGTAATGCAAGAAGTATCACACCGAACATCGGTGTGACTTACTCTTTTATACAGTTTACAGGTAATAAAACAATGGGCGGCACAAAGTTACGAGCGTTATGTACATATAAGGTCATCTTTGGAACACCGCCAGCTCATTGGAGGGGTTACAACTCCGCTGGTCAGTTTAGGCGGCACATTCCAGAAGGGTGACTGGTCAATGGGGACTGCGCATGTACAGGCTTGACCAGTACTAAAAATAGCCTGTTGCTGGGCAAACTCAAGTGGTCGGTCAATGGCACGGACAACGGACTAAAGGCCATGCTGGCCACGAGGCCGCTTATAATCTAAGATGGCCGCCGTAACACACAAAATGGCGTTTCCGAATATGGCCAATTTAAGCGGGAAACGTGTAGCACAGCTAAGTGCTAACTCAGCCATCTTCAAATTACGACAGACGACCCTTTTAGCGTTTAGCTGAAGCTACCTCATAGTGAACATAATCTGGGTGTTCATCTTCGATATCGATCAACATTATTTGGGTTACTTCTTTATGAAGCATCATTTTGTCATGAGCAAGAGCTCGTCTTGATGGTATACAAGCCGATAAGCACATAGAACACAAAGCTGGTCCATATTGAATGCATAGGCATACGCCAAACAGTATCCCCACAATAATACATAGAATCGTTAGCAATTTCCAACCCCAAGTGGTAAGCATTGACCAGAACCACCCTGAAAGAGTCCAAGTTCCATTATCCGGGTGTATTTCCGCAGCTATCTTATGCAGTTTCGAAATGGCATCATAAACGGACGGTGAATTGTCAGGTACATAAACACAACAGCTGCTCCCGATTATTCTACATGCCCCCCCACGATCAGCTAGAACTACGTCTAGAACCATCCTGTTCTGTAGCGTAACAATCCTAGAAATCTGAAGTTCCTCAGTAATATTTCCCAATGCAATAGCAGTATCATTCGCTACAGCCTCAACTACACGGGTCAGTCGTCGTATCTTCTGTCTATTCAAAGCAGCCCCAACAAAGGAAAACAGTCCAAAATTGAAATCCACATACTGTTGCAAAGCAGTGTCTGTCTGGTCAATGTCATCTAAAACAACAGCACGTTTAACACGGTTCAGTATGAAATCATGGTACAAAATATAATCATTATGGTACATTGGTGGGGCAATGAATACAGGAGGTAGTACAAAAGATACATAGCAAGTACCTATCCATCCCAACGGGAGCTGATGATAACCCTTCGTTCCGCAAATAAAATACGTATTTCGTGATGCTACAAACGATATGCCATTCGGGCTGTCAACCGTTATTGTGGTATTGCATTCGCTTTTCCCAACCGAGATCGTGTCTTTATTACGTATACACAAATCAGCTTTTGTGGCAATGACATTTATAACATGCGAGCTGGAAACATTAATGTTACGTTGGTTGCTGTAAACACGTGGGGCAGATATATTGTCGGGGCGGTACTCCTCCCATTCAAATCGAGTACCCTCAGCTCGCGGATACCCATCCCGATCGTGATAACATACTTTATTCAAACGGAAAAGCACCCCCCCTTTTGTTGGCCATCTAAAAGTGAAGAGCAGAGTGTACCAGGCATTGCAGGATCCATTATGTGAGAACGGGAGTGGAATGAGTGGGGTGCCCCCTTTCTTCTGGTGCCCGGGCAGCATCCCACACACCCAACAATTAGACGTATTTGTCATATTATGTGTATGATGCAAGATCTGAATAAAGCTATTGTTCAAATAAGTCTGTCGGTGCCGTTCTTCATGGTAAGGCAAGGTGAAGTGAAAATGTTCAGATGGAGCCGGGGTAGTCGGCAGCAAATGTTCACGTGCAGGCACCACAAGTTCAACTACCCAGGCTATCACTGCTATCACCACAATCGTTAGGACAAAAAGGATGGCACCAAGTATTCGTTTATCCCGTGATGCAGAAGACGCCATAGTTCAATTATAGTTCAAAGTCTTAAAAGTTCAGAAAAGTTCAGAAAGTTCACAAGTTCTCAAATGTACATATGTGTGTATTACACCTAAAAAGGAAAAATACGGTGCTGAGCTCCGAGGTAGCCGTTGTTTTCTTCTCCGGGGTCAAGACGGGTGTCGCTACTCTTGGCAGAACTGATCCCCCCCCCCCTTGAGATTCCCGGTTTCCGTTTCACAAACCCCAGAGCGGTAACCAACCAGTCTCGAAAAAAACCAAAAAATCTTCCTATCGCGGCCGCAGATTGTAGTGCTCTCGTCCAGAAACAGTGTGGTCCGGGAAGGCCCCCTCAGCGTCGGCCGATGTCACAGCTGGGCTCTTTTCCTTCTCCAAAATCTCTTGGAAGTCGGTCAACACAGCAGGATTCACCAGATCAGGAGAGACACGACGGCAATGTGTCGAATGAATCCACCGCTTCCTATTGGTCACTCGTACAGCTGTTCGAGTAGCAAGGAGGACCTGCTCGGGGCCTCTCCACCTCGGTTCCAAGCTGTTCGCCCTCTCAAACGACCGGATCATAACATGGTCGCCAGGGCGGAGATCATGGCCTTCTCCAGTAGAATTATCAGGGAGCGCTTCTCGAACCTGTTGATGAATAGAAAGCAAATCATTTGTTAATCGTGTCAAATAATCATTCATCATTTTACAAGGCACATCATGTATCAATCGCGGCTTAGGCACCCCCCAGATATTCATAGGCCTTCCGAACACCACTTCATATGGTGTGAGGCCTGTCCGAGAGTGGGGCACTGATCTAAGAGAGAGTAATGCTAGCGGTAAGGCATCCGGCCATTTCAATGACGTGGACGCCACGATCTTAGCCAGCTTTAGTTTCAACGTGGCATTATACCGCTCGACAAGGCCTGCCGACTGAGGGTGGAACACAGCATGAAACTTCTGTTGGATCCCTAACCCCTTCAGTACGTATTCCACAATTTAATATAATAATAAAAAATAAATAAATAATGTAATCCATTTGGAGTACCTCGAATGGTGCAGAAGGTGGAACGAACCCTCCTTTCGGAGTATGGGTCCCCTTAGCAGGATTGTGCTGCAAACATATCAGACAGGTCTGCACTACTCTCTTAGCAGTATTAGCAATCTCGGGATGCTCCCAAACTCGTGTTAACAATCGAGTAATTGCAAGAGCCCCCACGTGCGCTAACCCATGTGTCATCTGGACCATCGCTTGCAAGTAAGCTGCAGGCAATTTCCATTTCTTCATATCCTTGCTTCTCCAACACCCTTCGTCGTCTAGCACCCCATCAGTTGCCCATGCCGCAAGTTCTGATTCAGTAGCTGATTTCTGAATGTCTAATATTTCCGCTCTAGCATCATTCCATCGCTCTGCTTGGGATTTTGTCACGTACATGGGGGAGTCAGCTCGGGACATAGCCGTTTGTCTCGCTATGCTGTCCGCAAAGGCATTTCCCTTTCCCACTTCATCAGTGATCTTTTTATGGGCGCTACATTTTATGATCGCTACTTTCTTTGGGCAAAGCAACGCATTTAGGAGATCACGCACCAACTCTCCGTGCATAATGTGTACTCCATGAGAAGTTAAAAACCCACGCTCTCTCCAGAGTAGACCGAAGTCATGGGCCACTCCGAAGGCGTACCGGCTGTCTGTGTATATGTTCACACATAAGCCAGCACTCAATTCGCAGGCTCTTGTCAAGGCTATCAGCTCCGCTGCTTGAGCCGATTTCTGTGGTATTCTAGCTGTTTCCACCACTGTCTTAAGTGTCGTTATTGCATAGGCTGCGGAAGTCGTGCCATCTGGCAGCCTCAAACATGATCCATCAACCCACAGTCCCCCATCCACATCTGGAAGTGGCATATCCTGTAGGTCAACACGACCCTTTGTCTGTTCCTCGGTCAGGAAAACACAGTCATGATGTTTTTCTTCCTGACCCTCCTCGACCGGATAGGGCAATAAAGTGGCAGGGTTCAGAGTAGCACATCTTTTTAGTGTGATATGTGGCGCCAACAGTGTAAGCTCATATCCTGTTAACCGTGCACTCGTGAGATATTGGGTCTTTGTTTGATTTAGCAGGGCATCCACTGCGTGAGGAACTAACACCAACAATTTGTGCGATAACACTATTCCCTCACTCTGCCGTATCGCTACTGCTGTTGCTGCAACTGCTCGGAAACACCCAGGTAACCCTCGCGCTACAGGATCAAGAATAGCAGAAAAGTATGCGCATGGCCTCTGCTTGTCCCCGTGTGTCTTCACTAACACTGATAACGCACACCCATCTTTCTCGTGCACGTACAATGTGAAAATCTTCGTATAATCTGGTGTACCTAACATGGGTGCAGAGCAAAGGGCTTGTCTCAGTTGATCAAAAGCATTTTGACATTCATCTGTCCATTCAAGGGACATTGGTGTAGTTTTGGACAGTAACGCTAACAAAGGCTTGATAATATGCGAAAACCCCATGATCCACTGCCTACAAAAGGACGTTAAACCTATGAAGGCGCGTACATCTCTCTGTGTGCGGGGGACTGGTGTATCTAAAATCGCCTGAATTCGATCTGATGTCAATGCACGCCCCTCCTTAGACAAAAGATGACCGAGGTAGGTCACCTTGGGTCTACAGTATTGTAGCTTCTTCTTAGAAACCTTGTGATTATGCTGTGCCAAAAAGGAAAGCAACGCAATCGTACTTTCCTCACATTGCGTGTAAGAATCTGCAGCAAGCAGAAGGTCGGCCACATATTGGATCAGAACAACCCCCGATTGCAACTCAAAGGAATCAAGCTGTCTTTTCAAAGCCTGGCTATAGATACTCGGGCTCTCAGTGTAACCTTGGGGAACACGACAAAATCTATATGATTTAATATTTAACGTGAAGCCAAACAGATATCTGCTATCGGGATGGACAGGGATGGAAAAGAAAGCGTTTTTCAAATCAATTACACTAAAGGTCGTTGCCGTTGGTGGTACCAGCGTAAGCAAGGTCGTAATATCAGACACCACCGGGTATTGGGGAATGACAATTTTGTTGATCTCTCTCAAGTCAATAATAAAGCGATAGACTTTGTCGTCAGTATCTCTCTTAAGGATCGGAAGAATAGGGCTGTTACAGACATTATAAGGAACCTCTTCCACCACCCCTGCAGTTATCAAATCCTGGACAATGCGAGTCAGGGCAATTTCACCTTCCCTCGAAATCTTATACTGTGGCACCCGTGGCAGAGAGGCCCCCTCCTTAACAGTAATATGAATAGGTGGAACACGCATCTCCCCCACATCCGTGTCTGAGGTCGCCCATAACGTGTGCGGGAGAAAGGCCAAAGCTGGAATGTCTGATATGGTATAGAACCTGTTCGGGTCAGGGTAATTGTCATTCAAGATAACCCGCACACCTTCAGGAGCGCACCGTATCGTTGCTCGAAAGTATTTAAGCAAATCAATGCCCAGGATATTATCTGGTGTATAGGGCGATAACAAAAATTGACCAAAACTAAAAAATTTGTCAAGACAAATTGCAAGGGGTTTGGACAAAGGGCTAGGGGAGGGTGTGCCATCGAACCCTACACATGTTATCATTTCGCCGGACAGAGGAGCCCTCGGAACCAATTTCTTTGACAAAGCGCTACGAGTAGCTCCGGTGTCGACTAGGAATTGATCAGTAGAACCCAAAATGCCCGCTGTTACATATGGACCTTCCTGATCTACCGGCACTTCAATTGGTTCCGCACCCCATCCTACGCAGTCCTATGCATGCACATAATCCTGGTGCTCCACATTCTCACCCTCTGAAATCTGATATTGGTTCCGTCTATCAAAAGTATTTCGTTCATCCTGGCCACAGCCCCCTTGATCAGCCCTTCCACGATCACCTCCACCACCTCTCGCCCCCCGTATAACCGCCCCGCGACCTACCACCTCCTCGACCACGCTGGCTACGTTGTTCCCGAAGTACCGGACAATCCTCAGCCCAATGACCAAACTCCTTACAATAAGCACATTGATCCTCCGCAATATCCGTACGACCATACGACGTATTTCCTCCACCTCGTCTACCTCTGTCGTTTCCTCTACCCTGTGTTCCACGAACCTGCGCCAACATCACCTTCGTTTTCAATTCTTTCGCTTTTTTATCAACACTTTCTTTAGCCTCCAACTCCTGTCGCTCATAATACTGAGCCATAGTCAACAAAGACACAGGGGTCGCCGTGGCCCAGGAACTTTCACTCGATTTCAATCGTTTTGCAATCTCCGGCAGGAGATTAGCCACATACTTATCTACAAACAAATGTCGACCTGTATCGTCTGTTAAAGATTGACCACTGTAATCGTGAAACGCCTCTTCGAAGCGTGTAAAGAAATCTGAAACCGTTTCATCTGGCTTTTGTTTACACGAAGCTAACATGGTCCAATCTATCTTTTTAGAAGGTATGAGCGTTTTTAATTTAACCAAAATAGCCGTTGGGAGGTCTAAAATCAACTGGCAAGGCTTACATGCCGGTTTCCTCTCTAAGTCAGCTTGATTTATCTCTTTCCATGTACCCCCAAGTATTGTCTCATCATTATTTTTACGAATTTGTCTCCACATGTCAGGCGGAAGTATTAACCCAAAAAACAAATCTATGTCAACAAGAGTCATCACACAAGACGAAATAGCCCCTTCCACCCCTTCATAGAATGCTGCCGGATTTTTACGAAGGTCGGGTAAAGAATTTTTCAATGCCATAACATCCGCTCTATTCCAAGGCGTATACACCCAATTATGTACAAAGTACCCCTTCGCATCCTTTGACCTTTTATCATCATCTGTACCTTCCCCCTTCGGTGGAACATACAAAGGTGCGGCTTCACGCATAGGCATAACATGCATTGCAGAACTCTTATCTGAACCCCGGAGAGAACACTCCTTAGATTGCCCATCAGATTCCGGCCCGGACTCCTTATTCCTTTTCCGCTCATCCCGCAATCTGATAGCCTCATCTCGCAGCTGGATCAGTTGATTGTAAAAGGCATCGACATCTGCAAGAACAAATACACCTGTATCTAGATTCTCACGATGAACTGACACAGCCTTAGGTTCTAGCGTATCTGAAATTTTACGATATGAGGTAACAACTTCATCTGCCAAAGTAGCCATAAAATACAGTAACTCTTGGTCTGTCCAAGTACCCCTTTCAGAAATAACTTCAGCCTGAGAAACATACTTCGTGTTCACTCTACGAGCCCAACTACGTAAATGTGCGGATCTCTCCGCCGAAAACCTGAGACCAGATACACCCTTCTTTCCCGACTTATCCTGTCCGTCCTCATCCGATTCTGCAAGTGGAGCCGTAGACGAGACGTACGGAGGCGGTGATCGATCTAGCAATGAAAAATCATCAATTTCATTATTAAGGACAGGATAAAGCGGTCGACGAATAGGGAATTGACCAGTCGTTTGCAATTTACGTTCCCATTCCTCCCTCTCTTTCTTTTCCTGCTCCTCTTTTTCCTCAAGCTGTAAAGCCTTATCCCGAGCAGCCTTGCGCTGCTCTTTGTCCGCCAAGGCAGCTTCACGCTTCATTCATTCACGCACCGCTTTCACCCACATTCGTACACAATCAAACATGTTCTGTCTAGACCTTCGCTGAAACAAACATTGCTCCACAAACTGTACTTTGCGTAAATCGAACGACCCATGTAGAGGCCATTGCAATTCAGGATCTGACTTGGTGTACTTATTCCATAATTTACTATACATTATAGGTGGAAGGCCATGCTTTATATACATGTCCCTATTTGGTGTTCCCTCTGGGGGAGCCGGCTGTGCTTCCGCTAACCTAATTGTGGTACCATTTCCAAGACAGCACATCCCTCGGAGTGTGCTTAAAACAGACATGTTCAAAAGGGTACCACGAAAGCGCGATACCGTAGAAAAATGGCACTTACAGTACTTCACACAAACGTGCCGCTCAAAGGAAAAAAACAAAATTAGAGAAACATCTCTACATGCCTGCCTATGTGAAGTGCACTACACATATATTTTTTCAAAGATCACAGATTCACAAATTCACAAATGTTAGCTAACTCAAATCAAAATCATAGGTCATAGGACTTCGGCAAGCGTCCGAGGACTACCTTACCGATCACAAATCATAGACCTTCAGTAAGCGTCCGCAGACTACCTTACCGATCACAAATCTTACCCAAAGCCTCAAAGGTCCAGTTTCCAACTGCCAAGGTCTTGTAATCGAATCAGCCAAACGGCGCTTTATCCAGCAACACGGACGATCAAGGACTCAGTCGGAGACCGGCGCCACCTGGAAGGTCAGATCGGAAGGAAAGGAAAAAACACCGTGGGTGCCAAGACTCGGGTCACTCAGTGGCAGCGCGCGTCCATGGCGAGTATCCAGACCTTTGTCACGACCTCTCCTTCGGGCATCCGAGTCGCCGATGAGTCCCACCAGAGTCGCCAATTTGTGGTATTGGGTTCCCAAGGCCTACATGCTCCGAAGATAACCCACTTACACCGAAAGAACTGTTGGCACGGAAACTGAAAAATGGAAAGAACAAGTTTATTAAAACCCCATGGGGTGGTGGTACATTCCTACAGCACCCTTCGGTAATGCAAGAAGTATCACACCGAACATCGGTGTGACTTACTCTTTTATACAGTTTACAGGTAATAAAACAATGGGCGGCACAAAGTTACGAGCGTTATGTACATATAAGGTCATCTTTGGAACACCGCCAGCTCATTGGAGGGGTTACAACTCCACTGGTCAGTTTAGGCGGCACATTCCAGAGGGGTGACTGGTCAATGGGGACTGCGCATGTACAGGCTTGACCAGTACTAAAAATAGCCTGTTGCTGGGCAAACTCAAGTGGTCAATGGCACGGACAACGGACTAAAGGCCATGCTGGCCACGAGGCCGCTTATGATCTAAGATGGCCGCCGTAACACACAAAATAGCGTTTCCGAATATGGCCAATTTAAGCGGGAAACGTGTAGCACAGCTAAGCGCTAACTCGGCCATCCTCAAATTACTACACCGGGAGCTTTAGTGTTGCAGGCAACAAAGATGTGCTGACAGGGGAAAGGCCCTACTATAAATAGAGGAGAAGTGCAGCCGCATTATTTGTTGCAGGGTCCAGGGATTAGAGCTCTGTGGTGGTGTAGCTTCAGGTGGCGGGCTACCAGTGTTACTGGCACTGCAGCCTCCATTAACTAGATCCTGGGAGGTGGGAGGTGGGAGGTGGGAGGGAGGGATCGGACAAAAGGGCATGCCATGAGCAAATAGGGAACGTGGCAGCAAACAGCAGAATAGAGAGAAAGGCAAAAATATCAGCAGCAATACAGAATACGAAAGGAACAAAATGGTGAACAACTGTGGTGGCCAAGTTGGACAAACATTAACAAAGTTTAAACAAAGGAGGCTATGAAATACAATTTTCAGGCTATGCTGCAGGAATATACCATGAAAAACCTTGATACAAAGTAAAAAAATAGTGATACAATGTTGCAGCAAAAAACAATTCCACTGGCTGTATCACAGTGAAGCAATGAGGAAACAGGCAGCAGGAGATGAGCGAGCAACATGCAGCAGAGGGAGAGCTGGCACTAGGACCTGCTGTTTGATAATCACAAGGATCATGGGCTAGTAAATTGAGGGGAAGATATTTACATAAGATCTGCTCTAAATAAGTAATACGATTTGGATTGCTTTGCCTGTTCTAGAAATTTCATAGACTTTAGACCAGATTCTATTCCAAAACATAACAGGCCAGGTAAGTCTCAGGTCACCCTCCCAGGGTAGTTCTACCTTTAATTAGTAGTGGAAACTAAAGCACGAGAAAGATGTGGAGTATTGGGAGATGGGATCAAGAGATACTCTAGTCAATAAAAGATACCCATAACAATATATACAGAAGGGAACATCTAGATTGCAATGACCTGGTACAATTAAAGAACCTCTGAAATTGGGGGAAACATGTAGGAGCATCAACCTGAAATAAATCTAAACAAAAAAAATACTTCTCTCACTATGACTTCCAATGAATTGGTTTATTAAGTTTAATTAGCTTCTCATACCATATAGGTATTTAAAAGAAAGAGTGATGGTTTATATTATTTGTAATACAGCAGGATTCTTCAACATACAAGTATGTTAAAAAATTGGAGGAGTAGTAAGATAAGTATGAGACACAAATGAAACAATCTCTTGATGAGAAAATATTTTGATTTATTTTTCCAATCATGAGCCATAAAGGTGATAAAGTGGAAAAAAAATCGTGCTTACCCATAAATGCACTGGTCACAGGCAAAAGTTTCAGTGGTAAAGGTAGAAATCCCAAAAAATTACTTCACCCTCCTTTTTGGATTTCTTGAACTTATGTAGAGAGATTCAAATTTCTTTTTCTCCCATAAAAAATATAGAGAGGGTTTAAACAATTCTATTCAAATAAGAGCAAGGAATATTTACAGGGATCATGGGGACAATATAAAAAGAATAGGTAAAATCATCATTTTAATTTAATTTAAAGATACTCACCAAGATAAATGTAAGGGACTCTAAGAAGAAAGCAGATTCTGAACTTTAACCAAACCCAATCGAAACATTGACTGAACTTGATTGAATTCTTTTGGATTTCCAGGTTCAGCAAATTGAATCACATGGCTGTTTGATGTGGCATATATTCAAAGAAGTATCTTAGTTGTAGCCATAATAACTTTGTAAGCCAACATACAAGAAAATGAGCACATTTTAGTGAGTAAAACTGGTACAGAGGTTTCTGGATTAGAAATTAAGCAGTAAATATCATGAATAAATGAATGAATGAACTAGGAATTATAAGGCACAAAATTAGCCCGAGGGCATCAAGGCGCATCAAGATGGTGCAGCTGAATGAGATCTAAAACACGTGTCGACTACAGGTAAGCTTCTGTGTATAGCCAGGTCTTCAAGGCTTTGTGGAAGAATGCGAGAGATGCATGACCCTTGAGCTCAGCGGGAAGCAGGTTCCACAGTCTCGGGGCAAGGGAGAAAAAGGCTCTCCCTCCCCATCTGGCCTTAGCAGATCGAGGAACAGACAAAAGGTTCTTGTTGGCAGAGTGCAATGCCCTACTAGGAGCATAGAAAGACACAAAGGATCTGATGTCTTCTGCTCCAGACCCATATATGGCACAGTGGGTAAGGGATAGAACTTTAAAGTTTATCCTAGCCTGCATCGGCAGCCAGTACAGGTATTTTCTAATTGAGGAGCCTGATGAACGTCTAGGGGCATCCACAACAAACCTGGCTGCCGCATTCTGCACTATTTGTAGGCGTTGAACTAGTCTTTTATTTATTCCTAAATATAGTGCGTTGCAGTAGTCCAAACGCGAAGAGATAAGGGCCACCGTGACCTGTTTCCGGGCTTCCGGGGAAAGGTAATGCGTAATTTTTCTCAGAGTTCTTAGGACACCACAACAGGTAGAGACTATCCTGTTGACTTGTTTGTCAAAGAAGAGAGTGGTGTCAAGAATAACACCCACGTTACGGGCAGCAGGTGAGGGCGTGGGGCAGGTTCCTAGAGCAGGAGGCCACCAGTCAACCGATGCCAGCGAGTCTAAAGAAGATACTGTCAGAAGATGATGATAGTTTCTAATGGTTATCTCCATAACAAAAACCCAAAATTAGTGGAAAGAAAAGTCTTTAGTGCCAAAATAAATGATAATGGGGAAAAGGGGGATCCTTGAAGGACACCTCGCTGGATATTGAAGTAAGGGGAAGTTTTCTTGTTAACCAACACTAATGCTTTTGGGGAATTATATAATAGAAACATAAAATAAAACATTTTAGGGCTGAACTAACTTCAAGTTTTAAGCATAAAATTCGAATAGTTATTGCTGCCAATGGGTAATTAACAAGGGAATCCTTGTTTAAAACATTGAAAAAGTATCTCATGTAATGTGAAGTGAGTCTGCCTTTACAAAATTGATTTGTTACCAATTAATTTGGGTAAAAGAGGAAAAGGTGCAATGAGAGTATTTTAGCAAAAATCTTGTAATCAACAATAAAAAGAGATTTGTGTACATAATATTTTACAGTGGATTGGGTTATTGACATTTTTATGAATGAGACACATTTTGGACATTTGGAATGTGCCCTTAGCAGATCAGGAAGTGGGGACAACAAATTAATAATTGTAGTTATGTTTGAGGTAATATATCGGAAAAATGGAAGATGAATTGAACCATAAAGCCACCAGGGCCAGGTGTTCAACCTTTCTTAAATAGAGTAATTATATTTAGGGGCCGATTACGAGGTTCTTCGGTAAGACTGCTGATGGGATTCGGAATTGCAGAATACGATTCTGAACCCTTGTTTCCGAACAAATCGTACACATTTCCTAATGACCAATGCCCTTCCTAAACCGTTCGAGCAGTCTGAATTGGTTCCAAAAGGCATTCGGACAGCCTGAGTCTTTCTAAGCCACAATCATACAGCTTCATGGACATGGTTTCCAAACGAGTGCTTACGATGACCGAACCAGCCAGCCGTTCCGATTTTGGTTGGCCGACATGAAACTACTGTCGGAATCTGTCTTTGAGGGCCCCCCTTCACCCGGGGGTGTCCAACTGGGGGCTGTGTGGTGACACAAGAGACCCCTCGTCCCAACCATACACAATGCGGCAGGTGCCATGGAGTACCTGCCACAGGGTGCAGGTTTTTCCCAAACACCCCCTTTTTTCAATGGGAGCCTGTGTTCTCATTCGGAACACAGGCTCCCATTGAAGTCAATACGAGCCAGACCAAACAAAGTTGCTAAGCAGGATCCAATTAGCTTGGAAACCATTCTGAGGCAGATTCGTTTGAAACAGTTTCTGAATGACATCCTAATCGGCTACTAAATATTTCTTGGAGAGAAATATGTTTCTCTAAAGGAGAAAAATCAAGATCACCATTAACATGCTTATCAACATTTTCTAAATAGGAATCAATATGGGATTGCTGTGGTGTAATCTCTGGAGTATTAACATTTTAAAACAATTAAAAAAATCTATTAAAATATAATTGTCTTTAAGCTATGCAAGGAATTAATGTTGGTATGCTGCTTCTTGGTTTTGATATGGTTAGCTTGCATGATCCCTACTTTAATCTGACCACCACAGTAACAAGTTTTAGTTTTAAGCAACAAAGAGGAGACATTTTTTTGTAGAGATATCATTAATATGTAATTTGTCCTTAATAATGCTCCTTTAAAATCCTAAGGAAGAAGAAAACCGAACATCTTTTAACAATAAATTACTGACTCCATATCTACTCACTTTAGATGGAGAAGGTACCAAGTCCAAATCAGTGACCACCTGAGTATATTCGGAAATTTAATGGGAGCAATGCTGGTGTCAACATTGTTTGGGATAATGGCTTATTAAGAAAAATATGATCTACTCCAGTGAGTGATCCATGAGCTGGAAAGTAAAACACGTATTCTCTTGATGAAGGATTACAGAGATTACAAAGATCAATTGGACCTGTTTGGTAAATGGCTGATCGGAAATGTTCATGCATTTTGTATGGAATAAACGTATCTGGAGATTGCCAGCCAAGAAAAGGGCCAATAATCTGATTATAATCACTATTTAGTTAAAATAATTATCGTCAATTTAAGGCATTGTTTTTTAATCTTGGACCAAAAATTATTATCATGAAAAGCATGAACTATTGTTAAGAGAACTCTATTAATAATAAACGTAACAATGATATATCAGCCTTCATTATCAATTTCCTATGAGACAGCTCAATTTTTTTGTTACGCAAAATAATTATACTATTTTTCCTATTAGGTATTGGAGAAACCAAAACTGAACCCACCCAACCACTCAAGTTTAAAAGCTTCAGGTTCTGTGAGGTGAGTTTCATGCAAACAAAATCAGGGTTATATTTGCCCAGATAAGATAAAATTTTCAGCCTTTTTATGGGTTTAGTAAAACCTTTGACTTTACATGAAAGTACTGTGATTTCGTTGTTAAAGCAAAACATATATGACTTAAATTGTCTTTGGCAAATACAAAAAAAAAACATTACAATTGATAATCCAGAAAAATACAGCCCAAAGAAAGAATTGTAAAAAGGGAAAGAAACGTGTTAAAACAAAAAGGGGGAGAAAACGTATTAAAACTGACTGAATGATTTTGAAGGACAAAAGACAGTACATGCCAAATAAATCACAACTAAAACAATGTTTCCTATTGGGATGAAAAAGAAGTCAGATTGGTGACAGCACAGAGTGAAGGTGGCACAACTGGGGATGAAGATGCACCAAATGAGAAAGTGTATCGATACAAACAGGATGATTAAATACAGTAGATAAACCTGCAATACAAAATACTGGAATAAAATACATACAATATATATCTTTGATAAAAATAAAAGACAGATAAATGGAACATTGTTTTTAAAAAAAAAAAAAAGGCAAATCACAACAAAGATGATGAATAAAATAACATCTTTTAAGTAGTGATAACAGTTATTAATTCTTGGAAGGAGCAGATGTGTCCATAGTATCAAGTGTATGATTTATTTTAGATCTACAGGATTGTCATAAGCCATAGTGTTATTCTGTTAATTCACTTTAAATAAACAAAGGTGAAGTAAGCCCTACTGAGCGCTAACAAAACAAAGTGGTGGATGAGGGCTGAAGAATTCTATTGTCCTGTTAGCTGTTACTATGGAAACATCTTGTGAGAGAAAGATTTTCTTGACTGACCCGAATTATCGCTTTTTGGATTTTGCAGATTTAATTAGTTGTAGGAGATTGGTGACTTCAAGTAATAAAATAATAATTTCTCTAGATTTGGTTGAGGAAGTGTTTGAAGGATGGCGTTGGCCAAGTCTGTGGGCTCTCCAAATATTTAACAAGGCAGGTGGCGGTGGAAGCAATTGAGGGAAAAAGTAGGGGAAAAAGAAACAGCGATTCTTGCCTTAAACGTCTTCCATAGGACCATGAATTTTAAGAACTGTGCTGTTTCCCTCTCCAAAGAAGCAATATGATGTGGTCTGCTCATTCTTTTCTCCTCTGAAGAAACATTTGTCTTGGTGCTAGAACACTTGTCATCCAAATCCTGGATATGTCTATTATTTTTCTCAAAGGGTGCACATGAATTTCTAAATTCTTCAAGCAATTTCTCTTAAGAGACAGGATCAAAGTTACTTCTCAAGGGAGTGAGGGTATGTATTTTGAGGCTTTTTAAGAGGAAGAGGACAGAGAAGCTGATTTAGGAATTGTGCATGGCATAATTTTATTAGAGGTAAGACTAGTTGCCATGGAATTCTCACAAGGCGGCAACATAAAGGGCACTGATTCAGATTCTGCTAGAGATGGTTTAGTTGTGTAACTATTAACTCTGGATAACAGGTTATACAAGTCTGGAAAAGCAAGCCTTTTAGCATAAGCTTTGTGATGAGGTAAAGAAATGTGCAGAAAGTATAGTATGCAACTTCTATGCCAGAACTGACAACAAATAATTAGTCAGGGAAACACAATGTCAACAAAGAGAATACAACAGGGAGACCACAGGATCAGCATCATACATTAACTTAAGCTACATCATAACACTGTGATGAAATTATCACTGTATAACTGTGCCGATGTGGATATATAATATGGCTGCTGCGATCTTCAGTGGCAGCGGGAATTAAAGGGCTGTGGTGTTTGCATCTGCCTATAGAAATATGGTGCCTTGCTCACCTTCAGAACTTCAGAAAGAAGCAGCTCTATATTTCTGCCCTCTTGGAAGGAAAAGGACAGTATAAGTGGGTAAATTGCTCCAATATTGTACAGAGCTCCTGAGTCAGGTGACCATCTTCTCTTCAGTGGTGATCAAATCATGCCTCTAAAGATGTTGGCATTTTGGCAGCATCTTCAGTTATAATAAGGACTGATACCGACAGACCCAGGAAGTTGACTATGGATGAAAAGGACACGTTACAATGCAAATATTTACAACACATGACTTTACAACGCATACCATCACAACACGTTCCATTACAATGCAAAATACTTTTAGAGTAATAGTGGGGTAAGTTTTTGATAGTGAAGGGGTAAAGTTACTATTCCCACTCCAGTGAGTACAACAGTAGGGTTAATGTTGGATAGTGTAGGGGTACAAATTACTATTCTTACTCCATTGAGTGCAACAGAAGGGTATGTGTTGGATAGTGTAGGGGTAAAAATTACTATTCCCATGTACCTTACAATATAGGTTACAGGAGATAGATACAGGAGATAGATTAGCTTTTAAAATATGTAGGAAAATCTATCATGCCCGGATTAAATTAGCTAAAAAAGAGTACTACGCTAATAAAATTCAGGAAGCAAACCAAGACAAAAAAGCCATCTTCTTAGTTGTAAAGTCCTTTACTAATCCGAAAGTACTGCAGAAAAAGATTCCACTTTTCCAAGAATTATACAATCAAATTTCAGTCTTCATTGAAGACAAAATTTAAAAAATTCAAAAGAACCCCCCCAGTCCTAGATGTCGCCCAGAAGCATGATTCCGTTACCACGCCTTTTCCTTACGAACTTTCGCACCAGTATCAATAGAACAAACTTGCAATGCTATCAAAGCATGCAAATCAGGTTCCCCCTTAGACGCCTACACTCCTATAAGTCTCCACAAAATCATAGATATAGTTAACCCAATCCTAAACCACATAGTTAATTCCTCACAAAGTTTAGGTACAGTGCCAGATGAATGGAAGTTGGCTTTGGTAAAACCTCTACAAAAGAAGCAAAACATTGACTCTTCGGTGCTTTCAAATCTCCGGCCTATATCTTTACTCCCGCTGTTGGGCAAAATTACAGAAAAGTTAGTTCACAAAGAACTTACTAAATTCATTGAGGCACTAACATTCTTCACCCCCAACAATCTGTTTTTTGCCAAAAGCATTAAACAGAATCTGCACTCCTAGAATTAACAGACACTTTAAAAATGTTAGCTGACAAAGGAAGAAAGGTGGCCCTGATCTTACTTGATCGGTCGGCCGCCTTAGATACCATCTCACACTCTATCCTTATGCAAAGACTGAAATCCTGCAGCATCTCAGGAATCTTGCTTGAATGGATAAAGTCCTTCCTCACTAATCGCAGACAAGTATTGACCCTGGGATCTTTTCTTCCTGTTGAATGGCATATCACAACATGACTACCACAGGGCTCGTCGTTACTCAACATTTATATGACCCCACTCATCTCTTTGGTATCATCTTTTGGGATCGAAGTTACTTCTTACACAGATGATACCCAAATGATTATTTTGCTGGACAACAATTCCACTAATGCTGTACTCAATTTTAAACATTGCCTATCCGAGGTCATCCAGTGGAAGAAGGATAATCACCTCAGGTGCAACACTTACAAAACAGAGATTTTGCCATTAGGAAAAGATGTCCCATTCCGGCCACATGAGTGGTGGCTAAAAGATACGACACCCGCAGCTGACATGGTGAAGGTAGCTAAAAATGTAGGAGTTCATTTTGATACTGCTCTAGCCTTTCATCCACATGTAATGGCAGTAGCAGAAACCTGCTTACACCTCATTAAATCTCTGAGAAAATTATTTGATTTGATACCACTCTCTGCTAGGAAATCTGTGGCAGTGGCCTTAATACTCTCACATTTGGATTATTGCAACAGCCTCCTTGAAAAGACTCCAAGTGGTCCAACATGCAGCAGCTCGCTTAGTGCTAAAGCTGCTTTGTAGCTCCTCGGCATCAGCAGCTTTGAAAGGCCTTCATTGGCTCCCACTCCACAAAAGAATACTTTTAAAATCCTCTTAATCACTTTCAGAGCCTTGCTCAAACTAGGACCTAAGTACCTATTGGAGAGATTTACTCTTTATATTATATCAAGAACCCTCAGGTCCTCATCAGCCAACCTCCTTAAACCGCCTACCTTTAGATGTAAAACCAAAGGAGGAAAGACAGTGGCTATTCTGGGAACCAAGGCTTAGAACAAGTTGCCAACCCTTCTAAGACTGCAAAAAAATTGAACCCAATTCAGGAAATTGTTGAAAACATGGATATTCAATACCACAGACAAACTATGCCTGTCCCTCATTTAGTCTCCCTAGGAACCATCTCTCACCTCTAACCAGCGCCAGGATGCTCTTTTTGGAGTGGCAGTTAGCGCTTTATAAATAACTTCATTACATTGCATTACATTATGCGTTGTAATGGCATGCGTTATAATGGTATATATAGTAATGACATGCATTGTAGTGACATGCGTTGTAATGCCTGCATTGTAATGGCATGCAATGTAAATGCAGTTGCATTGTAACACCCGCGTTGTAAAGGTAGTGTGTTGTAATGACTAAATTGTAATGGTTATTTCTCCTATGGACACCTGCTTTTAATCTTAATTTATAATTTATTAATAGGATGGTGGGAGAAGTAGGTGCTCTCGGCTTAGCATATGAGCAAGTTTAGTGACGTGATTATATGGCTCAGGTTCATTGATGATTATTTTGCAATCTAGAAAGACAATAGAGGTCAGCCCGTGTAATTTGGGAATCACATTGAAAGGAATGATTTGAATCTAAGGTTTAGTAGCTCATGAAATAGAATTTCTGTATGTAAAATTTAAAATTAATTTGGCTAAAGTAGATACTACTTTGCACTGCAATCCCACAGCAGGTAATCACCTACACACCACCAGCAATCAACCAAAGAGTCTGAAATATACTATATGGTGAACTGCTCAAAGCAAAGCACAATTGTACTACTATAGAAGCCTGCATGATGGACCAAGCTGAGCAGAGCAGATTTAGGAATGGGGTTATTCATGGTGGTTGCTGAAGAAGGCAGTGAAGAGTTTGGAACTGAAAATGAGGGAGGACTCACTATATGGTTTGGCTAAGGCAATCAACATGTGGGACATGCAGCATACTAGATTTGCCATAACGTTCACTAGAAATGATGAGGAATTCATGCCCACTCTTTAGATCATTGGTAAAAATGTACCTCCATATCCAAAGATTAATACAGGAAGATGGAATCCGTTAGGGATAATTGGTTGGAAGTATGCTAGAGTGATGCACTAAAGATTGGGGGACATATCAGCAACAGCCGCCGATAATTATTGCAAAGCGCTGCAGAGACAGCACACTATCAGCAACGCTTATCTCCAATGCGATAATCATTCCAGTGATAGCTGGAAAATATGCGATTATCACTGGAAATCCAGTGATAATCGCACAACGATAGGCGATATTAGGTTGATAATAGGGCAGGGTGGTCTCATCATTATGATTCACCACCCATAGACTATAATGGCTTTGGGGCATATCATCAAGGTGCCGCGATAAAATTATCGCCGCTTTAGCGACCGTTTTTGGGCGAAAAGCAGCGATAATTTAATCGCACGATCAGCAAGGACACGCGTGTTCCTACGCCTCTGCGCCGGTTTCCCCAACAGCCATATTTGCAATGCCAATGATAGGCAAAGTGGGAATACCCTGCTAAAGTAACGGTGAGGATGTCTCTAACAGACATTTCTCCAATCGCGCTTATTGCAGGTTTGCTTACGCCTGCTTGTAAACTGACTAAGCCATTATAGTCTATGGGTGGTGAATCATAATGATGGGACCACCCTGCCCTATTATCAACGTATCGGCTATCGCTGTGAGATAATCACTAGATTTCCAGCGATAATTACACATTTTCCAGCTATCGTTGGAATTTTTATCGCATTGGAGATAAGCGTTGCTGATAGCTCGATATCTCTGCGATAAAATACAGGAATAGCCGGCAATAATGATCCTTGTACTAAGCGTGCTTAGTACAAGGGCTACTTTTCTCATCGCTACACAGGTTAGTGATCACTTGTTAATTGGCGTCTTCACAATGGCAATTTTAAAGCTCACAGGCAAAGTACTAAGATCAAAGAGTATAACATATCATATATGCAATTTTCTGCACTGATTACATAGTTTATGTGTGTTGATACATACCAGTGAGAAAAACTATGTAGGGAGTACTACAGAGATGATTCTTCCTCAAGGGTGGAGGAGCGTCACCCCACCTACTGCGAGCGGAGATGGTAAACATAAATTAATAAAATGGTCATCACATTTTATTTTATGATGTCCCACTGGCCAAGCTGTTCTAGTGCGAGTGTGAGGGAGGGGCTGATTCCTACTGATTAGCAGCAGCAGCAGGATGACTTGCCAACCCTGCCAGTTAAGAGTGAGCATGTTAGATTTGCTGGCTGTCATGCGACAGCCAGCCCAACATAAGCATTTCAGGCCGCACCAATACCAGCACTGCTAAACTGTCAGGAAATTGCAGGCAAAGGTCCCTATCATCAAAAGGAGCTGTGCGTTAGCCTGCTCAAACAAATGCTGGCATTTTTCTCATGCTGAAAACAACATGATAGAAGCACCAGGATTGGTTATGTTCATGTTGACTGTATAAAGTCAGCCACTTTCCTTCTTTTTCCCTACAAATGAACTGGACCTAGACTCCATTTCAGAAGGACCTGGACTGCTGCTCCTGGAACACAGCTGTTTGCTGAATTCCTCCTCCAATGCCTGTTCTATAGCAACAAGAGGCATTTCCATTTCTCTTAAGAGTACTTAGAGGCAATTTGAAGTGAACAGTGTGCAGTACAGCAAATGTATTCATCCTCTAAAGAGGAGAGTGCCTACCTCCATACTTCAGTTCATAATTGCTCCCAAAGTGTCATATATTTCAAATGAAACAAGTGGCTGAATTCACATTATTTGGTGATGCTGTTGACCTCAAAACTGGCACACTGACTTTGCCATTATCAGTGGTTGGACCCTCTTGACATATTACTGGACCCTCTTGAAAAGTGTATTGAGGAGATCTGATATTAAAGACGCCAATAATATCACTACTCCACAAACTACTTAAGCATTGGACTTTTCGAAAATAATCTCCAATTGTAAGAACAGTGAGGTTGAATTATGCTCAGTCTCCATTGGTATCACTTTCAGTGAGAGGTGTTTTCTGCAGTCTGCTATCAGTGTCCGTGACACTCAATGTTAATTAAAATTGTGATCTGGCCTGCTGCAGGCATGATGTCCTTGGTTTTAAACACAGTTGAGTTTGCATGCTGCATGTCTGGTACCTTTGTTTATTTTCATGCAGGTTCGGGAAATATCATGTGTCATGGGAGGCTGGTCTCCTATCCGTCTAGGGCTCTCAGTTTCACGGGCAGTAGGTCCCTCAGCTCTAATGGGGGCATATTTCAGCCAGGTGACCCATCTGGTGTCAAGGCTTTCGTCAGGACCTATAAGGGCACCCCAAGTCGGTAACCGATTGCAGCTTGCATGCCAACCTGGGGTACAGACAGAGAGAGCAGTGCCCCCTTCCCTTAGCTGTCGCCAGGTAGGGGTGAGGCTACTTATTCGTGCATTGTGGGCACGCCCACTAATATTCTGGATCTCAGATTGGCAGGATTACTGGTTTGATATTTTAACAGAGTTATTTGTTTTATATTACACAATTGCACTTTTTTCTAGCAGCAGCACCCCTTATAGGTCCTGACGAAAGCCTTGATACTAGATGGGTCACCCTTGCTAAAACATGTAGACCCCTTCATCTCACACATTCAGTTTTAAATCCATACAGCAGGTGCACTGTTTTTGATCTGGACAGAGATAAGTTATTAAAAGTTCTTCTTGCGTTCCTACTAGTTAGTTTTTAGATCACTTCCTTCACAGTTTATTCTTAGTTTTGTTGCGCCCTCACCCGACTTACCTTTGTCTTTCTTCTACTGGATTTGGTATATCCTCACTAGTGTAAGAATACAAAAACATCCCTGAGCTCCTCCCTCTCAGAAGAGCTTGCTTGTCCTACTTATTAGAAATTCTCAGTGAGAGGAGAAACCCAAATGAAGAAGCATGCAGCCTATGGTGGGTGAGGGATTTTCATCAAGAAAAGGGATTATCCCATATTTATCTTCAGACCTAAGGATTTTCTTGTTGTTAATAACCTGGAGGTGTAACATATTTTGCTGTGGACAGAGTGTCTCTGAGCATTTAAGGGGGTGATAGAGGATGAATTTTGAGGAGACTTGAGTCTAAATATATAGGGCCTATTTAGATCTTGGTGGTGCTACAACAATCCTGCCAAAGCGGCATTCCCAAGTACTCTGTCGAGCTGACTGTGGTGCACCCACCTTATTTAGATGTTTTGGCAAGATACAGGAGACTGCAGCTGCAGTGGTCCTCTCTGCTGGATAACAATAGTCCATCGCTGTCATGCCAAGATGGCTGCCAAGTAGGAGCTCTTTGCAAGAGCTCCGGGGTTCGGGATTACCCATCCACCCCTCTTCCTACCGGTATCCCTATCTACTGGCCACCGGACCTCCAGGCTTGATGTATGCCCACCTGCAAGGTCGTTTTTCTCGACCCCTGAAGAGCACTAGGCTTGCCTGCATTGCGGCTCCCCTCCTGGGTCAAGCGCTTCGCTTTTGATGAGGACGCTCTAAGACACTGCCATCTATGACAGTCTTGTGCCGATGGCTGAGGCAATTGCGGGCATCCTGACGTTCCCCCCTCAGCCTGTCCCCATGCCGTCTTGCCTATCCCTGTCATGACAGCCGGCACTCCACCAAAGCAGTAATGTCGGGAGGAGGCTCTCATATCACCTCTCACTGGCAGAGCTTCTTACCTCCATGAAGCAGCAGAACGTTGAGGAGAGAAGAGCCTTGTGCCTCCCTCACAGCCTAGAAAATGGCAGTACATCGGGGACTTCAGCTTGCCTGTCCCTGGCATGGCAGCTGCCACCCGACTGATAGCAGTTTTTTCTTGAGAGGGCTCTCAGAGCAACTCCCCCTGCAGAGCTACTTCCCTTGTTGCAGCAGCAGAGCGGTGAGGAGAGAAGAGCCCTATGCCCTCCTCCACACAGCCTAAAAATTGGCAGCACACTGGTGTTCCGCCTGACTTGCCTGACCCCGACGAGGCTGCCAGCATTCCACCGAAACAGTGATGTCTTCCACAAAAGTCAGCATTAAACTCCTCGGGAACTCACAGTGGTGAATACATATGTGGATTTTTAGCACACAAAAGCAGCGCCATCCCTGTTCCACGCAGATGAGGCCCTTCCTGGTGGCGCCTCCGCAGAGGAAGATCCCCAAACGTAGTGGCGAAATTATATATATATTTGTAAGAAGTGCCTCTTAAGAAATGCGCTTGGTTCCAAAATGGCCCATGCAGTAGATTGGCGCCTGAGGTCCTAGCAACACCATAAAGGATTCCCCCGGCTTTGCATCTACGGCATAAATGCCACATAATAGAACTTAAATTGTATCTCCTGTCCAGACCTATAACGATGTCCCAGATTTGCTCCCTGACTATGCAAGAATGACTCTGGAGGCACCTCTCACCCCCTCTGAATGACATGCGGACACTGGCCCTGTCCTCTTGCAGCCTCAATGCATAGATTGCACCCCCTATGCTTTTGAGTCATTGAGAATTTTGGGGACCGACTAAACTTAACACCAAGGTCACAAGCCCCCTGCCTGACCTCAAGATGGCTGCCTCGGTTGGTTCCCCCATGATGCTCCACCACTCTTGGACAACAGAACTGGTCATCGACCTGATCTTAACCACAACCCTCACCTTACCCTGATCCTTCTCTCCCTCTTGGACATGTACTCTTTGAACTTTCTCTCGACTGTGGAGACCATGCCATTTGACCGATGCCCGGTGGATCTACCTTCATCTCTCCATTGTATCTATACACTACCCCTTTCTCCCATATCCCCATTATCCTTCTCACTCTATTTTCCTTTTCTTCTATGCTCCTTAAATGTTTTTACTGGTATCGTTGGTAATATGTAACTGATTTAAGTTCGCAACTATTTGGAACCTTATGTAAAGCTCTCTGATACCTTCGGGTCTAGCCAGTGCTACATAAACTCTTTAAACAAATATATAAAACGCCAGCAGGTTTCTGCTGAGCATATTTAGATGTTCCCGTTCTGCTGCCGGTGTCCTCACGGAGTGAGGCCATGGAGGTGTGGAGAAAAATAAGTACAACTTATTATCAGCTCAATACACATATATGTTGTGAATCTGTAAATATGTATATGTAGGTAATGTCTATTGCACATATTTTTATATAGCATTGCAAACTAACAACATACACATAGTGTTGAATGTACATCCGCATCCATCCACCGCAAAAGCCTACCTTAAATGTAGGTGACACCGTGGTGACTTAGCATCATGGTCAGGCAGCAGCAGCACAGGATAGACCTGGAAAATGGCGTTCAAGACAGAATCAGTGGTGGGCCTCTGAAAAAAAGTGAGTTTTCATCTCGTTTTCTTCCATTCTGCCAACTCAAGCTTGGAAGATTCTTTGCCACAGTTACCTCGACGGAATCGTAATCTGGATGGTGGGAATCTTGGCAGGACTCTCTCCAACAGCAGCTTCGGATGCGCTCAAAGCGGGAGAAATATTCTGGTGGAAACAGCAGGACTGTGGCAGCCTACCGCCCAGTGACCAGCCAACATCTAAATCAAGTACGCTGACTATTGACAGAGCCGGTGGGAAGACTGAGGGAAAAAAAAGGCAGGACCAGTCCCTCCAATATCTAAATTACACCCTTTAGGAATTTAGAAACAAAAGAACAAATAGGATTAATGCTGAATTGCATTTGTAAATGCTGGAAAGTGTGTGTTTCCTGTAGCATGTTCTTTTAAGTTTTACATTGTAGTGTAGTTCCTATTTTCCCTATAGGCCCTTCACATTGGAATAACATAAACAGCAGTGTAGACGTGGAAGTGCAGTCTTCCAGGTCTCTACTGACTATGTTAGACTTAATTGGGTTTGTACCAACTAGCTCAGAGGTCACTGGAACCTTTCTTGACTGAATAGGAAGTGATCAGCTTCCCAGGCACAGACAAGAAGGGATTCAGTTTTCCAACAACCGCATAAACATGACAACTTTGCTCCTTAGAATAAGAGTCAATCTCTAGAGTCGTGTGAAACAATAGACAGCTATTTCACTCAGTCAGTTGTGCAGATTACTTTCACCATTATGCAGAGAATGGGGAGACGGGCGTTTTCAATAAAAGGTATTATTTATTGAACAGTCTTTCTTCTCATGCAAGAGAAATGAATTGCCACAATTGCAAGACTTGTTATTATAAAAAGTGCGTACAGTAAAAGGAGGATTGCAAAATATTACTGTAAAAGCATTGATACGGTTTCTTAGCCATATAATAGTTAAAACGAGTAAAATATATACATTCATATATACATTTAGCTAACGTCCTCAACTGGTGCTTCTAACTATGCCTACCCCAGTGTACCTGACTTAAGCCTAATACTTGGGAGGGAGTAAGTAAGTAGCAGTTTAGGTTAAGTTGGTTTGCTTCAAGAACTCTCTCTAAGGTCAACACTGTACCTCTGGAATAGAATGTTGGAGGTCTTGTATCTCCTCTCAGGACTCGATATCCCAGTCACCCGCAAGGGTAGGCTGGAAACGCCGGAGCTGGATTTTCTCGGCAGGAAAAAAGACAGCGTCTTTCTCAGCACGTCAAGGAGGAGGAGGGGCAGCGTCCGTGGGCTTCTCGCATCTGCTGGGCTCTGCAAGGGACAGCTGTTCTGCTCCTATATTCAACACCACCACCGCTGTGTTTGCTTAAGGCACCGTTGGTATTATTTATACCTGGAAGGTGCCTTGTTTGACTTAAGTTTTTGGACATAAGACGTCAATAAAGATGTCACTAAGAACCGGTCGTTCTTACAGTGCTCATTAGAGTTGTATTACTAATTAAAACATAGCAAGCGGGGCTTTCCCAGGTTGCTGGGGGTTTTATCTGTTGAAAGAACTCGGTGTGTAATCTAGGAATCTAAGATAGTGGCTTCTGCTGTGTCATATACTGTAATGAGCAGCAGAGACGAGTTTCTGAAATATGGCTCTGATCGTTTATGCCATTATAGGGGTATGGATTGATTATAGCCGTATAGGGGCATAAGGCATAAGGTCACAATATTGATCGGGGTCCTAGATAGAACACAACACCCACTCCACGAATTTATGTCCATCAAATTACTAAAAACTAAAGCAATAAGATGTGTGTGTAATACTTCCCACCCCAAAATACATATTGCATTTGAAATGGCGTATTTGAAATACATGAAAATATAGGTACTGTACGTCTTTAAGCATTGAAATCATTCAAAAATTATACCATATGTAATCAGTTGAACGATTTTGCAAAAAAAATTACACATGAAAAGTCTCTTTATACAGAAAGGAGGGCGAGACTAATTCATCAAATATAAATGCATTTGTAGTAAAATGTGCTAGAGGCTGAGGAAAAGTTATTTTGTCTCTAGATTTAGTAAAAATAGAAGTTCTGTTCTTTATGAATAGCTCTACTTTAAGCAAAGGTATTCGTGCCAGGAAAAAAAAAGGTAAATATTTTGAAAAATGTTCAATTAAAATTTTTTTTGTGCTGAACGGGGGAATAGAGTTCCAAATGCTTTTTAGTAGTTTTTGTTGATCAAAACTGAAGGCCAAATTCAGAGTTCATGGGAACGCTGTGCGCAGGAATGTATTTCCAAAAATTCATTGTTGCTGTTCAGGCGAGAACATCATATCAGGCTCTTAAAGAATAGGTCTACATATTCAGGTGACACTTCGACCAAGTTCGATAATGCTGTAACTTGGCAGGTGTGAGAATGATTGCTATCATCGATGTTTGGATCAGCAATGCTCACAGAAGGCCGTACCTGGGTGATGTTGCTTTCATGTATCGCTTCACTGCCACCACCTAGTCGTAGCACAGGAGTCTCAACGAATGCCGTCATCAGGATTGGTAGCCGCTGGGGACAACACGATGCGTGAGCCGTTACAGGACTTAGCAAAGTATCGATATCCATTGGTACTGCTGATGGTAGTGCAAGACAGGTGTCTAACACGCATTCTTCTCCACATAGCATACATCGAAGCACAGGTAAGATGCAGGTCTGCCATATAGGTCTGAATGAAAGAAACCAGGTCATGTTCAGATCTCTCAGCCTGGCCAATCCAAGGACTCTAGTTATGCGGTCCCGGTAGCGTACTGCTAGGATCGTTTCTTCCATCCTTGCCGGAGTCATGTCTGTGTTTTGGCTTGCCATATCGGAGCAGGAGGGTCAAAAATAAAATGCTTGCTACCAGTCCCAAAGTTAGGGGTATGCCGCCAAAGACTGAATGGACAAAATTGGCAATAATGCCCAGAATTGCTTTGAATGGTGTTAACAGTCCCGAAAAAATTGTCTTAAATGCGTTTGAGATACCTACGGCATCTGACATATTTAGAATTTGGCTAAGCATTTCTGTGAAATGCACGGGGCAATTTGTTGATAAAAGGTCATGTATCTCCGATGTTGTCCTTGCAACTTGGAGATCATACGTCTCTTTTGATGACGTTATGGGCACTGTTGTCTGTAAAAGCACAGACTTCTTTCTGCTTAAAGTATCAATTCGTATAGAAGAGACATTCAAAGGAGGCCAATCTTCAGGGCCGTTTGGAAACAATGCTTGCATACAGCAAGTGACCATGGAAGTTACGCTTATGAGATATGCTTTCCCTGGCATCAGGCCACAACAGCTGTGATCCGTTATTAGAATGTAACTCCCGTTAGAAAGTTTCTTAAAGAAAGGCTCTATCTGCGTTGCAGGTGTGACATGTTGGTGGCATGAAAGGTTATTTGAAGTTCCTTCACAGGCCCCGTGTAAATTAATACCCTGGCACAAAAGTATACTGCTTAGTGAATGTTTGCAATTTTCACCACTAAGAAATACATTTTTGTTGTTGTCACTGTAGCATGTGTGTGTCTATGGTAATTTCCATGATGACTTAATGTACCCTTTACCCATTCGTTCATACTGGCCAGTCGGTATATACTCAAGGCACTTTTTGAATTGGAACGTTGTTATCGGAATTGTGAGAATCCCGTGTATTATCCATTCAATGACAGGTCTTTCTGACATTGTCAATGGTAATCTCTCAAGTTTTTCGATGCTCAGGATTGTATAGTCTGCTCCTTTCTGTGCCAAGCTGATTTGTTTATCAGTAAGGTTAAAGATGGAAAACAATGACGTTGTGTTGATTAAACGCCATGGCACATAGCCTGAATGAAGATTTTGCAGCGTCCAGCCTAACTGTACAATAGAACGTAATTGCGACTGGCCATGTTGTAACATTAGCAAGTCATTATCTATTATATCGATGGCAGATGATACAATACTGTCCAGTGAATATATTCTGGAGGACAGAGTCATTAACCCATTGTCCAAAACAGAAAGTGATTTTTCTAAATTAATACGATCAATTTCTCGTATTTTTTCAGCTGTTTCAATTTGCATTACTTACCATGCCTCGTTGTAAGCCGCATATACACTTGCTGCTATGAAATGTTTTTGACGCTGTTTGCGTGGTCCCAGAATAAAATTGAGCAAATCAGCACCATCTTTAAGTAAAGATAAGTGTTGCTTAATTTCTGCTAGTGTGGATGATTCTAGCCATTCAAGGCACAGCTTCCCTACACAGTATGTTGTTACTATCCCTGGATGTTGTCTCTAGGGTCTGGTCATTGTTAACTCCTGTGTTTTGTTCAGGAATCTATCTTGACAGTTATTTGTGTCAGTAGGCCAGATTAACCATTTTTTCCAATCAGGATGTGTTCTGTTTAGATGTAAAATTTTAGATACGTCTATTTCAATATCTGTGGTTGCATTATCAGGTATTGGCTTTGGAATAGACGGTTTGTGTTAAGGACTTTAATCTTAGCTAGGCCAAGACAGGTTGTTTGGTGAATTGTGTCATTAAAGAACATTATTTGTTCTGGGATCATGCAGGCTCGAAATAATGCTTCTAGGCCTTGTACCTGCCATTCTTTTGTACCCCAGATGGTTTTAGTTTCAATGTTGTTTTTCCAGAAATCAAAACCAAATGTCATAATTTTTTCATAAAATGCTTCTGAATATATCAATTTAGTATTTGTCAACATGGTTTTTGTCCCTGTTTTATCCAACCGTTTATAATAAAACGTTTCTGCATCACTTGTGTTAAACCCTGAGAAGTACTGGAATTTCTCATAGAATGTTTTTGAACTGCTTTTAGGTGCAGTAGTACAATGTTCCCATTAGTTATATTTAAAAACATTTCTAGGTTGTGCAGATTTATGTAAGTAATGGTCTCCGTAATGTGAGAAGCAGTACATCTGTTCCTAATTAGACGAACCTTGTAAATAATCATGTTCTGTAGAAATAGCTGACAGCACTAAATCTGACATCATATTATTTATACTTTCAAAATCCCAATCATCAGAAAATTTACTTGGTTTTACAAAGTCACTTAACGAAACCTTGAACTGGTGAGGATATTTCAAGATCTCGACCGGGCCATATATTTCATAGTCAGTTTTGTTCCATACTACCCCGCCTGGTATTGGAATGACTGTAACATTTACTGTTGATAGTCCTCTTTTCTTCACGTGGGATGATTTGTGAGGTTTTAGAACTAAGTTGATGTTCTGACTTGCTGTGTCCATTTAACTGTATTTCCCTTCAATGAATTTACCCAAACAAAGTATCATGATGAGCCGAAGCAGGAGGAAAAATACACCTAGCCCAAACCAAAACTCTAACCATGGAGAAATAAGGTAAATTTCCTTGAGTTGATGAAAGAGTTCTGTTGCTTTTTCTTTAAAAGTCTTTGTTTCTGGTCTCACTTCAGGGTCGTTTTGATCTTCAGAAAAGGTATCGAAGTTGATGAAGTAGCCAGAGGCAGTTCTGTCAATTGTTGGGGTTTGTTTCTCAATTTGTCTTTCGTTAACACATTCTGATGCCACATCATTGTAGACTGGTGTTTCATGACGAACTGTTTCAATCTCTGTTTCAAGAGGCACGAGTTCCATGGCATTATTGCATAGTCCCTCTCTGTGCACTGCAGGTTTATCAAATGTGATTAGTCTTTCAGTTTGAAGTTCTTGGATTGTTGCAAATTTGGGTATTCTGTTGTTTCTTGGGAGTCCACTTGGCCTACTGTTGATTATAGGCCACATGATTGTGGTTTTACTAGGTCGATGATACAACTCGGTTCTCCTTTTTACCAGCAAGAGGCGGTAGTACTACTGATCTTGTTCCGTTGATTAACAAGACAGGTACTGCTTTTCTGTAAGAAGGCCCAAATTCCTTCTTCACCGCTATTTTCTCTCTGACTAGATCCCCAATCTTTGGAATCCTGACAGGTCTTGCTGGGACAGGTGGTGTGTCTTCAGTGGTAGTTGGCTGTTGCTTTAACTTTATGTTGCTTAAGGATTTTCTTGTTTTATTCAAGTCCTGTAAAACAGCCAAACGATCTTTGATGTCAAACTCTTTATTCTTATCTTTTACCACTGAAGCCTGACTATCGAGGTCCTGAACATGCATTCTAGTTCCGAACAATAGTTTGTACGGGCTGAAAAATTTTAGAGAATTTCTTGGCAAATTATTTAGACGAAGTTGGACACTTATTAAAGGTTTGACCCACCCATCACCCGAAACTAATACCTTCCATGTTATAGATTGCTTTATGTCTCGGTTTTTTCTTTCCACTACACTGTTCCCCTCAGGGTGTGATGGACAAGAGAATCGCAACCCAACGCCCATACTGGCCATGGCCTCCTTATAGGCTCGAGAGCTGAAAGCAGGACCCTGGTCAGAATGGAACATGGCAATTGCGTATGTGCCGATAAAGACTCGCAGATCATTTATAACAGTTTTGTCGTCAGCCGAGCGCTGGGGCCACATTTTTTAAGTGAATGTAGTCTTAAACAATTAATAGGACGCTGGATTGCATATAGACAGCACTACCCTGTCTATAAATGGTAACTGGGCAACAGACTGGACCGGTTCATTACTGCGATCTCTGCTGCAGTCGGGACAGTTCTTTACATATTTATAGTGGTGCAGGCTCATCTCCGGCCACCAGTATACTGATTGTAATTCAGCCAGAGATTCTTTCATCTGTTTGTGCCGTGGACCTTCACCCATGTGTGCGTCTGCTATTAATATCTTTCTCCTGTTCGTGTTTGGAATTACCCTATCCCCCACTCCAGGGATTCGAGCAAAAGGAACGGAGTTTGTATCAATTACGTATGCATAATTGAGTGGATAGTTCACGGGTAGTGCTGTACAGTCGCCTTTTAAGAACGTTTTTACTGCCAACATGGTTTCCCCGTCTATGTATTTTTCTGAACGCTTTTTTGTGGCTACGGAAGCCGGTTTAGTTGCTTCCGCTATGGCTGTATTAGCCAATGAATTCCCTGCAACGTGAACGCCATCACGTTGATGACTCAGAGTGTGTATCACGTGAGTCTTTTGTAGTTCTTTCTGTAAAAGAACTACCTGTTTCCAAAGCATTTTATGCTTGATTGTGGCACCTGTGTCATCTTTGTAATCATTTTGAATCCAGCTCTGTAACTTATTATTGTAAGAGTTGACGCAATAATGCGAATCGCACACGATTACTGTCGGGAATTCACGTTCTGCATTTTCAAGCGCCATCTTTAAGGATCTGATTTCAGCTCGCTGAGCCAAACATTTTCTCAGTGATTCAGTTTTTGTTATTTTCGGTCTGAATTTATCGCACAGCCAGCAACCTTTAACAATCACGCAGGCTGCATCGTAGGATTTATTTTCTACATTGTAATGCTGTACAAATCTGTCTGTATAGATTATACAGGAGTACTGTTGGAGAGGCAGAATTTCGATTGGCAGAGGATATTCTTTTTCATAAGTTAAATCATTCAGTTTTTTCATGTGCGGGGCGAAATAGAATTTCACGTCATCCGCAGCAAGAGAATCTTCCCACTGTATCCATTTTGGATCCAGTGACACTGTAGGCAGGTTTACTGGGCTGAATAGCGCCTCGAAGGCGGATTCTGCTGTGAGGACATTGATCCTTTTGCCATGTGCTAGTTCTCGTTCTTTAGCTATAGCAGTTTGCACTGCTTTCACACTATTTTCTGTGAGACTGAATGTTTTTTCTGCTTGTGTGAACAAATGAGATTTGTAAGCTATTGGTACTGTTTCTCCCTCATTAGAGGTCAGGTACGTGAATCCTCATCTTCCTGGGATGACTCGTATTACAAGGTTGCGTGTATTGTCACGTGTATCTAATTTTGTTTTTGCTAACATGTCTGTTTGCAATGATCTCAAAATTTCTGTGTGTTTTTGAGTCCAGTTGATTGGTTTAAAATCAGGTTTAATCAGTTCATAGAGAGATTTAACCCTCTCTGCATAATTTAGAATGTAAGTTCTTCCGAAATTCAGGAAGCCTAGAATAGATTGCATACGTTTTTCAGCGTTTTTGGGGCTTGGAGTACAGCGCACTTCTCTAAGAAGTTGTCCGCTAGGCTTTTTCCTTCATTTGATAATTCGTATCCTAAAAATAATACTGTTAGATGGGCAATTTTTGACTTTTTAAAGTTGAATTTGTAACCCTCTGCTGCGAAACCAAGTATTATGGTGTTCACCCTTTTCAAGAGAGTATCCAAGTCGTCGTCTGTGAGATAGATGTCATCGACATAAGATAATGCCTCATCATCATATATTTGTAGTAACTCTATTACTCTGACTGTAAATAATCCCGGGCTGTTCTTGAATCCCTGTGGGAGCCTACAGAAATTTTTCTGAGACCCCATTACTGAGAAAGCGGTCAAGTATCTGCTTTCTGGTACAATATTTTGACAAAAGAAACCATTAGATATGTCTAATGTCGTTTCGTATTTTTTGCGAACTATGTTATTCATTAGTGCAGCACTATGCGAATTTTGTACTGCAAATGTTTTGCAACATGAGTTAAGGTGTCTGTAGTCCAAAACTAGGCGATATGAATCGTCCGGTTTGGAGACAGGAAACAAAGGATTGTTCATTTGAGAGGTGCATGTTTCAATCACCCCCTGGTATTCAAGTTGATCTAAAATCTCCCTGACTTGTTTTTTAGCTTCTTGCTTAATTGAATACTGCCTTTCTGCAGTCGGTTGACTTTTTAACTGGATTTTGTGAGGAGGAGAGTCCTCATCCCATCCTACATGGTTTTTATATAATGCTGGTGCCTGGGCCACTGCCCATTTCCTTGCATATATATATTAAGTGTGAATCGGGATGTGATTCGAGAAGGCAGGCATAATCATTTCTTCGCCACGAGGGCACTCCCTGACAAACTCCGGGGGCCAATCTTTTTCAGATAACAGGATGTCATAGCCTTTTGAGAGTTTATCTCAGAATAGACCCCTTATTTTTCTAGTCTTATCTCCCTCAATACGCAGTGTTATTTCGTATATCTTATGAGGTTCGCTAACTCTGGTGTCGGCAGTTTCGACTTGAATGTATTCATTCGTGTCCACTGTCTCCAGATGACTCATCAGGATCTTGCGAGCTATGGTCATTTCTGCTGCACTGTCTAGCATTGTCTGTGCCCACTCCCCATTTTTCAACTGTTTCCTCAGTATTCTCGGCATGTTCGATTACTCTAATACTGGCTACCTTCTTTCTTGGAAATTGTGATTTTTTACTTTGAGCAGGTTCCTTGTCTTTGGACTTGGTGTGCTCTCCTGGGTCTGACCGTCCTCTTCTTTCCGATTTCTGCGAAAAAGATTGAGAGGGGCGTGTATCAATACTTTGATATCTATCAGGTTTTTTCAAGTTATACCTATTTCTAAGGTTAATCTTTTCTCAGAGGGCTCCCTCTGGGGAGAATGGTTTCTCGAGTCGGAGTTCTTTCCCTCCGTCGAGGAGACCTTCCTCTGGACTGGAAAACTTTTTCCTTGGGAGTGGATTGTTTATTTCCATCCCTGTTCTTTTTAGGAGTGTTTGAATAATTTTTAATAAATCATTTTTCAGGATTTTCGAGTAGTTGGGGTTTTACTGGTTTCCCACCCAAGCTGTCTCAACCTAATTCTTCATAACATTTTTCTATGATTCTGGCAAGCTCAATTGGTTGATCTGTTATATCTGTTTCCTTCAACTTCTGGCGGATCGCCACAGATGCTGCTTCTCCTTTTATATTGGCTAGTAATATAGCCGAGATCTGCTTGAAGTCTTTCAGTAATTTCATACCAAGAGTTAAAGCAGGTTCTGGACCGTATTTATTCTGAATCTGTTTTAGCACATCTGGTATTACCGCCATGGACGGAACACAGTGTGTTTTCGTGTAAATGGAAGCAAAGACTGTACCCCAAGTGTCACAGTCCTCCACGTGTGGTGCGACCCCCATTGGAAGGCAGATGGTCAGAATTCTGTGTTTCTCAATAGGGGTAGTATTCGGAAATTCTGCCTCTGTTTGAGTAATTTTCTGCGCTAACCAGAAAGGAATTTGTTCCCGTTTTATGGGTGTTTTACCAAGACATGATTGTATGTTCTGTCGTGTAATTTTATTTGTGTTCCCCTGAGGAGGGGTCAGCTGTGGAACATTAACAGCTGTTTGGACTATTGCAGTCCTTAATACATATTGGACTAATTGTCTATGTATTTTAATTAATGTTTTTAGCTGTAGTTCTTCTTTCAACATTTTTGCAATGTCCGGATGTGGTGTGTAGCTGGCTAGAACCGGCCACCTTGCTCCTGGTCTACCTAGTGGACCGAGCCTGGTAATATGATAATTATGTTTTAGGGCGCCTTTAAACCAGAGCAGATGCTTTTGGTATTTTAATGGGATTTCAATCTCCTCGAAAGGAGCGTACTCTTCCGGAGGTTCCTCTATTTTGTAATAGTGGAATTCGTGTGTTGCAGCGTTTGCCGCTGGAAATTTTATCCAAGAATAGAATACCTCTGTCTGCCGATATTCGTGTGCCTCTATCACGAAGACGACTGTGCCACCTTGTGTGGTCAGTCCTATTTTTATAAGTTTTAACGTTATAGTTGTTCTTATGTTGACCCGGATAATTATTGCACCCGGTTCATTCATTTCATCGAGACCCTGCTGAGTCGCATTTACTGAGGCATCAGTGGTTCCGTTGTTCCCGCCTTCTCCTGGCATTTTTCTGTCAGGAAGGTCTTTTGTTGCAGATCAGGTTTCAAGGAAACAAAGATTAGGTGCACAATATTTTGGAACACTGTATCCTTCAACGTTAAATAAACCAGAGCTTTACATAGGAATCTCTTCCTACTAAGTTCGGGCGGATGTTAACCTTTTACCCACTCCAGACGTCTATTGGAGTATTTACGGGAGAAAAGATCTGTGTGAAAAAGCACGACTGAGTTACTCTAACGTCTTGCGTTAGTTTTATCGCCTTACCAAACGTTGGGCGCCGTGTAGTGTAGTTCCTATTTTCCCTATAGGCCCTGCGCATTGGAATAACATAAACAGCAGTGTAGACGTGGAAGTGCGGTCTTCCAGGTCTCTACTGACTATGTTAGACTTAATTGGGTTTGTACCAACTAGCTCAGAGGTCACTGGAAACTTTCTTGACTGAATAGGAAGTGATCAGCTTCCCAGGCACAGACAAGAAGGGATTCAGTTTTCCAACAACCGCATAAACATGACAACTTTGCTCCTTAGAGTAAGAGTCAATCTCTAGAGTCGTGTGAAACAATAGAAAGCTATTTCACTCAGTCAGTTGTGCAGATTACTTTCACCATTATGCAGAGAATAGAGAGACGGGCGTTTTCAATAAAAGGTATTATTTATTGAACATTCTTTCTTCTCATGCAAGAGAAATGAATTGCCACAATTGTAAGACTTGTTATTATAAAAAGTGCGTACAGTAAAAGGAGGATTGCGAAATAATACTGTAAAAGCATTGATATGGTTTCTTAGCCATACAATAGTTGAAACGAGTAAAATATATACATTCATATATACATTTAGCTAACGTGCTCAACTGGTGCTTCTAACTACGCCTACCCCAGTGTACCTGACCTAAGCCTAATACTTGGGAGGGAGAAAGTAATAGCAGTTTAAGTTAAGTTGGTTTGCCATGGGTTTGCTTCAAGAATTCTCTCTAAGGGTTTAGTCAACACTGTACCTCTGGAATAGAATGTTGGAGGTCTTGTATCTCCTCTCAAGACTCGATATCCCAGTCACCCGCAAGGGTAGGCTGGAAACACCGGAGCTGGATTTTCTCGGCAGGAGAAAAGACAGCGTCTTTCTCAGCGCGTCAAGGAGGAGGAGGGGCAGCGTCCGTGGACTTCTCGCATCTGCTGGGCTCTGCAAGGGACAGCTGTTCTGCTCCTATATTCACCACCACCACCGCTGTGTTGATTAAGGAAACGTTGGTATTATTTATACCTGGAAGGTGCCTTGTTTGACGTAAGTTTTTGGACATAAGACGTCAATAAAGATGTCACTACGAACCGGTCGTTCTTACAGTGCTCATTAGAGTTCTATTATTAATAAAAACATGGCAAGCGGGGCTTTCCCAGGTTGCTGGCGGTTTTATCTGTTGAAAGAACTCGGTGTGTAGTCTAGGAATCTAAGATAGTGGCTTCTGCTGTGTCATATACTATAATGAGCTGCAGAGACGAGTTTCTGAAATATGGCTCTGATCGTTTATGCCATTATGGGTGTATGGATTGATTATAGCCGTATAGGGGCATAAGGTCACAATATTGATCGGGGTCCTAGATAGAACACGACAACATGTCCTGGTGGTGACAAACAGCTAAATTGGTTTTTCACTGCAGTGAGTCCTACTCCTCTCATACGCTATCATTGGAAATTCCTTAAAACCCTATTAAGCTGTGATTCTTGCTTAGAAAGGAGTAGCTAAATCATGTTGCTTATATTTGGAATGGTAATGATGAATCCTCTTTAGTTGTGAAGTTGTGTTTGACCTTAATAGTTAAGAAATACCACTTTTGAAAAGTGGACATTCCTTTGCTCTAAGTGCCTGCAGCCTATCTCCAATACACTTTTAAGCTAAGTGACAGCCACACTATGTGCTTTCCCTCTATACAGTCACAAACACAGTAAGTGTGGGTGTGACAGAGGACTCATCTGCCTTCATCTGCATTCCTGGACAGAAAGGGTGAGAGGGAGCTCACACTTATACCCATCTAGACCCTAGACTGTGTCCTGGTAATCAGGGCTTGGATCAAAAGGGGGTCGTCCACTTTGAAATCACCCACACACTTCAAAGGTACAATTGGGTATAAGTACTGGGGCTCTGACACTACCAATTCAGTACTCTACTAGATATGGGAAGAACTCTGCTGGAGTAAAGGCTGTCATACTACAATGATTGTAACATATAACTGTGTCTCAATCATCAGGACATAGAAAAAACAACATAGGGGAGATTCTGAAGTCAGTTGGACCGGAGTCTGTCCGACATCGGTCAGGAACTGGAACCAAATTACCTCTTGTTGTTGGTTCCAGACCTGCAAGTAGGATGCGACCCAACCCTGTTTAGTCACAATCCTATACTTAACAATGCTCATATCATATAGTGCAGAGGTGTAGTTCATCTCTGCACCCCATGGCAGGCACCAGGTGCAGGGTTTAAAAGGGGTACAAAAGGGGTTGGTGATGGACAGAGCATCTGAATCAATCAAACACTCACACCCAGTCAAAAGATCTAGGTTTAAACCATCACCGTTCTTTAGCCCACTCTGCCACCCCAGTTCAGACATGGCTATATGCAAATCACTCTGACCCTGTGCCTCATGGGAACAGTCCAGCCCGAACTGCCAAGCCATGTCTTCACTGGGCCGGAAACAAGCTTACGAGGACCGGTTTCTGGCATTCCAGCCGTCTTCAGCCCGGCTTGCTTGAATCCAGTGGCTAAGTGAGCAAGGGACTCAAGTCTGAGCATACCCTGCCACACTTATGGCGGCCAAAAGCGGTACAAAAGGGGTTGGTGATGGAGGGAGCATCCGAATCAATCAAACACTCACACCCAGTCAAAAGATCTGGGTTTAATCCATCACCGTTCTTTAGCCCACTCTGCCACCCCAGTTCAGACATGGCTATATGCAAATCAGTCTGACCCTGTGCCTCATGGCTTGCTTGGATGCTTGATTCCGGTCTAGGAAAGACATGGCTTGGTAGTTCGGGCTGGACTGTTCCCATGAGGGACAGGGTCAAGGCTGATTTGCATATAGCCAGTGTCTGACCTAGGGTGGTGTGGAGTGCAAAAAAACGATGGATATAGACCCAGATATTTGTACTGGCGTGAATGTAAGACATTGTTCTGCATTCTGTCCATCAACTGTATTTTTTGCGGGTTTAAAAGGGGGCACCATCGGTAGGCCCCCAAAGACAGTTTCCCACTACTTTTCTTGTCGGAAAGGCCGGCACAGAAAGGCAGTGAGAAACTGCCATCGTACTCACTTGGCCAGAAAGAGCTGGCCGGGGGAGCACTGAAAGGTTTCCGGATAGCGGGCGGGCTCTCCAAGCCCATCAGAAGACAATCAACATCCCAAAATCCTGTTGGTGCTGCGGGGCTCTGCCATCTGTGAGCCCGACCTTTGGTAGAGGTGCTCACTCTAGTCCTGGGCCTCAGAAGTGGGTTCGACATCTGTTTTGCTACAAAACCGACGCTTCACCACATTTCCACCGATCAGGACCAATGCATCGCCTTGATGCCTTTGCAGAGGCTGTTCAACGACTAGTCAGCCTGAACTTTGGATTTACTCCAATCAATCAATCAATCAATCATAGACATTTATAGAGCGCTCTACTTACCCGGAGGGTCTCAAGGCGCTGGGGGGGGGGTGCTGCTACTGCCCGAACAGCCAGGTCTTGAGCTTCTTCCTGAAGGCGAGGTGGTCTTGGGTCAGGCGCAGGTCGGTCGGGAGGGAGTTCCAGGTCTTGGCGGCCAGGTAGGAGAAGGACCTTCCTCCTGTTGTCGTTCTTCGGATGCGGGGGACGGCGGCGAGGGCGTGACTGGCTGATCGGAGATTTCGTTTGGGAGCGTAGAAGTTGATGCGGTTGTTGAGGTAGCTCGGGCCTTGATCGTGTAGGGCTTTGTGTGCGTGGGTGAGGAGACGGAAGGTGATTCTCTTGTTGACCGGGAGCCAGTGCAGGTCTCTTAGGTGTCCGGAGATGTGGCTGTGTCGTGGGATGTCGAGGATGAGTCTGGCTGAGGCGTTCTGGATCCGTTGGAGTCTCTTCTGGAGCTTGGTGGTGGTTCCGGCGTAGAGGGCGTTGCCGTAGTCCAGTCGGCTGGTGACGAGGGCCTGGGTGACAGTCTTCCTGGTCTCGGTGGGGATCCACTGGAAGATCTTCCGTAGCATGCGCAGGATGTTGAAGCACGACGAGGAGACTGCGTTGACTTGCTTGGTCATGGAGAGGGAGGAGTCCAGGATGAAGCCCAGGTTGCGTGCGTGGTCTGTCGGTTTGGGTGCAGCTCCCAGGGCGGGGGGCCACCAGGAGTCGTCCCAGGCGGAGGGCGAGGATCCCAGGATGAGGACTTCCGTCTTGTCCGAGTTCAGCTTCAGGCGGCTGGTCGACATCCACTCGGCTACTTCTTTCATTCCTTCTTGAAAGTTGGCTCTGGCGGTGGCGGTGGCGGGGTCGTTGGTAAGGGAGAGGATCAGCTGGGTATCGTCGGCGTAGGAGATGATGTTCAGGTTGTGTTGGCGTGCGATGGCCGCGAGGGGGCGATGGCCACGAGGGGTCCCTCATGACCTCAAGTAACCCTTTAGCACTATTGGCTTCTAAGCACAGTTTTTGGTTTTATTCTTTAAAAATGCACACCTCGACTTCTACTGATTGGATATTAGTCCTTTTGCTTTTGATTTTCTCATGAAAATATTCTCTATTTTTCTATAGATGTGTGGAATCTTATTGTGGTGTTATCATTGTGTTACTGTGTGTTCGGGTGTTGCACAAATACTTACCAAATTGCTTCTTGCGTTAAACCTGCCTGCTGTGTGCCAAGCTGCCAGACGGTGGACACAGATTAATTGAAAGTGTGCATCTGACTTGCGGTGACTTAGATTGTGATCCCTGCTTGGAAACGGTGCAAACCTCTGCCAACTACAGACGCAATTTCTAACATGCAGGTTAGAGGATGGGCATGTTAATATAAAAAGGAGACATAAATACCTGCAAGATGCATTTACCCACTTTGGCAGGCTCATAAGATTGATTCAATGGACAGAATGAATTTGTGGGATTTTCAGAAATATAGCTGTACTTTGGAGATGTCGCCCTAAACGTTTTTGGTCTACATAATTTGACATGCTAACAATCTGGGGTGGGATAAATGGTACTATAATATATATGGTAACTTGAATACCACAGATGAGATTACCAGTGGAAGGAAAATGTTATTAAACATATGTTTGTGCAGCATATTGCATTATATATATTTGCTCTGCATCATTAGTATTACCCATACTAGCGTCATATATGAACTAAACTTCTCTAAAATGGAGGACCATGTACCATGGCAAACAGTCTATTTATGGTGTGGCACTTTATGTATAAGGAAGGATATGTTTTCACTATACACCTTGATAAGAGCCGCAGACAAAACACATTTTTGGTGGGCACTTTCGTGACAATAAAGGATTGGCACCAGCAAACTGTTAATACTTGGCTTTGTAGTACAGCTATTGAGGACTGAGATGGTGTTAGAAATTCACCAGACAGCTTGTAACAGACAAAGCACCCCCTTGTGACGGTAGGGAAAACTTTGCAATAAGAAGGTCAGAATATACTTTTAAATGACTAACTAATTAAATATATTTAAAGTCAGTACCTATGTTATGTTATGTTACATTAATAGATATTAGATATAGGCAACGACTCATCTCCGTAGGGGAATCTTGGCGCTGAGGCAGCAGATAGGTCTGGAAACAGCCATTAGAACAGCCAGGTTTTAAGATGTTTTTGAAAACCTGAGAGAGTGCATTCCCTGATAAAGAGGGAAGGTTGTTCTTGTGGTGGGGAGCAAGGTACAAGAAGGCCCATCTGCCATACCTAGATAAAGAAGAAGAAGAAGTTGACTACTTGATTTTAGATATCTGCCAGGGAGATAGGGAACTGGTTTGTGCTGTAGATATTTGGGTTCTTTACCTGACAGGACTTTATACATCAGGCAGAGGAGTTTTAAAATTGCTCTTGCATTGGATGTGTCCGGTGGCTGTTTGTCAACCAGTCGAGCTTCAGTATTTTGTACCACTTGAATTTTAGAATGAAAGGATTCATTTGATGCTAAAACAAGTGCTGATTATTAGGGCCAGTAAGAGGGTCATCCAAGAGGGCAGCCAATGGAAGATCCTCCTAAGTAGGCGCATTGTCCCAAAGCACATACCACAGGTAGGTGTCACATGGACTTTCATAGATAACTTGTATTGATCAGAAGGCCCAAGTTTCTAACTGTTTTTCTGGGAGAGGGAACAGGACCAAGTTTGACAGGCCACCATTCAGATGTCAAGTGGAGCTGCACTTTGCCAAACAGTAGAATCTCCATTTTTGGCCCATTCAATTGAAGATAATTTTTAGATGATTTAATCTATCCCTGCCAGAATACATTGGATCTATACGGTGGTAGATCCTTGGTATTTTAGGTACACCCAAGCAATTGGGGACTGGATGCATGTGGTGCTCACATGCACCCAACTAATGAATGTTTGGCAGAATGTATTTGCTGAAATTCTAAGAAGTCTGTCTATTGATCTCTCTCCTGATGCTTCAGTTGCACTGTAATTGATTTACTTAAGCGGTGGGTTAAAACGATTTATGAACTAGATAAGATGGTCCAAGCATGTTATCACCTGTTATGAACTTTGTATGCACTTTATATGTTTATAGATCTCCTGTTTTATGAATTCACAAGTATATATGCACTTTATGTAAATGTCTAAAAAAAAGAAAACTTTTACAATGAAGAAGGATAATTTAGAGATTATACTACAATGAAAATAAAGATGTAAAAAAAAAAATTGAGGACAATTCAGGGACATCCATGTGGAAATTTTTCTCATACAGGCGATAACGCAATGTTTAACAATCTCAATATCTTGCCCTAAGGAGAGGACCAATTGGGTATTGCCTGCATAAGAGAGTATTTAAAAACCGCAGGACTTGACTAGCTGAGCGGGGGAAACATTATAAATGTTAAAAAGTGAAGGGTTCAGAGAGGAGCTCTAAGGGACTCGCTTGCCGAGGGACAGAGTTTTAGATTTAAAGGAGCCAAGTGTGATACTTTGAGTCCAGTACCCAGAAAAGTCTATAGGCCAATTCATGATGGAGCCGTGAATCCCTATCTCATACAAGCGTTGAATCAAGATGCATGTGACATGCTATCAAATGCTGCTGACAGATCTAGGAGAACCAGCATAGCGGGAATGCCGGTGTCCAAGGTTAGCCTGAGTGAGTCTACAACTGCTAAAAGGGTAGTTTCTGTACTGTGTAAGAGGCAAAAACCCCGACTTGCAGGTGTCCAGCAGGTGATGAAACTGCAGGTTAAAAAAAGCTGTTTATTAGCATAGGAATCAAGCAGCTTGCCTATCAAATAGGTGTGACATAGATGTCTTTCCATTCCTGAGGAACCACAGCTACGGACAAGTGTAGATTGCTTAAGGATGTGACTGATGATGCAAGAGAAGTAGATAACATAGCTGTGATATGCGGGGGACACGGGTCAACCGGGGAGCCAGATGTGGTTTTGGCTAAAAGATCCAGCAGTTGAGTATGTGTGATGGATTCAAACCTAGCCAATGTTGCCTAAGCGTTGTTAGAGGAAGAGTTGGCAGGACAAATATGTATCAGAGCCATGGTATTATTATTGAAATTTAGGTAGATATTGTCTATTTTAGTTACCAAGTGGGTAGCTCAGGTGTCACAGAGTGTCTGGGAGGCCACAGTGGCTGAGGTGAAGGCACGATGTTTAGTGTGCGACCTTTAAGACCTTGAATAGTTCTTTAGCAGAGTCCCCTGATAGGTACATTCTATTGATAGTGTAGAGTCTATATGCAGTTTTAATTCTAGCATGATAGATACCTAACACAATTTTATATTGGTGTTTGTTGAGAGCATCATTAGAGGACCTCCATTACATTCCAGTCTATTACAGTTTGATTTTTCGGTTCTCAATTCTGCAGTGTACCACAGGACATTGGGTCAGGCAAATTTACTGATGTGTGATCTGTAGGGGACAAGTGTATCTAGTGCTCCAGATAAGGAATCTAGAAACATAGGCCTGGCTAAGTTGCTATCCGGTATGTTCTCCAGATCATGGGCCCTGACAGAAGATTGAAAGCTTTCTACGGTCATCTGCTTCCATCGTCTTGATCTCAAGCACTTTCTAACTTTAAGTTTGATGAGGATGGAATCAAAAGGGATTTAAAAAAAAAAAAAAAGATCTGTCCAGGAGAGAGGTTCAGGCAAGTCGATATGCACAAGCAGGGAGTTGGAGAATAGGAGGTTTAAAATGTGACCCGCCAAGTGAGTAAGGCCTTTTTTTAATCAGATGGATGGATCATGGACAAAATATAGAAGGATAGAAAATCGACCGAGAAGAATATCGAGTACAGAATGTTGATGGGCAGAATATCGATATCCTATCTCTACAAGGGTAAGTACAAAAATATCAATACCAAAACAACTTTGTTTAAAAAATGTTTTTTTTAAATGTCATAAAAATAATATGAAATGTATTAAATAATAAATATAATGAATAAAAACATAGTTAGAATTATTTTTGAAAAGTTAAAAATGATAAATAATAAATGTAATATAACAAAATACAACATACATATTTGACATAAATTATATATATATATATACATATATTAACTTAATAATATTAATAAATACGTATTTTATTTAATTATGTTAGAAACATAATAAAAAATATAAATACACACACACACACACACACATACACACATATATATATATATATATATATATATATATATATATATATATATATATATATATATATATATATATATATATATATATGTATATATGTATATATATATATATATATATATATATATATATATATATATATATATATATATATATATATATATATGTATATATGTGTATATATATATATATATATATATATATATATGTATATATGTATATATATATATATATATAAACCTGTAATATAAATATAAAAAATTATATATATATATATATATATATATATATATATATATATATATATATATATATATATATATATATATTCACTGAAAAAACCATAGGTTATAGACCATATATAGTTAGGGATTAGCATTTAAAAAACCTTATTTTATTTGCACAAAACCATTGAAATTCCATATATAGTTAGTTGCACTAACTATATATCGCGGACCCGCAATCCACTGCTAATGATGTCACATATTACATCATTCATGACATGGTCAGTGACATCACTGATGACATCACTGATGACATCTCAAATGACATCACTGATGACATCACTGATGACATCTCAAATGACATCACTGATGACATCACTGACATCTCATTTGACATTACTGATTACATCACTGATGATATCATTTATGTGATAATACATCTTCAGACTCTAATATAACCTTTGATACACTCAGTGTAAACAGGCACTCACAGACTGTCACACATCCATGGAGTTACTCACACACCTATTCAGTCATGCAAAGAATCAATCACATCTCCATTTCCTTAACTATACAGTTATACACACCTTACTTATTCAAACATATACTAACACATATTTACTCTCTTATACAATCCTTGATACAAGTTCACAATGATTCATACAGCCACTCTCACATTCACTGACTCTTATGTTCAGTTATTTATATATGTCAACTCTCACATGGAGTGTGTTTTACATATGTACTTACTTTGACATGTAGAACTGAGATATCCATTCACTCACCAATATACTCATGCACACAGTCAACTGTCCATACAGCTGTTTCTACATGCACTTTTGAACCCATACACCTAGGGAATCAACCGCTCACACATCTATGCACAGAGTTATACACCTCCCAGCCACCCACACACACACTCAGTCTCCCATACAAATACTTGGGCAACCATTATAACCCATATAGTTACTGATATAGCTACTGATTTAAACATGCAGCAGTTTACAGAAGAACATAAATATTGATTGCCAAATTAAGACACTTTAATCACTAACTCATGCACTCAGTGAGACACATTTAATCATTCTCTCATACAGTCAGTCATGCACCTACTAAATCCTTCATCCAGACACTTATACATCCACTCATTCTTCAATATGTAAGACATATTTTAACTTTACAGAAACATACAGTCACTGGGTGTTGTCATCAGTGATGTCATCAGTGATGTCATTTGAGATGTCATCAGTGATGTCATCAGTGATGTCACTGACCATGTCATGAATGATGTAATATGTGACATCATTAGCAGTGGATTGCGGGTCCGCGATATATAGTTAGTGCAACTAACTATATATGGAATTTCAATGGTTTTGTGCAAATAAAATAAGGTTTTTTAAATGCTAATCCCTAACTATATATGGTCTATAACCTATGGTTTTTTCAGTGAATTTTCAAGGTTTTGTAAATGCAAATTCCTAACTATATATGGTCTATAACCTATGGTTTTTTCTGTGAATTTCATTGGTTTTTTAAAAGCTAATATCTATAGCTGTAAAATATATTCTTTATTAAGTGACGTATCACGTAGCCCGTGAGACGCCTCATGATGCATCGCATAACCGTGACGTATCGTCTCTGCAGCGCAAACCAAACCCAAAACGTAAGCGCGCCAGAACACGCTTAAAGATATATATATTTTTTTAACCTTAATTAGACAAAATCCACACGTGCACATATCACAAACGTTCAAAAAACACAATATGTCGGACTCCCGTTACGCTGCCGGTTAGCTGCCCGGTTAACGTACCAGGAAGCACCTTTACCGCGAAAAATCGCAAATTTTTTTTTTTCACCCCCCAGGGAACTTTAATAGCCCCCTCATCAATCCTAGGGGTTCAGGAGGGGTCTGCCTTACCCCTTTCATTCATTTACACCTTTTTTTTTTCCACCTCTTGTCTCTCGATCCCACAGAGAGACAAGATGGCGGCCGCTCCAGACTGTTTACAATGATAACAGCCAATCAGCTTCTCCTCAGACTCCCGTTACACTGCCGATTAGCTTCCCGGTAGCTGCCCGGTTAGCTGCCCAGTTCGCGTACCAAGACGCGTCTCTACGGCGAAAAAATCGGATTTTTTTGTTTGTTTTTTTTTTGGCCCCACGTGGCTTTATAATATCCCCCTCATCAATCCTAGGGGGTCAGAAGGGGTCTACCTTGCCCTCTTTCCTTCATTTCCCCCTTTGTTTTGGCCTCCTCTTGTCTCTCGATCCTACCGAGAGACAAGATGGCGGCCGCTCCGGACTGTTTACAATATTGACAGCCAATCAGCTACTCCTCAGACTCCCGTTACACTGCCGGTTAGCTTCCCGGTTAGCTGCCCGGTTCGCGTACCAAGACGCGTCTCTACGGCGAAAAAATCTGATTTTTTTTTTTTTTTTGGGTTACACTGCCGGTTAGCTTCCCGGTTAGCTGCCCGGTTAGCTGCCCGGTTCGCGTACCAAGACGCGTCTCTACGGCGAAAAAATCGGATTTTTTTTTTTTTTTTGGGTTACACTGCCGGTTAGCTTCCCGGTTAGCTGCCCGGTTAGCTGCCCGGTTCGCGAACCAAGACGCGTCTCTACGGCGAAAAAATCGGAATTTATTATTTTTTTTTTTGGGTTACACTGACGGTTAGCTTCCCGGTTAGCTGCCCGGTTAGCTGCCCGGTTCGCGAACCAAGACGCGTCTCTACGGCGAAAAAATCGGATTTTTTTTTTTTTTTTTTGGGCCCGGCGTGGCTCTATAATATCCCCCTCATCAATCCTAGGGGGTGAGAAGGGGTCTACCTTGCCCCCTTTCCTTCATTTCCCCCTTTGTTTTGGCCTCCTCTTGTCTCTCGATCCTACCGAGAGACAAGATGGCGGCCGCTCCGGACTGTTTAGAATGTTGACAGACACCGGAGAGCCAATCAGCTTCGCTTCGCAAAGTTCCGATACGCGAAAAGTTCGCGAACCGGAGCGCTGCCCGGAGCGCTGTTACAGATATATATCTTGTTTTAAACGTTAATTTCTCAAAATCCACTGAAGCACATATATTGAGACCTAGCAAAGGCACATCGGGCTAACAGTCCCTACAATTTTGCCAAGTTTCGTGCAAATCCATTCAGCCGTTCGAGCTAAAAGTGAGTCCAACCGCCCTATGGAAAACTCAATGCAAAAAACGCGTTTTGGGACCCCCCTTTTTTCTCAGCCCCCCCTTGACGAAACCCCACCAAATTTTCAGGGGCTGCTCAGAAACAAAATGTGCCATTTTCCTGAAAATGTCAGCCGATTCCGTCCACAAACGCCAAAGTTATTAGGCATAGAATTTTCAAAAGTTCCATAGAGAAAAAATCCTAACTATATATACCTACTGGCTATCGCCAGTAGGTAATATATATATATATATATATATATATATATATATATATATATATATATATATATATTCTCGACGGTAGGACACAGAGAGTCCGCCTACCACCGTAAAAGTCAGAGGCCACCGAAGTCATCTGCGGCGTACCCCAAGGATCCTCGCTGAGCCCAACCCTCTTCAACGTCTACATGAGCCCCCTCGCGGCCATCGCACGCCAACACAACCTAAACATCATCTCCTACGCCGACGACACCCAGCTGATCCTCTCCCTGACCAACGACCCCGCCGCCACCAGAGCCAACCTTCACGAAGGGATGAAAGAGGTAGCCGAGTGGATGTCGACCAGCCGCCTGAAGCTGAACTCGGACAAGACGGAAGTCCTCATCCTGGGATCCTCGCCCTCCGCCTGGGATGACTCCTGGTGGCCCCCCGCCCTAGGCACCGCACCCAAACCGACAGACCACGCACGCAACCTGGGCTTCATCCTGGACTCCTCCCTCTCCATGACCAGGCAAGTCAACGCCATCTCCTCGTCATGCTTCAACATCCTGCGCATGCTACGGAAGATCTTCCCGTGGATCCCCACTGAGACCAGGAAGACGGTCACCCAGGCCCTTGTCACCAGCCGACTGGACAAAGGCAACGCCCTCTACGCCGGAACCACCACCAAGCTCCAGAAGAGACTCCAACGGATCCAGAACGCCTCAGCCAGACTCATCCTCGACGTCCCACGACACAGCCACATCTCCGGACACCTGAGAGACCTGCACTGGCTCCCGGTCAACAAGAGAATCACCTTCCGTCTCCTCACCCTCGCACACAAAGCCCTTCACGACCAAGGCCCGAGCTACCTCAACAACCGCATCAACTTCTACGCTCCCAAACGACACCTCTGATCAGCCAGTCACGCCCTCGCCGCCGTCCCCCACATCCGAAGAGCGACGACAGGAGGAAGGTCCTTTTACTACCTGGCCGCCAAGACCTGGAACTCCCTCCCGACCGACCTGCACCTGACCCAAGACCACCTCGCCTTCAGGAAGAAGCTCAAGACCTGGCTGTTAAAGCAGTAGCAGCACCCCCCCCCCTAGCGCCTTGAGACCCTCCGGGTAAGTAGTGCACTCTATAAATGCCTATGATTGATTGATTGATTGATTCACTGAAAAAACCATAAGTTTCACACTAGTTATAGTTAGCTGGAAATTTTACTGACATAAAACCAATGAAATTCCCACGTTATAGTTAGTTGGACTCACTATAACTTGCGTGTGTAATGCACTGATGATGACATCACATATTACATCACTCATGACATGGTCAGTGACATCACTGATGACACCATCCAATGAATGTGTGTCTTTCTGAAAAATAAATATGTTTTATATATGTATATGTAAAGGTCGATGGAAGAATAAATGTTTAAATAAGTGTCTTAATGGATGTTTTAAAAAAAAAATGATTGGTTAACTGGCTTATTAAGTGTATCGTAGTGAATACATATATGGTGAGTATTGTTTCAATATTTAAATGTTTGTATCAGTGTTTCACTTTGTGTATAAGTGGGTGCATGGGTTGGTGAGTAGCTACATGTGTGTGTATATGGGTTAATAGATATTTTTTTAGTATCTTTCTAATTGTCTGTTTGATTTGGTGGGGGTGTTACTTAGCACATAGATGCATCAATGACTGACTCACTGTTTGTATGTGATTTGAAGACAGCATATGTGCCAGACTGTATGGGTGAATGAGTGTGTATATGTATGTGTTAGTAAGTGAATGACTGTCTCACTAGTGTCTTTATCAGTAACTTCATATGTTTTAATCTAGTATATGTGAGTATTGTTGTATATAAGTGAGTATATGTGAGAGTGAGAGATTGAAAGAGTTCTTGTTTAAATAAGTATGTGTTTCTATAAGTGATTGTTTAAGAGAGTAAGTATGTGTAAGTTTCCTTAGAGGTAAGGTGGTAGTGTGTGTATAGCTGTATATGCACAAAAATGGATGTTCAATAGTTTACTTGCATGTGTGAGTATGTGTGTGAGTAACCTTTGGAAGACTGTTGGTGTGTTAATGGATGTAAAGGTGTCTCACTACATATGAGTATATGTATGAATGACTATATAGAACTGTTGGTGAATGAGTGGATGTGTATATAAATGGTGGAATTACTGAATTAGTTGTTGTAAGTGGTATAGGTATCTCCACTTTTTTGTAAATGTTAGTTACTATTTTTGAATATGTGTTTCAAGGGTTACTTTACAGTGAAAGGAGGTCAGTCACTCTGTCACAAGGATGGTGTCATCAGTGATGTCATGAGTGATGTCACTGACCATGTCATGAGTGATGTAATATGTGCTGTCATCAGAAGTGCATTACACGTGCAAGTCCAACTAACTATACCGTCGGAATTTCATTGGTTTTATGTCAGTAAAATTTCCAGCTAACTATAACTAGTGTGAAACCTATGGTTTTTTCAGTGAATTTAATAGGTTTTTTAAATGCTAATTCCTAACTATAACTGGTATGAAACCTATGGTTTTTTCAGTGCATTTCATAGGTTTTTTAACTGCTAATTCCTAACTTTTTATAGGGTCTCATACCTATGTTTTTTTTAGTGAATTTCTAAGGTTATTTTTTCGCAAATATCTATAGCTTAAAAAGGTATGTTTTTCTAAAAAGTAATCCTATATTGTATATTAATATAATATATATATATTTTTTATATTTCACTCTGGAGCGCTCCCGGTGCGCATACCGGTGAGCGCCCCGGTGCGCGTACCGGGACGCGTCCCGTCAGCGCACCAATAAAAAAAAATAACGAACGAGTGAGCATGAGGAATGGGGACATAGAGAGTGGTGTAAAGAGAAAGAGAGCTAGAGGGAGGAACACAGCGGAACTGTGTAATAGATAGTAAAACAGAGAAAAGGTATAAGAGGAAGTAACTGAGAAAAGGAAAATGAATAAGGGAGCAAAAGAAGAGAAGAAAGAGGAAGAAAACTAAAGCAGATGTTCTGGGACAATGTGAATAGGTGATGAGAGTAAAAGGAAGGCGAGTAAAGGATGAGGAATGAAAGGTAGTGACCGAACCAGAGAAAAGGAACAGTGGTGACGGAGGGAAAGAAAATAGCAGTGAGTTTAAGTAAAGAGGAGTGAAAGAGGGTGGATAAAAGTGAATAAGGGTAAGACATGGGGAGTGACAGAGAGAAAGAACAGAGAGAGTAAAGGAAGGAGTGTCAGAAAGGGACTAAGTGAAGCAGAAAAAAAAGAAAAGAGAGGGAGTTTGGGTGAGCAGGGGCACTGAAAGAAGTTGAATGTGGTAGGAAAGTAAGGAAAAGAGAAGTAAATATGGAGGATAAGAATAAGTGAGGGAAGCAGAGTAAGAAAACAGAGGTGTGGTAGGGTGAGAGAAAAGTATTGAGGTTAAAACAAAGGGTGATGATAAACTACATTTTGTAGTCACACTTACCATATAATTAATGAAAACTTACTTGCATCTTTAAACTACACTTTGTGTCTGTGAAAGACAAAAGAAAAAACAAGTTATAATTAGTAAAATATATATTTTAAAATAGAAGAAACAGGTGAAGAGGTAAAAAATCAAACAAAAGTGTACTAAGAAATAAAGCAATAGTGAAGGATACAAAAACAGAAATAAAGTAATGTAGAAAGAGAAAAAAGAGGGAAAAAGAAAGAGAACAAATTACTGAAGATAAGTAAGATACTGAAAGAAGGCGAGATACCAAAACGAAATCAGGAAAGAGAAGAAAGTAAAAGGAAAATGAGTGAAAAGGAGAGGAGTCTAAATGAGGAACTATTAATAAGAAAGTGGAATGGAAGATGACTGAGAGTGAGTGAAGGGGAGTCACAGAGTGAAGGGATGAAAGGAATGAGGTTAATATAGAATGATAGAGGAAAAAGGAGTGAGAGAGTAAGTACACAGAAAGACAAAGGGAAGGACTGAGTGAACTGCAGTACAATGATTGAGAAAGGAAAAATAGTAAAGGAGCCAAAGAAGGAAAGAAAGGGGAAGAGAACTAAAGCAGCGGTACTGAGAGAATGTGACAAAGATGAAAAGTGTTGGAAGGGAGAGAGGAAATGCAGACAGTTGAAATTGGATTGAGGAGTTGTGAATGAAGTGAAGTAAAGGAACAGCGATGAAACAACGTGAAAAAAAGGCAGTGTAAGTGAGTAAAGAGAGCTAAATAAGGGTGGAAAAAGGGAAATGAGTGTGAGACAATGGGAATACAATATAAATTACACAATGCAAACTATAGAATGACTTATACAATGTGTTACATTGTTTATTTTTGCTGTTGTCAGAATATATTGAATTTCACTTAAATTAGTGAGTTCAAACTCTTCATCATATATCAGCGGGAAAAAAAACACAACCTAAAAGATTGTGTTTAAAAAAAAACATAAAAACTTACAACTCATATATGTACACTAATCTTTGATTCACTTACTTTTCCTTGAGGCCAAATAGAAGATAGTGAAGGTCCTTTTGGTGGAAAAAAAGTCTGCTGTTCTCTATAACTTCCATTTCATCGACTTCCTATGAAAAAAGATCTAAGAACATCATACCTTACACTTTCCTTACAGCCAAATCGTGTCAGATATATGAGTATTTTTTACTATGAGATCCACTTACAGTACCTATATGAGATAAATAGTTTTAAACATTAGACTAACTAACTAACTAACTTTTACCTATTCCCATCTTCAAAGGCCAATTACCTTTACTAAAACTTTGGTTTTAAAAACACTAGGGGCCTCATTAGGATCGCGGACGGACTTGCGTCCGTCCGCGACCCCAGAGGATGAGGGAACGTCCGCATGGGCTGCGGGGTTCCCTCATGTGCGATTAGGATGTGACCGCCACCCTGGCGGTCACATCCTGGATATTTAACATTGCGGCGGGGGCTGCTTCAAGCAGCACCCGCCGCAATGTTAAAAGTGCATGTTTAACATTTACATGCACAAAGCAGCAGGCACCGCGCGGTGCCTGCCGCTTTGTGCAAGTAAATGCTGGGGAGTACCATAGGTACGCCCCATGTGCACCCCCCACCCGCCAACACCTGGGGGCCCGCAACGGGCCGCCAAAATCAAAAGTACACATGCTTTTCCACGGCGGAAAAACCGCCGCGGAAAAGCATGTTTACAAATGCTTCCTAATTTGGCTGGCGGTGTCTGATAGACACTGCCAGCCAATTGAGAGCTTTTCCGCCGCGGTTGTAATCTGATCGCGGCGGAAAATCAGCGGACAGTAACCAAGACCCACCAGCCATCGTAATGCGGCGGTGGGTCTTTGGTGAGTCCGCAGAGGATTTTCCGCCTCCTCCGGGCCGGAGGTGGCTTCCCCCGGCCCGGAGGAGGCGGAAAATCCTCCATCATAATGAGGCCCTTAGTAAGAATTTTTAAAGTCATAAGGCAAACGTTGTTTATAAGTCAAATGAGAATCCTTGCAGTAACTCCAACCTTTTTGACATTTTAAATAGCATGTATAATGTCCTGATGTTGTCGAACAACCGTCATGATAAATAATAGCTACAGTTGTAAAGGTTCTTCCTGAAATTGATAACTAAGAAGCCACAACATTTTTGATAGAAGTTGTCAATTTAGTTCCATCAGGTCTACATCGTTGGAAAGCTAAAATGATATACTGACCATAACTTTGTATAAATAATGTGGATAGCATTGGACACTTACATTGGGTACACACCATATTATGATCTGCTGCTTTAATTAGATTTTTAAATGACACTGATTTACAGTCTGGTAAAGTCAAATATATAAATCTTTCAGTGTCTATTCTAGTAGTACTTGATGAACTACAGTTGTGGCAGTCATGCTGCCATTGATAAGAAAAGCTAAAAAGATTATCTACATCTACACCTTCATTTCCAAAACACCAAACATATACATTAAAAATTCCTGACAATCCTGCTGAATAATCTGTGAAAATTTATCTTGACCAGAACACATATCTAAAATATTTCGAATTTCTGTTACACTTTCTATTTGTGTTCTATCACTGCTACATTTCTCAAACACAAAATTCAATAAACAACACAATTTTTGATCCCGATTTTCAACAATCTGTTCTTGTAAAGTTTGAAGAAAAAAAACAACAGTAACCACTACATTAGCATCGCAGTTCACACCAGAACTGTTTTCAAACTGAAATCCAACAACATTTTCATCAGAATCCTTTTTTGAATTACAGTTTCATCTACTTTTTGTCTTTTTGCTACTACCTCACTGCAATTATCCTCATTTCTTCTTTTTCAGCCTACCACACGTTTTTCAAACAGAGGATATTGAGGCAAATGTGGAGCATACTCTCTTCTTAACCTATTGTATTCTTTAACACAATCTAGATCTGCACAAATCTTTGTCTCATCACACTCAATCAAGTACAATCCTGATAAAGTTCTGACTCGTGATAATGCCACATATGCCATACCCTCTTTAAACACAGATCTTCCAATGTTCACCAAAGCACTATCTACACTTAAACCTTGAGATTTATGAATTGTCACCGCATATGCCAAACAAATAGGAAACTGTTTTCGGCGAACATATAAGTCTTTTACAAGCAAAAATCTCGCAGAACAACGACTGATTTGTTGTACTTGCTCAATGCCATCAAATTTTATTTTTAAAAATTCAATTCCATCTCTATTTCTATAATTCACAAAATCAACAACATAACCCATTGCTCCATTTACCAGACCTCTTTCAACATTTAAATTCCTTCTCAAAATGATACGACAATTTAAACACACATTCAGAGTCTTTTCAAAACCAGCTGTTTTAGAAATACTTTTCTCTAATGAATCCAATTTTGTTTTCACATTTTCTGACAAAACAATTGTTGCACCCATATGCTCTATTTTATCTATTGCTTCCAGTTTCACAATCTCTTCATTTTCTAACTTTAACATTTTGTTGTTGAAGATGGAACATTATTCCAGAGTTGGCATCAAACATATCCCAGATTTCTTCTCAGTCATTTTTTAAAAAATATTCTCTGGAAGAATGTTTTCATTTGGATACAAATTTGAAATTAATCGAGCATGTAAAGCTTCTTTCCCAAGCTCACTTACTTTTCCGAATCTTACATCTTGTAGAATATTTTTATAATCTTCATACTTTGCCTGTCTCATATTTTGAAGCAGTTCAGCATATTTAAAATTTAACCGTAAATTAACATTTCCAATGCTTCCAAGGGACTTCCTGGTATCTTCATGCGTAAGCATTTTAAACACTGGTTGTCCTTTTACTGGAGTCAACTGCAGTAGATCTCCAAAAACAATAATGTGTTTTCCTCCAAATAACACATCATACTCTGTTCTAAGAATTTCTTAGAATCTCAAATGCACAAAAACAAGCATTAGATTTGAGACCATGCTTACTTCATCAATGATAAGAAGTTTCATTTTCTTTAAGACTCTGGAAACTTCCAAACACGCATCTCCAGATAGCTTGTTGTAATGCAATTTATTATCATGCTCAACTGGCAGCATCAGTAAACGATGTAGAGTAATCCCTTTAATGTTATGTGCTGCAAGTCCAGTTGGAGTGGTTGCAACACAAGACAGCGGTCATTCAGTCCTTTTCTGCAAATAAGTTGCAATGGCTTTAATCAGAAAACTTTTTCCTGTTCCCGCTTCTCCACTTACGTACAGTCAAACAGGCTTAAATGATGTACATGAGCACACTTTTTTCTCATGTCTGAATCCATGATCAATCTGTTCCGTAACTTCGTCATATATCTTTTTCTGCTCAACGTTTAGTTGCTTTACCAAATCTTCTAAGTTAACTCCATCCTCTTGAGCTTGTTCCATAGCTCTTTCCACCTCATCCATGCCAGTTGCAGCTACATTTTGGATAATTGGTCCTCCTAGTGGATCCTGACTCAATGAAGTAGAACTCTGACTGTCTTGAGAACTGTCTCTAGCAATCTCTTCAGCAATTGTGGTTTCTTGCTCTATTTCTTCGTTCAACATTTGCAGATAATTTGGAAAAACAGGACATTCTATGGTATCCTTAGTTGCATTAAAAGAGTCTTCATAACAGAGAAAATCTCCAAGTAGTTCCTCTTCTGTACGCCATGGCTTAAAGAGTTGCAAAAGAGCTAAATAGTAAAATTCTCTTTTGTTTGGAGCTTCACAACTCAATTTTCGATGATTAATCAAATGGCCTTTTCTCTGCTTCACTAGACATCCTTCATACCCAATGACAGCATATTTTCCATTATTTATATCTTCTGTGATGTTCCTCTTATAACTGTAGTTTTGCAGAACTTCATACAAACAAGTGTTCTCAAGGTGAGTAATTCTATTTCCAACATAAATGTCTTCAAAATATCTGTACTGTTTGGTTCTTTCTCCGCCAAATATTCAATTTATTGTACAGATTTCAAAACTCGGTTTCGTGATGCAGCAAGACCTAAACTCACCCAAATGATTGTTCTTGATTTGGCATAGAGACTTGCTGATAATAACCAATCAGAACATTCATATGCTCCAATTTTTCGATGCGACAACATCTTCAGACTGAAACTGTATAATTTCTTGCTTAGACTCTTTTCATGTGAAATGTCCTCCCACATTTCCTTCAGTTCTGTCTTTTCTTTTTTTGTGATGTAAGATGTCACATATCGAGCCACAGCAATAGAGTTGTCGGCAACGAACTGAATATCCATGTTAGTATTCCACATGGACAAAATCACTGGGTTGTAGTCGTTGATGTACTTGGACTCTTTGTTTCTTTTTAAATTATAAGTATTTTTGGGTGATTTCCTCGTCACAGTATGTCGTAGAGATGAAATCAAATTATTTACTCTTCCTGTAGAAATCACTGGTTGTGGAAACGCAAAACGACATTTCGTGTAGTACTTTTCCTTGTTTTTGAATTTTCGACGACAGTACTTTCCACAACGATGAGATTGAAAACGTAAAACTTGTTGCCTTAAACTGTTTTCTTCAGTACTTTTCAGAACAGCACATGTTGAATACTCTTCAATGAAACTCATCACTGATTCATCCGAATCTAATCCAAATTTGGGTGCATCTTTAATCCATAACAACATATGTATATGAGGAGCACCTCTCGCTTGGTATTCCTTCCTCCAAAAGAAATCCAAAACCTCTCCAAGGGGAGGATTTTTTTTGTTGGTAATGAAAGACATCATAGCTTCAAATCTATGATTAAAATATCTGCAAACATTCACTGGATCCAAAGAACACAGTTCTCCTGGTGTTTTCAATTCTATATTTTGTATGTTTCCATTTGCCTCTCGTAGAAATTGAAGTAAGTCGTCCCATGCATACTCAGCACAGTTAAGAGTGAGGAACCATGTAGGAGTTCCTAAGTTTCTTATCATACATTTCAATTCCCCATGACGACGGAACCAATACTCGTTTGTTCCACGCTGACATGCCATGAGATTGATTAGCTGAGATTCCAAAATACTGTCTTGCAGATTGACTTTCTCCATAAAGTCCCTTGCTGAAACATTTTGCAGATGAGCTCCACTTTTCAATATATGATTAACTGCATAAGAAAGCCCAGACAAATCACTTTCATACAGTAGATGAAACAAGTACGGAATGCATTGATGAAACCTTGGATCTTCAGCATATAATCTTAAAGTCCGGTATTCAGCTGCAGGAATTTGAATTGGTCGTCCACCTCGACCTGTTGGAAATAACTGTGGAAAACAACGAGCTTCCAAACTTTCTTCTCATACACTAATGGGACTTCCTTTTGCTGCTTTCATTTGAAACAAGTCAATTGCATTCCCCATTACTTCTTTGGAATGCAAAGGATGAACAGTATAATGTTCATATATTTCTTCACTTCTAGACACATCAACTTTTTCAATTTGGCCAACTGAACAATCACTGTCTTATTCTGTAGCTGTTTCCTCTGCTCCAACACGTACATCTTGGAAAGGGGCGACCACTCGGTCCCCCCGAACTTATGGCAGAGTACCTCGATCCCCCCGGGAAGCCATTTTGGGCGGGAGGCGCGTCTCGGCTGGTATGCCCGAAGCGGCGTAGCCGGGGCGCGCTCTTTCCCGCCCTGGAGTGGGCTGGCCTAGACACTGACGCAGCTGGCCACGCCCTCGGGGCAGGCAGGGGCGGGTTTACGCCCGCCCTGAAGACGGATAAAAAGGGACACAAGACCGGAAGACATCCTCTTGTTCCTGTGCTCTGAAGCTGCACCTCCTCGCTGCACGTGAGCTCGAGACGGAACGAAGAGCCAATTTTGAGCGTTTTGATCTTTCTTTTTGTCTTCTAGATACTTGGTCGGAAAGATGCCCAAAAAAGGCGCGAAGAGAATGACGACGGAACAGATGGTTCGGGTCCTCATGAAGGAGATGTCCGAACTGAGGAAACGGGTGGCGGAGCGAGATGGGGAAGGGGGATCGGGGCGTCCATCGGCTGGAGCAGCTCCTGGAGGGAAAGCCAAGAGGCCTAGAAGGGGACCAGCCGGGGGAGACGTCCCGGTTCCCTGTACCCCGCTCGAGGCGCCAACCCCGGTACCGGTGGAGGGGAATCCGATTCCCGTCGTGGTCACCCCGACATCCACTGAGGATATGCCTCCCGAGTTGGCGGCACAGCTAGCAGCGTGGTTGGGCGACAGTAGCGAGGGTGCCACGGCTGCCGAGGCACAAGTACTGATGAAACAGTTGCGCGAGAAGCGAGATGCAGCCAAGGTGCCCGCGCCGGCTGCAGTGATAGACAAGCCGCAGGCCCCGGTTGCGACCACAGAAGCAGCGTCCGGTGCAGGTAAGCGCCCATTGCCGATCGCGAGGGATGAGTCAGCACCCTCTCGTAGAGAAAAGTTGGGGCAACATGTTCCTTTGGCAATAAAGGAAAAGATTTGGGCAGGGGAGTATGTGAACATTTTCTCCTTGCTTGTCGATCATTATGAGGTGGAGCATGTTAAAGGTCAGAAGGATCTGATGCATCCGAGTGTTTGGCGCGCAAAAATGGCCGCCTTTAAAGTGAATGAGAATATTGGCAATTGGGGCAATGCATGGGGAATTTTTACGTCGATCCTAGGGGAACGTAGGCCCGAATTGCTTTCTGAGTTACCGATCTATCAGTCACGAATCATGGGGTACTCGACGTCTCACCAGGGTAACCATTGGTTCTGTTATGATAATCTCTTCAGGAAGGCGAAGGAGCATAACAAAAGTTTAACCTGGGACTGTTATGATTCTTTGACATGGGATAAAATGAAAGAGTCAGGAATGTTGAAAATGCCGTTGGTGGGGAGCAATGTTGGCGAGTCCTCCCGCCAATATGCGGGGACGCCCTTTCGGTCAGGTACGAGTACCGACGATTACTCGAGACCTGCCAGTAATACAGGGAAAAGGGGTTTCTGCTTCAATTTCAACAAAGGTAAATGTACTAGGCCACAGGGATCGTGTAAATTCAAGCACGAATGTAGTGGTTGCGGTTCGTCCCATCCTGAGTCCTCGTGCAGAGCCAGAACGGGTGAGAATGGGGGTAGGGGAGGCGCCAAACAGGTCTAATATAGTCCGAGGGGCGCCTTTACCAACCCCGATTGATACCTTGGCGATGATTCCCTGGCTCAGTGAATACCCAGATCGTACTTCTGCTGGATTGCTGCGAAACGGTTTTTCATATGGTTTCCGCATTCCGGTGGGGGACTTTCAGGGTGTCGGGATGTGCAAAAATCAACTTTCCGTCCTGCAGCATACGACTGTAGTGCAGGATAAGATCCGGAAAGAGGTTATCCGAGGTCGTGTCGCCGGCCCGTTTACTGCACCTCCGGTACAGAATTTTGTTTGTTCTCCTTTAGGGGTGGTCCCCAAGAAGGACCCGGGTGAGTTTCGATTGATTCATAATTTGTCAGCTCCACGTGGTCTTTCTGTAAACGATGCAATAGACCCAGAAGTGTGTTCGGTGCGGTACGCATCCTTCGATGAGGCCGTAGCCATTTTGAGTCGCCTGGGGCCCGGGGCGCTGATGGCGAAGTCAGATATCGAGTCAGCGTTCCGGTTGCTCCCGGTACACCCGGACGATCAGCGTCTCCTAGGTTTTAATTTTCAGGGTTGTTATTACATGGATAAGTGTATGCCGATGGGGTGCTCTATATCTTGTGCCTATTTCGAGAAATTCAGTAGTTTTCTGCAATGGGTCTTCACAAAGAAGACGGGTTTCCAACATGTAATGCATTACCTTGATGATTTTCTGTTCCTTGGGGCAGCCGGGGATCTCGAATGTGGCCGGGCCTTGGCCGAATTTTGTGTATTAATGAAACAGTTTGGTGTGCCATTGGCACCGGGTAAGACGGTGGGTCCTGCGACTTGCCTCGAGTTTCTGGGGATCGAGTTAGACTCCAGAGAAGGTTGTTTTCGTTTGCCAGCTGACAAAGTGTTCAAGTTCAGGGCAACCCTGCAAGAGTGTCTAAATAGATCTAAAGTTACGCTGCATCAGTTACAGCAGTTGGTGGGACAGTTGAATTTTGCCCTTAGAGTTATACCGATGGCCCGCCCCTTTTCTCGTTCAATTGCCCAAGCTATGGTCGGCCTAAAGGAGGGCCATCACCGCACGAGACTATCGGCTGAGGTCCGCCAGGACGTGCGTATTTGGTTAGCATTTCTGGCGGACTTTAATGGTCGAGTCATATGGAACAAACCAGCCGTATCCTCTGAAGAGCTGGGGCTATGGACAGATTCTGCAGGTAGCATAGGTTTTGGTGCCATCTTCGGCACAAAATGGTCGGCACAAAGGTGGCCGACATGGTGGCATGACAATGGTCTCACAAGTAATATTGCTTTCTTGGAACTTTTTCCCATTCTGGTGGCCTTGAGAACCTGGCCAGAAGGGTTCAAGGATCACTCTGTGATATTTTGGTCCGACAATATGACTGTGGTCGAGTGCATCAATAGTCAGGCAGCACGATGTAAACTGATTTTAAGACTGCTCAAAGAGATTGTTTTGTTGTGTATGCAACTGAATGTGCTGTTCAGAGCAAAACATGTCCCAGGGGTACAGAATCAGGCGGCTGATGCACTGTCTCGTTTTCATATGCAGGCTTTCTCGGGCTTCTTTCCCTCAGCGGACCCAGAGCCAGCACCCTTCCCCGAAGCTCTTTGGTCTCTCGGTGCCCCGAACTTCGTCACCTCGTGGGAGAGAGTCTAGCAACACGGACGAGGAAGGCATATGAAGGGGCGTTTAGGTCCTATTTAGCCTTTTTGGGGACTGATAGAGAGAGACTTTGGGGCCACGAGGAATGGGTAGTGAATTTCCTGATGTCCTTACGTAGGGCTGGGAAATCTGTGGCTACGGCTCAGAGGCATCGTGCTGCTATTTCCTTTGTTGCCAGGGCTCATAGTATCCAAGACCCAACGGCGTCTTTCGTTGTACAGAAAGCGCTGCGTGGGTGGCAACGCCTTGAGGGTCGCAGAGTAGATGAGAGGCGCCCGATAGGTTTGGATAGGTTGGCCCAGTTGTTGGCTACACTCCCTGCCACATGTTCATCTCCGTTTGAGGCGGTGTTGTTCCGAGCCGCTTTTACGCTAGCATTTCACGGGGCGATGCGAGTAAGCGAACTGGTGGCAAGGAACAAGCAGGATGTGGCGGGGGGTTTGTGCCAAGAACACGTTCAGATCAGAGGAGAGGCAATGACGGTCTCCTTTGTCAGGTCCAAGACCGATCAAGATGGGATGGGTGACTGCATAATCATACGCAGGATTCCCGGCTCCTCCATATGCCCAGTAAAGTGTTTAGAAGATTACCTAGCACGAAGGGTGGCAGGATGGGGGGGGACCTTGTTGAGACACGCGGACGCCACCCCACTGACGAAGTTTCAGTTTCAGCGGGTGCTTGCGATGTCAATTGCCGCTGCGGGCTTGAACCCGGGCGAGTTTGGGACCCATTCCTTTCGGATAGGGGCTGCTACACAAGCTACAGCCAGGGGTCTTGATGTTGAACAAGTGAAACGAGTGGGGCGTTGGTCCTCCAATTGTTATAAGAGGTATGTGCGGTTACACATGTTGTAAAGCTGTAATGATGTACTCACGCCTCTTGTTTTTGTTTGGTTTTCAGTTGCGCAAGCCTACGAGGCGGGGCGGACTTTGCAGTCGACCCAACACCGGGCCAGCGGTCAGACATCACCGGCTGTGAAAAAGGAGGTGTGGGTCGTGGGCCACTCATACGTGAGGCGTGCTGCGGACGTATTCAAAGCAGGTGACATGATTCACGTAGCTGGGGAATACGGGTACAGGGTGTCCTTCTACGGAAGAGGCGGTCTCTGTATTGACCAGTTTCAAGCATATTTTGAGGATTTGTTAGGGCGGACGAGGTCACCGCCGTCTATAGTCATAGTGCATTTAGGGGGCAATGATTTGGTCACCACCGGTAGACGACTTCTCCTGGAGGCAATGCTTTCCACTGTAAGTTGGTTGGCGAGGAGAGTTCCGGGGTGCACAATTGCATGGTCCCATATGATCCCACGAAAGGTGTGGCGGGGGGCTATTTCTATTCCTGCTTTGAATAACTCTGTTAGGAAGCTTAATAACAAAGTGAGTAGGTTGTTCCGTTCCGGGACATTGCATTCTATTTCGCATGGCTGTATTAATGATGACAGTGTGTATTCGGGGGATGGTGTGCATTTGTCTCGGGTGGGGAATGAGTTACTCATAGGAGACTTCTTAGCGTGGTTAAAAACGTTGAAGCATGACCTTTAGGTAGGAGCTTTGTGGGGGGTCCGGATAGCCGGTCAACTATCCGGACCTGTGGCGGTAAGGTCATGATCGGTGAGCAGTAATTGGAAGATCCCTATGAGTGGGCGTCACCCAACACGGATGGGAGCGCTCGGGAGAGGTGGCCATTGGCCCCTCAACGGGGAGGCGGTCCTGTCTAAGGAGAGGCCGCCGGAAGGAAAGGAAAGGCGGTCAAGGCCCCTTCCTGTGTAGGAGGGGTTACAGCCCCCTCCTGGGGAATTTCCCGGGGCCAGTGACGTCTGCGACGGCAGATGTGGTAAGTTGTGTGGGGTTTGGGGGGAGGTCTACGCTACCTTCTAGATACTCACACGAGTCCTCGAACGACCTTTAAGTGGCGTCGAGTTTATTGGGGCCCCCGACAAGTCAAGGGAAATTGGTAGTTGCACGTGGGGTACGCCTCAGTGCTGTCGCCCCTCCCAAGTGGGGGGGGTATTTCTGGTTAGGGATCTTGACACCGGTTACGACCTTGCCGTTGGCCCTTAAACGTTAGGATGTACAATTTCATTATTTCAAGAAAATGTTTTGCAGGTTGGTAGTTCGGCTAGGAGAACCTCTGTATTAGAGAATCTGTTAAGGTTAGCCAAACATCGCAATGTGGTTATGAAATTGTACATTAATATGAACTGTTTAACGTTTAATTTTGTTTTAATAAATACGGCCGGGGAGGGTCACTCCCTCCCTCTTCCAAAAACTTCAAGAACTGTTTCCGGTTTCCCTCCTTTTGGGGATTGTGTTGAGAGGGGGTGGCGGGTATCTCAGCCATATGGAAAGGGGCGACCACTCGGTCCCCCCGAACTTATGGCAGAGTACCTCGATCCCCCCGGGAAGCCATTTTGGGCGGGAGGCGCGTCTCGGCTGGTATGCCCGAAGCGGCGTAGCCGGGGCGCGCTCTTTCCCGCCCTGGAGTGGGCTGGCCTAGACACTGACGCAGCTGGCCACGCCCTCGGGGCAGGCAGGGGCGGGTTTACGCCCGCCCTGAAGACGGATAAAAAGGGACGCAAGACCGGAAGACATCCTCTTGTTCCTGTGCTCTGAAGCTGCACCTCCTCGCTGCACGTGAGCTCGAGACGGAACGAAGAGCCAATTTTGACCCACCCACCAGCCCCTGAGGACAGCTAGTTGTTTTAAGATGGTTCGATAATTCTAGTTTTCGTTTACAGGTTGTGGTATTATCATGTTGATATTGAGTGTGTAATAAAGTTGGTCGATTTTATGTATGTTCTGTGATTAAAGATATTCGGTTTTTTATGTCCGTTATAAGCATGCTTATTCGGGTCATAGTGGCCATTGGATTGTTGGTTTAGGTAGCATTGTTGTATTTATTTGGTAGGCGGTAAGGTCATGATCGGTGAGCAGTAATTGGAAGATCCCTATGAGTGGGCGTCACCCAACACGGATGGGAGCGCTCGGGAGAGGTGGCCATTGGCCCCTCAACGGGGAGGCGGTCCTGTCTAAGGAGAGGCCGCCGGAAGGAAAGGAAAGGCGGTCAAGGCCCCTTCCTGTGTAGGAGGGGTTACAGCCCCCTCCTGGGGAATTTCCCGGGGCCAGTGACGTCTGCGACGGCAGATGTGGTAAGTTGTGTGGGGTTTGGGGGGAGGTCTACGCTACCTTCTAGATACTCACACGAGTCCTCGAACGACCTTTAAGTGGCGTCGAGTTTATTGGGGCCCCCGACAAGTCAAGGGAAATTGGTAGTTGCACGTGGGGTACGCCTCAGTGCTGTCGCCCCTCCCAAGTGGGGGGGGTATTTCTGGTTAGGGATCTTGACACCGGTTACGACCTTGCCGTTGGCCCTTAAACGTTAGGATGTACAATTTCATTATTTCAAGAAAATGTTTTGCAGGTTGGTAGTTCGGCTAGGAGAACCTCTGTATTAGAGAATCTGTTAAGGTTAGCCAAACATCGCAATGTGGTTATGAAATTGTACATTAATATGAACTGTTTAACGTTTAATTTTGTTTTAATAAATACGGCCGGGGAGGGTCACTCCCTCCCTCTTCCAAAAACTTCAAGAACTGTTTCCGGTTTCCCTCCTTTTGGGGATTGTGTTGAGAGGGGGTGGCGGGTATCTCAGCCATATTATAATACTCATTGTTTTTGACCAAATACAACGTTGCCTTTTTGGCTTTCCTAACATCCACTAAATCTTGCCAGATTTTCTTACTCTTTGTCGGAACCCCATTAACTAGAATAACCAGAGGATCCTCTTCTACTCTTTCTACACCAATTGTATCAATGTTTTCCTTGACATCTAGAGGCAAATAAACAACTCTTCCCTTTAATCCTCTTTGTAAATCTGTAGGAGGTAATTTCCCTATCTTAGGCTCCATGCGAACAGTAGCTTGAAAAGGATGGACACATTGAATCAAAATTGATTCATAAGTATTTAAATCCATCAATTAAGAAAGAATATCAATCAACTGAAGATTATTATGAGCAGCTCTAGCAGGCATTCTATTTTCATTTAATTTTTTCGAACAATAATTACAAATACGCTGATCAAAACTCAAATCAAAAGAATTCTCCACCAACAAATAACTTACAAAATCCTTCCATTCACTAATATTTTCCAATTCACATTTTGCATATAAATCAACTAACCTAGTCTGAATCTTATAATGAGTCCGTCGACAACACACACAAGTTAAATTAGACCTTTCACTTGATTTCACCTTAACCTTGGTAATTTCCTCGTCAAACTTTTCTGTACTTGAAATCTGTACATTGTCTTCCACATTACCATCCATTACTATATTCATTTCTACACTGTCCTCTTTGTTCCCAAAATAACAAAACTCAATTTCTTCACAAATAGTCTTCACATCTACTTCAGATCCATGCAAAAGAGCACTGTTTAACTGTTTAAGCTTAAGTGCTGGACTTTTTGCATAATACAACCTTCTCACTAATTTCCTCACCTTATTATGATGCACTGCTAACATCCTAAAATGATGAAAAACACTCTGACATACTTTTCTAGAAAGACAAGCCAGTGAATGCCCATGCAAACCTTTGTTTTCTCTCACTCTGCAAGGATCTAACTCTTGCAAGATCTTCATTATTTGTTTTAGACTTTTCTTACTATATGTACGTAAGAAATTTCGAAGCAAATCGATTGAATCCTGTCGTACACTATAAATACTACTGCACTTCCATGTGTACACTGGACCCTTAGTACGTTTCCCTAATACTTCATCACTTAACACCTCTTCTGCATCTCTAGACATAAGTTTCTCTTTTTGCATCACACAACCATCTTTCACCTCATATGCTCGACAACTGGTGTCAACTGCATGCACCAAATCATTTTCCTGAAAGTAACTCTCCTCATTAAAAAATGGCTCAGAACTTGAACTATGCATCCATTCTCCAGAAAATACTTCACAAAAATTAGTCTGATTAATAATTCTTTTCCATCTACTGTTCGATTTGAAAATATCAATTGCCTTATTAAGTATCCTAATTCTATTGATTACTAAAATAAAAAAAATCTTAACTTCAAAAGCCTGATCAACAATATTCTCTACACTTTTCTTTTTCTTGTAAAAAGCAGCTCTCTGTTTACCTTTCTTTTCATTTTTTAGTAAATTTAAAACTACCCTATTGCGAAACATTCGTCCACGAATGTCCCTAAATTGATTTAACGTTCTATTGCTATCCATACTCTTCTCTCCTGCTCCAATAGAGACATTTTTTGAGGGCCTCTCCTTCCTTTTTAGATTTGCTCTCTGCTTCTGGATCTCCAAATTACCGTTAACATTTCTTTTTGATCTACATAAACTGCGAAGAAAAGACTTAATTGTCTTACCAGGAGCTTTTCTGGTGTTTTTTGAAGTACTTGTTGTAGAGGATTCCTTTAATTCCTTTGATGATTTTGTTCTTTTACGTATGGTATTTTTTCTACTCCTTTGCCTTGACGGCATTTTTGCTTGCTTTTAAAATGTTGATTTCAATCTGTGGTTCTGAAAAAATAACACAATAAAGACCACTATTAGCAAACAACAAAGTAATGACAAAAAGCAAACGATATAAACACTAATTTGCAACACATTAAAGTTTATACCACAGCAACTCAGGGCCTTATTTATGAAGGCCTTGCGCCACCAGCGCGTCCCATGTTAAAAGAGACACACTGGTGCCACAAGACAATCATAAATAAGGGCCAAATGTAAATACCATTGATTTGTCCCCAAAATCGTTTTTTGAATAACATTTAAGAAACACTGCGCAGAACCGATGTACAACCACTCAATATCACTTTTGAAACCTCACTGTTTCCCAAAATACAAATCCTCTATCTTGCAAATGTTCATAGCAAGCATTATCAAATAGCAAAAAACAAACCAACAGCAAACAAACTCAGGGCCTTATTTATGAAGGCCTTGCGCCACCAGAGCGTCACTTATTTCCCATGTTTAAAAATATGCACCGACAGCACAAGGCAATCATAAATAAGGGCCAAATGAAAAAATCATTGATTTGCCCCCAAAATCGTTTTTTGAATACCATTTTAGAAACACAGCGAAGATCCTATGTACAAGCACTCAATTTCACTACTGAACCCTCACTTTTTCACAAAATACGAATCCTCTATCTTGCAAATGTTGATATCAAGCATTATCAAAAAGCAAGACACAAACCAACAACAAAAAAACTCAGGGACTTATTTATGAAAGCCTTGCGCCACCAGTGCGCCACTTTCTTCCCATGTTAAAAGTGACGTACCGGCACCACAAGGCAATCATAAATAAGGGCCAAATGTAAATACCATTGATTTACCCCCAAAATCGTTTTTTGAATGACATTTAAGAAACACAGCGCAGATCCTATGTACAACCACTCAATATCACTTTTGAAACCTCACTGTTTCCCAAAATACAAATCCCCTATCTTGCAAATGTTGATATCAAGCATTATCAAAAAGCAAGACACAAACCAACAACAAAAAAACTCAGGGCCTTATTTATGAAGGCCTTGCACCACCAGAGCGTCACTTTTTTCCCATGTTTAAAGTAATGTACCAGCAGCACAAGGCAATCATAAATAAGGGCCAAATGAAAATACCATTGATTTGCCCCCAAAATCGTTTTTTGAATAACATTTTAGAAACACAACACAGGACCTATGTACAAGCATTCAATTTAACTACTGAAACCTCACTGTTTCACAAAATACAAATCCCCTATCTTGCAAATGTTCATAGCAAGCATTTTCAAAAATCATGCCACAAACCAATAAAAAAGAATCTCAATCTGCTTCCAAATCTGAGGTAATGCATGTGACATTATTCTAAATGGTTCAAATATATTTATTTAATGAGGCAAATACTATTAATTACTTCTCAAAAATATAAAAGCCATTCTTTTACCCCAACATCGTTTTTTAAATAACGTTTTACAAACACAGCACAAGTCTTATATACAAGCAATCAATTTCACTACTGAAACTTCACTATCTGCTTCCAAATATTCTCCATAGAGCAAACAAGTCTCTATCTAAATTAAATGAATCATTACTTACCTTTACAAATGCTTTGGGAGATTAAGAACAGTGTCAGACACAGACACCAATTTTTCTTTAGCAGAGCAAAAGGTGTGCACTCAATACGCTGAAACCAAGACTGGCATGGAAAATCTCTAACTTTACACACATATGCCTTATTTCAACCAATCAAAAGTATTCCCTCACTATTTTCAAACCAACACCCTTCCCCCTCTCAGACCTTTCTATCTGTTACCATAGCAACTCCCTCCTACCTGAACTCTCAGGTTCAAAAATTTATTCTACAATGTTGCAAATTAAGTCAGCAAGGATGTTTGACCTCTCAATACACCAGCTTATCCAGGGCATTATTGCTTTTAGTGACTTTTTCTTAACCATTCAAATTGCTTCTTTCACACAACACAACCATGCACCCTAACTTTCCGTTTTCAACTATCTGAATCCACCAATCATTGCTTGTGATTCAACAGCAAGGAAACTCCACAATTTTTTTTTATAAACTCCTACTGTTCCAACTGCCATTTCATTCCCACACTTCATCTGACTGCACCAGAACCTTCTCTCATCATGTATTCTGTATGGATTATTGGACATAGCAATATCCACTGGGCTCAAAGGTATGCAGCAAGCAGAAATTATCACAACCTTGATTTATCAAATGTGGAAATCAAGTAGATTGGCCAGAGAGGATTGAGATGTCACCAATTGATACCATTGGTGAAAACCTTTTTGCATCTGCCAAACTCTAACCTCTTAATAGTGCACTGTGGTGGAAATGATTTGGGCACTATGACTGGGGTTGGTCTGGAAATGCTTTTAACCCCTTCCATGCTGATGACGGCCCCCATCCGTCATGCATTACGGTGCTCGTGTGCTGATGACGGCTGGGGGCCGTCATAAACCCATTGACTCTTTAAAAGTCCAGCACAGCAGCAAAATCGGCCCAGCATGGAAGGGGTTAAAGGACACCTTTGATCAATTCATGACACTTTTTCCACAAACTGCCTTGGTATATTCCAATATATGCCAAAGACAGAAATGGAACTGGTCCAACCAATTTTGTCCACAATTTGAGAAAGCACGGAAACATGTGAATAAATCTGTTTCTGCTTACATGAGAGACTATGGAATGGGTTCAATATACAACAACAACTTGCGTTACAACATGCATCAGATGAGGGGAATAGAATATTCCTCCTGAATTTAAGACTGTGCATTGGAACCTACTTGTAGGTACTAAATTCAGCCACAGAACCCAAAAGCTCTTTTCAGAGCTACCCTACCTCTGATCACTCATAATGATTTTCTTTTTCAAACTTTTTTCACTATTTTTCACCAAAGTATGCTCCCCGGTGCGCCTACCGGGCGCTTCCCCCGCGAAAATTTTTTTTTGTAATTTTTTTTTTAGCCTTTATGAGCCTCCTAAGCCCCCCTCAGAAAACCTAGGGGGTCAGGGGCTGTCTACCGTGCCCCCTTCTACCCATTCCCAACGTTGTTTGCCCTCCATCTTGTGTCTCGATTGTACCGAAACACAAAATTGAGGACTCCCGTAACGCTGCCGGTGCACGTACCGGGGCACGCACCGGGGCGCGCTCCCTATAAAAAGGTGGGAAAGTAATTTACAGAAAAACCACTGGAGACACTTTCATCAAATATAGAATAGGCCCTACTACATAGCAGTCCCTACCATTTACCCAAATGTGGTGGTATTCCATTGAGCCATTGTGGCTGTAGCCCTGTCTAAATATCCTGAGGTAAATTACATGACAAAAAAACATATGAAACTGTTTGAATTTTCAACCAATTAAAATGTTACTTACATTTTGTACTTTTAAGTGCTGACATTTGATTGGTTAAGTACATGAATATATATGAAAAATGAGAGGGAAACACAGCCATTTTGACTAACACTACCTAAGGTACATTTGGAAAAAAAATTTGACAGAAAACTTCAACTACTTTGAAGAAGGTACATTGTTAATTTGAAAGGAGAACTATGTTATGCACTTTAAGTTAATTTGGGAAAACGTTTTCAGATAGTTATATACTGTCCCTCTGTAAGAGTTAGACTATGAGAAAGGCTTGTCTATTATAATTATGGATTGAGTTAGGCTTTTCTGATATAATTATGAATTTACTTAGGCTTCATCACAGGCACTTTTTAATAGTTCTACTTACTGCCTGAAACCATACACTGCCCAAAGATAACTACACTGTTAAAAACTCACAAGTACCTGTCTGAACTTAAACCCAACAGTGCCCTATCTCTACTGATATATTTATTTTTTATGCAATTTACAGCAAGAAAATGGAAGGACAACAAAATGAAATTAATATTTCATTTGAAATTAATATGGAAAACAATCCTAAGGAAGACAAAGTTGAAATAGACTTTATTGAAAACTCTCTGGACCAAGACTTAATTCAATGTGTAGAAGAAATTGAATCATGGAATGAAAAGGAGGACATACCTGATGAATTAATGTTGCAAATTCTTTTAGATTTTGAAAAATCACAACAATAAATTTAAATTTAAAAATTAAAAATTGTTTGAGACATTATTCTTTTTTATATGTAAATTATGAAATAGTACCAAAAAAGATATATTATAAAGTGAGACTTAAAATATACTGTGCAACTTTTTTGTGTTACATAGTAAGTTTGCTCATAGTTACTTCCTTTCTCCCACTATATTATCTCCAATGTGGATTTAACATCTCTTTATCATCTCCTGCCTCCATATTGTTTCTGCTTTCCTGACAGACTATGGTATGAATTCCATATACCACAATAACTTCTGTAACAACATGCAATATATCTACAAAGGAGACGGAGTATATTAAATTTTAGACTCTGCATTGGAACCTACATGTTGGTACTTAAATTAAAAAAAAGGAAAAAAAAGAACAATTAATAAACATACAATTTTTGAAAACTCTGTTTTTCCCGTAGTACGCTCCCCGGTCCGCTCCCCGGTGCGCGTACCGGGCGCTCCCCCCCGCGAAAATCGGAAAAAAATTACTCTTTTCTTTTGCCCTGCGGGGCCCTTTTAAAGCCCACACATCAAACCTAGGGGGTCAGGGAGGGTCTACTCAGCCCCCTTATGGACAATTCCCCCTTTGTTTTGGCCACCTCTTGTGTCTCGATCCTACCAAGACACAAGATGGCGGCCGCTCCGGACTGTTTAGAATGTTTACACACACCCGACAGCCAATCAGCTTTCCGTGCGCAAGTCGCGTGGCGCGCCCCGGTGCGCGTACCGGGGCGCTGCTATAAATATATATATTTTTTTGAACCTAAATTACTCAAAATCCACTGGAGCACATATTTTGAGACATAGAAAAGGCACATCGGGCTACCAGTCCCTACAATTTTGCCAAGTTTGGTGGAAATCCATTCAGCCGTTCGGGCTAAAAGTGAGGTCGACCGCCCTATGGAAATTAACATGGGTAAAACGCATTTTTATTTATTTATTTATTTATTTAAGGATTTGTAAAGCGCCTGGTGACCCGGAGGCATCCCCGCGCTGTGAGAGCTAGAAGTTGACCAAGAGGGGAGGAAAAAATGTATTTAGGGAAAAGCAGAGTTTTGAGCTGCTTGCAAAAACGCAAGTAGCAGGGTTCCAACCGCAGACTGCGGGGAAGCGAATTCCAGCAAGTGGCTGCCTTTACGGAGAAGCGGCGGCCTCCAGTACGTACCCTCCTGAATTTGGGGACATTTGCCAGTCGCTCATTGTCCGAGCGCAAAGATCTCGAGGCTTTGTAAGGGGTAACCATCTCTCCTAGGATCGAGGGGCCTTGTCCATTGAGGAGCTTATGAGCGATGCACATTGCCTTAAACTCGATCCTCTCTCGTACTGGCAACCAGTGGAGAGCCTTAAGCGCAGGTCTGGCAGGGGTTCTGGAAGGAAGACCCATCAGCATGCGGGCAGCCGCATTTTGGGTACGTTGTAGCTTGCCCAGAGTAGCTTCAGGGGCTCCTAGATAAACAGCATTGCTGTAGTCCAATAGTGCAAGGACCAGTCCTTGAACCAGGAGTTTCCTGGATTGAGAGGGAAGCAGAGGGAGGATCTTGCGGACTGACCGCATAAGTCCAAAGCAAGTTCCAGCTGTTTTAGTTGCCTGGATTTTCATTGGTAAGTCTGGTTCGAGCCAGACCCCAAGACTCTTGATTTCTTTCTTGGGGGCGGGTCCCTCTCCCATAATATCGGGCCAAACAGATGATGGAATTGCTTGAACCACTTCTTGCCCATCAGCATAACTTCTGTTTTGGACCCATTAAGTTTGAGTGAGGACTCGCACATCCAGAGATGGATTTTCTGGAGGCAGTGCAGGAGATTATCTGGGCATTGATCCAGATGCGAGAGAGAGACGACCAATTGCGTGTCGTCCGCATAACTCACAATCTTAATGCCGAAGGGGGCAACTACATCCTCAAGAGGGGCCATATATGCGTTAAAAAGCGCTTAACAAACACCTGATTGCCACTAAAAAGGCTGTTTTGATGGTAAGCAGCCAGAGGAGGCAGTTGTGCAGATGTACGAACGGAGCACACATCAGAAAGGTGAGAACCAAATTAAAGTACCACTGAGGCATGATGAATGGGGCAGGAGAGAACATACTTACAAGTCCCCTAAGGAATATATTTAAATATTTTGGGACCCCCCTTTTTTATCTCGGCCCCCGCTTGACGCATCCCCCCCAAACTTTCAGGGAAGGACCGGAGCTCGACGAGGCCATTTTGAGGAACTTTTCAGGCAGATTTGTCAACCGGCGCCAAAGTTATTCCAAATAGAATTTTGAGATTTAACATTGAAAAAAATCCTAACTTTAACTACCTACTGGCGACGGCCAGTAGGTAATATATATATATATATTCACTGAAAAAAACATAAGTTTTAGGCCATCAGTGATGTCATTTGAGATGTCATCAGTGATGTCATCAGTGATGTCACTGACCATGTCATTAATGATGTAATATGTGACATCATCAGCAGTGGATTGCGGGTGCGCGATATATAGTTATTGCATCTAACTATATATGCAAATTTCTATGGTTTTGTGCGAGTAAATTAAGGTTTTGTAAATGCTAACCCCTAACTATATATGGCCTAAAACCTATGTTTTTTTCAGTGAATTTCAATGTTTTTTTAATAGCAAATATCTGTAGCTGTAACATATATTTTTATTCTAATTCACAAATATTTTTATATATATTTGTATTATATTTTTTTAATTCAATTTATATTATAGTTTAAATTATTTTTTCTTGTTTCGTTGGCGGTCCGCGAATCGGTAAACGTTCCGTTAGTGCAAATACTGACTTAGAAATGCACATCGTGACGCGTCCCGTAAACGCAACATACCGCGTTACTACGTAATGCCCCTTATGACGTGCTGCGTTAGCCCACCCGGAAGCGTTCAGGAACGCGAACAAAGGCGCGAAACGTAAAGCCTCAGAATCGATCCAAGGCGCGGTGCTGAACGTAAGCATAACAGGTCATGTGACTAGTTAATAAAACTTTTCATTGGTTGATTTTACTTTTAGTTTCCTAATGATGGAACGCTTGATCATATGACGTTTAACAAACACTTTTCATTGGTTTAGAACATTTTGTTTTCTCAAATGATGAAAGTCCCACCTTTTTTCCTCACTCCGACTTTCATTTTTATGAGAGAAAGACCTGTTTTTGTTTGCTAAGACATGGCATTTGTATTAGCTGCAGCTGGTGGATCTCCACCACCTCCACCACCACCAAAGAAGAGAGGACCGACTAGCCAGGTCATCTTCGACCAGGAAGAAGAAGAAGAGGAAGATGAGGAACAGGAGCAAGGGACAAGTGGCTTTCTGAAAGAAATGCCAAGAACGTCCCGTGTGAAAGTGAATTTTATCTGGCAATTTTTTTCTTTTCCTTCTCATGAAAAGAAAGTTAATGCTAGGTACGTTACCTGCCTCATCTGCAAAAAAACACTCTCGAGAGGGACCGAAAAAAAATATAGCTATGGTAATCATACCATGCATCGGCACATGGAGACTTGGCACCCTCTTAATTATTCCAAAGCGCAACTTCGAGATTTGGTTGAAAACCCCCGACCGGCAAAAACATCCACCAATGACTTTACAATAAGTGAGTCAGAGGCAAGGGAAACGGTTCCAAATCTGCAAAAGAACTTTGTGCACATGAGATTGACTTGTTTACAGTGTGGAAAATTAATTTCATGCGGAGAAATAAGTATTACTTTAATAAATAGATCATTTGAAAATCATCAATGTCCAAAACGTCGTAGAAAGTAATTTTTTTTTCTTGTTGCTCCTGTTGAGCCCTTTGAAGTAAATCATTTTTGTTTCTCCTTCCTCAAAAAAATTCCAAAAAAATATAAAACATCAAAAATAATAAAAAAAAGTTCTTTTCAGAACTACCTTCCCTTTTCAAAAAAAATTGCTAGAATGTTTAGCACTCTAGCATCCTCTATTTCTATTGATACGCTTCCCGGTTAGCGTTCGAGTACGCGAACCGGGAGCGAAGTAAAAAAAATATTTTTTTTAAAAAGACGAATTAATAAATAGAGAGTAATGTGAAAAGAAAGAAAAATAAAAGTGAGTAACACACAGTTACTGTAGAAAGAGGGACTGATAAAAGAAGTGAAAAGAGTAGTATAAATAAGTAATAGAAAAAGAAATGAAAGAAGTAGCAAAGACAGGAAACTAAGGGTTAAAAAAAGAAGCAGAGGAACTAATAAAAGTTAAATCTGATAGACATGTAACGTAAAAAGTACTAAACGCTTACCTTATAATTGTCATTACCGTACTGTATTGTCATTTTCATACTTTTTATCTGTGTTAGAAAGAACAAAAAAATTTAAATCAATACAAGATGGTAAAAAAAGAGTGAGCATAAGACAAAATGAATGTTAAATGTTAAATGTGGCATACTAGTAAAGCGTACAGCTGACCCAGCAAAGAAGCGTCCCGGCACTGTATTTTACTGGGGAACCCATCCTGGCTTTCCCTGTGAGATAAACCCTCCTGAGCATCCCCAAGGTGATGCCAGGCATCCCCAGCGCTGATGGGGCTGTTAGTTGAGATTAAGCAAGCTATTACCCAAAGTTGCTGAGTGGGACCCATGGTTGGAGTAGGCACCGAAGCAAAAATTATTGATTCCGCTGACCAAGGTCCAAGATCCTGCCACGTGAGGAATTGAACCCTGGTACCAGGCCGACCTCTGCTTCTAGGTCTACCACCTCTAATCAGTGAGCCACACCAATCCATATACATATTACAAAATCACAATTCAAAGTAGAAAATTAATTAAACATATTTAATGGTTTATTTTTGCTGTTATCAGAAAAAATCAAATTTCACTGAAAACAGTGAGTTGAAAGTATTCATCATATAACAGCGGGGAAAAAAACCAATCAAAATGATTGTGTTTAAAAAACCCAAGTAATATAAGCAGAAATAGGAACTTCTCCAAAGTAACTTACTTTCTATGACGTCAAAGGATATCCTATAAACAGCTTATACTCAGTTGTGCTGTTACTATTTTCTGCCCGCCACATTCTGAAAGATAAACTCAATTGTTTTAAGAAAACTGAGACATACAAAGCAATTTGAAACAGCACACTAAGTTACAGCAACACCTAGAATCATTGTAGTCCAATTACCTACCCTAAATTCTGACTTCAAAAATCAAGTTAAAAGGCAACATTGCTTCATACTCAATTAGTAATGTTTGATGAAAGAATAGCCATTTTTAAAATTTAAAATAAGCTGTGTAATATCCAGATATTGTCAAAGGACCAGCATATTATGTAATAACTGCAATGGAAATGTTCTTCCTGAAATCGATGACTGTGTAGCAAAAACATTTTTAATTAGACTGGACAACTTATTTTCTTCTAGTTTATGTAGTTGAAATTGTAAAATGACATTTCATCCATAAGTTTTCAAAAATAATGTGGACAGCATTGCAGACTTACATTTCCTCTACTCCTTTTTTTGATCTGCTGCTTGACTTTGCTTATAAAAACAAATAGTTTTCGCTCTGTACTACAATTATCCACAAGGCCATATATAGTAGGAGCCAGTAGAACCTCTATAAATTCCTCTAAACAAATCCCAAGCTTCCTTTCCTAAAATTTTGTTTGTAAGAACACCAGGTAATAATTTTGAAGATGGAAAGGAAATCTTTTTTTAAAAGTTAAAACAGAATCATTGCAGAATGACCATCCGTTTCCAGATTTTAAATAAGCTGTGTAATGTCCTGAATTAGTTGATGGACATTGCAGTAGTTTTAAAAAAGTCCTTCCGGATATTGACAACTGCGAAGCCACAAAATTATTAATTAAAGTTGTCAATTTAGTTCCATCAGGCCTACATCGTTGGAACATTAAAATGACATACTGGCCATAACTTCGTAAAATTAACATGGACAGCATTCCAGACTTACATTGGCTACACTCCATGTTTTGATCGGCTGCATTTACTAGCTTATTGAAGGATACTGATTTACTGTCAGGCAAAGTTAAATATATAAATCTTTCTGAGTCTACACTAGTAGTACTTGATAGCCTACAGTTCTCGCAGTCATACTGCCATTGATAAGAAAGGCCAAATAGATAATCTACATCTACACCCTCATCTTGCAATACATCAAGCATATACATTAAAAACTCCTGACAATCCTGCTGAATATTTTCAGAGATTTCTGTTTGACCTGAACATTCGTCTAACAGAAAACGAATTTCAGACACACTTTCTACTCTCGTTTTATCAGCACTACATTTTTCTAACACAGAATTCAACAAACAGCATAAACTTTGTTCCGAATTGATCACAATCTGTTCTTTGAAAGTCTCTAGTGAAAAGAGAACATTAACAACTACATTAGCATAGCAGTTGACACCAGAACTATTTTCAAATGTAAAACCAACAACATTATCAACAGAATTCATTTTATTCCTGCTTCCACTTTTGGGTTCATCGACTTTTGCTCTTTTTGCTACAACCTCCCTACTATTACTGATATTTATTAGTTTCCGGCCTACCACACGTTTCTCAATCAAAGGATATTGAGGCAAATGTGGCGCATACTCTCTTCTTAACCTATTGTATTCCTTAACACAATCTAGATCTGCACAAATGCTTGTGACATCACAGTAAATCAAGTACAAACCCGATAAAGTTTTGACTTGTGACAATGCTACATGAGCCATACCCTCTTTGAATACAGAACTGCCAATATTCACTAAAGCAGTGTCTACACTTAAACCTTGCGATTATGAATTGACACAGCATATGCCAAGCAAACAGGAAACTGCTTAAGGCGAACATATAAGTCTTTAACAAGCAAAAACCTAGCAGAGCAACGACCAATTACATGTACTTCCTCAATGCCATCAAATTTAATTTTTAAAAATTCAATTCCATCTCTATTTCTGTATTTCTCAAAATCAACAACATTACCCATTGATCCATTTACCAGACCTCTTTCAACATGTAAATTCCTTCTCAAAATGATTCGGCAATTTAAGCATACATTCAAAGTCTTTTCAAAACCCGCAGTTTTAGATATAGTCTTCTCTAATGAATCCAATTTAGATTTCAAATTCTCTGACAAAATATTTGTTGCTCCCATATGCTCTATTTTGTCAATAGCTTCAAGTTTTACAATCTCTTGTTTTTCTAAATTCAACATTTTGTTGTTGAAGATGGAACATTCTGCAAGAGTTGGCATCAAACATATTCCAGATTTCTTCACAGTAATTTTCTGAAAAATATCCTCTGGCAAAACGTCTTCTTCTGGATATAAATTTGACAGTAAGCGTGCATGTACAGCTTGTTTACCACGCTCAGTCACTCTCCCGATTCTAATATCTTGTAGAATATTCTTGTAATCTTCGTCCTTCGCCTGACGCATATTTTCACGCAGCTCAGCATAACTGAAGTTTAACCATATGTTAACGTTGCCAATGCTCCCTAGGCATTTCTTGGTATCTTCATGTGTAAGCAGTTTAAACACTGGTTGTCCTTTCACTGGTGTCAGCTGCAGAAGATCCCCAAAAACAATGATGTGTTTGCCACCGAATAACACATCATACTCTGTTTTAAGAACTTCCTGCATTCTTAAATGCACAAAAGCAAGCATGAGATTGGAAACCATGCTTACTTCGTCAATAATAAGAAGTTTCATCTTCTTCAAAACTCGAGATACTTCACAACAAGCATCTCCAGATAACTTGTGGTATTGTAATTTGTTATCATGCTCCACTGGCAGCATCAGTAACCGATGTAAAGTAATCCCTTTAATGTTATGACCTGCCAGTCCAGTTGGAGCGGTCACAACACACGACAGTGATGAATCAGTCCTTTTCTGCATATAACATGAAATTGCTTTAATAAGGAAACTTTTTCCAGTTCCTGCTTCTCCACTCACGTACAATCGGACAGGCTTCAACGACGTACATGAGCACTCTTGGAAAGGGGCGACCACTCGGTCCCCCCGAACGTATGGTGGAGTACCCCGATCCCCCCGGGAAGCCATTTTGGGCGGGAGGCGAGTCCCGGCTGGTATGCCCGAAGCGGCGTAGCTGGGGCGAGCCTTTTCCCGCCCAAGAGAGGGTTGTCCTAGACACCGACAACGCTAGCCACGCCCCGGAGGCGGATTGGAGGTGGGTCCACACCCGCCCGAAGAAGGATAAAAGGAGTGACAAGCCAAAGAAGCATCCTCTTGTTCCTGTGCTCTGAAGCTGCACCTCCCCGTTGCACGTGAGCTCGAGACGGAACGAAGAGCCAATTTTGAGAATTTAATTTTGCGTTTACTCTTTCAGTGAGTTCGGAGTTTCCTTGCCTAGGACCTCGTGGAGCATACGTTGACGATGCCTAGCAAGAAGGTCGGAAAGAGGGTCGGGACCGATCAGATGCTTCGTATGCTGATGAAGGACATGGCGGATATGAAGAAGCAGATGGCGGCAATGAATGGTGCGGGGGGACCTAAGAGAGTCATCGGACCAGCATTGCCGGGAGTAGTCCCTAACGGGAAAGGTAGAAGGGCCAAGAGGGGAGCGTCGGGGGGGAGGCCTCGGTTCCCGAAGCGCCCCCAGCGCACCCGGTCACCCCAATCGAGGCCCCGACTCCTGTCCCGAACGCGGGGCAACCAATCCCTGTGGTAATCACTCCTGTGAACGGGGAGGATATGCCTCCTGAGCTGGCTGCCCAGTTTGCGGCATGGTTGGGCAAAGAGAATGAGGGGGCCACAGCTGATGAAGCCAGAGCGATAATGAAGCAGTTGCGGCAATCGAAAGATGCTGCGAAGGCACCGTGTCCTGTTGTTTCCCCGCAGGCTCCCGTGGAACAACCAGTATCGGGCGTTGGTTCGGCAGGGACTACGGTCACAGTTACCGGTTCAGGTAAGCAGCCATTACCGATGGCAGGGGAGGGATCGGTACCTTCAAGGAGGGAGAAAGTTGTTCAGCATATCCCAATTGAGGTAAAAGAAAGGATATGGGCTGATAAATATGTGAACATGTTTTCCTTGCGCACCGATCACTATGAGATTGAGCATGTAAAGAACCAAAAAGAGTTTCTGCATCCTAGTGTATGGCGCGCCAAGATGGCCGGTTTCAGAGTTGATGAAACAATAGGCAATTGGGGCAGAGCGTTTGGAATGTTCACTGCAATTATGGGGGAACGGAGGCCCGAATTATTGGTGGAATTAGCCGTGTATCAGACACGTATCATGGAATTTTATGAGACATATGGTGGTAATCAATGGTTTTGTTACGATAACATATTTCGTAAGTCCAAGGAGTACGACACATCCCTGACGTGGGATTGTTTCGACTCCATTTCCTGGCAGAAAATAGAGAAGTCAGGCACGGCGAAGTCGCCATCTTTGGGGGGAAACGTGGTCGAGTTTTCCCGCCATTCGTCCGGAGCGCCCTTTCGGGCGGGATCAAGCAATGATCAGCACACAAGGAATAATGGCAACTCAGGTAAAAAAGGGGCATGCTGGAGCTTTAACAGAGGCAAATGTACTAGGCCGCAAGGGTCTTGCAGGTTTAGGCATGAATGTGCAGGGTGCGGGCAGTCCTCGCACCCCGAGACCATGTGCAGAGCCAAGACTGGTGATACGGGAAATAGAGGGGGCGCCAAACAGGTCTGAAATAGTCAGAGGGGCGCCTCTCCCTACCCCGGTTGACATCATGGCAATGATTCCTTGGCTCAACGAATATCCGGATCATATCTCCGCTGGGGTGTTGCGAGATGGTTTTTCGTATGGTTTCCGCATCCCGGCAGGGGGTTTTCAGGGTAAAGCACAATGTAGGAACCAACTGTCGGTTCTGCAGAATACGGCGGTGGTACAAGCAAAGATTGGGAAGGAGGTGACCCGAGTCGGGTTGCCGGACCATATGACATGCCACCAGTTGCTAATTTTGTTTGTTCGCCTCTGGGAGTGGTCCCCAAAAAGGACCCAGGGGAATTCAGGTTGATTCATAATTTGTCAGCTCCAAGGGGTCTTTCGGTGAATGATGCGATAGACCCGGAAGTTTGTTCGGTGCGGTACTCATCTTTTGACGAGGCCGTCGCATGTTGAATCGCCTGGGGCCCGGAGCGCTGATGGCCAAATCAGACATTGAATCGGCGTTCCGGTTGCTCCCGGTACACCCAGATGATCAGCGTCTCCTTGGTTTCATGTTTCAGGGACGCTATTACATGGATAAATGTATGCCAATGGGTTGCTCCATCTCTTGTGCGTATTTTGAGAAATTTAGTAGTTTTTTGCAATGGGCGTTCACAAGAACAACGGGGTTTACACATGTGATGCATTATCTTGACGATTTTCTATTCCTGGGGGCAGCCGGAGACATAGAATGTGCACAGGCTTTGAATGAATTTTGTGATCTCATGAATCGTTTTGGCGTGCCATTGGCACCAGAAAAAACAGTGGGCCCGGCTACTTCGCTCGAGTTTCTTGGAATAGAGCTCGATTCCGAAGAGGGGTTCTTCCGTTTGCCTAAGGAAAAGGTAACGAAATTTAAGGCATCGCTTGAAACATGTATTAGCGAGGTGAAGGTAAATCTGCATCAGTTGCAGCAGGCTGTGGGTCAGCTGAATTTTGCCCTTAGAGTAATACGATGGCTCGCCCCTTTTCCCGCTCCATTGCTCAAGCCATGGTAGGCCTTAAGGAAGGGCACCACCGCACAAGGCTCTCGGCAGAGGTTCGCCAGGACATGCGCATATGGTTGGCATTCCTGGCGGATTTCAATGGTCGGGTCGTGTGGAACAAACCAGCGGTTTCTTCCGAGGAGCTGGGGTTGTGGACTGACTCGGCAGGGAGTGTGGGTTTTGGCGCCATCTTTGGTAATCCTTGGTCAGCACGAACCTGGCCGGCATGGTGGCACGAGAGTGGACTCATAGGTAACATTGGGTTTCTCCAACTGTTCCCTATTCTGGTGGCCTTAAAAACATGGCCTGAGGGGTTTCGTGATCGCTCTGTGGTGTTCTGGTCTGATAATATGACCGTGGTTGAGTGTATCAATAGTCAAGCAGCCCGCTGCAAATGGATCTTGAGATTGCTGAAAGAAATTGTCCTGCTGTGTATGAGACTGAACGTCCACTTTAGGGCAAGACATGTGCCAGGGGTGTTAAACCAGGCAGCTGATGCGCTTTCTCGTTCCCGTATGCAGGCCTTCTGGGGTTTTCTGCCCTCAGCGGACCCGGTGGCGGCACCATTTCCCGAAGCTCTCTGGTCTCTCGGTGCCCCGGACTACAAGACCTCGTGGGAGAGAGTCTAGCACCCAGGACAAGGAAGGCATATGAAGGGGCGTTCCGTTACTATTGGTCCTTTTTGGGTTCAGCTAGGGGGGAGCTTTGGCGCCAAGAAGAGTATGTCCTGAAATTTTTGTTATCATTACATCAGGCAGGCAAATCAGTGGCTACGGCCAATGGACACCGGGCCGCCATTTCTTTCATGGCACGGGCTCATGGCATCCAGGACCCCACTGCGTCTTTTCTGGTACAGAAGGCGCTGCGTGGGTGGCAACGCCTTGAGGGTAGCAGAGTTGATGAGAGGCACCCGATAGGTCTTGAAATATTAGCCCGGTTACTGTCCGTACTCCCTGCGACATGTTCATCTCAATCAGAGACTGTGCTATTCCGGGCCGCTTTTGCATTAGCATTCCATGGGGCTATGCGGGTAAGCGAACTGGTAGCAAGGAACAAGCAGGATACGGGGGGAGGTCTGTGCCGAGAGCACGTTCAAATTAAGGGGAGACAATGGTAGTCTCATTTGCCAGGTCCAAGACCGATCAGAGAGCGATCGGGGACAGCGTAGTAGTCCAGCGGATTCCGGGATCTCCCATGTGCCCGGTAGCATGCGTTGAGGAGTATTTGGCGCAGAGGGCGGCATCATGGGGGGGAAGCCTGCTGAGGCACGCCAACGCCACCCCACTGACGAGGTTTCAGTTCCGGCGGGCGCTAACAATGGCAATCGCAGCTGCGGGCTTGAACCCGTGCGAGTTCGGGACTCATTCCTTCCGGATAGGGGCTGCTACAAGGCTACAGCCAGGGGTCTGAGTGTTGAAAAAGTGAAACAGTTGGGGCGTTGGTCCTCGAATTGTTATAAAAGGTACGTGCGGTTGCACATGTTGTGAAGCTAATGTCATGCACTCACGCTTCTTGTTTTTTTTTTGTTTGGTTTACAGTTTCGCGAGCTTACGAGGCGGGGCGGACTGTGCAGTCGACCCGACACCTGGGAACCAGCGGTCACAGATCACCGGCTGAGGAAAGAGTGGTGTGGGTTGTGGGCCACTCATACGTGAGGCGTGCCACAGACGTATTCAAAGCAGGTGATATGATTCACATGGCTGGGGAATACGGGTACAGGGTGACCTTCTACGGAAGGGGTGGGCTCTGTATTGACCAGTTTCAAACTTTTATGGAGGGTTTGTTAGGGCGGACAAGGTCACCGCCATCTGTAATCATAGTGCATCTTGGGGGCAATGATTTGGTGACCGCTGGTCGACGAGTACTTCTCGAGTTGATACTATCCACAGTAAGTTGGTTGGCGAGAAGGGTTCCGGGGTGCACGATTGCATGGTCACATATGATTCCACGGAAGGTGTGGCGGGGGGCTAATTCAGTGTCTGCTATAAATCATTCGGTGAAGAAAGTGAATAACAAACTTGGTAGGTTGTTCCGTACAGGTACATTGCATTCTATTCCTCATGGATGTATCAGGGGGGACCATATGTATCTGGAAGATGGGGTCCACTTGTCCCGGGAGGGAAATGTTTTACTCATAGGAGACTTCGTAGCTTGGTTAAAGAGTTTGTGCAGCCATGACCTTTAAGTAGGAGTTTTGTGGGGGGTCCGGATAGCCGGTCAACTATCCGGCCTGTGGCGGTAAGGTCATGATCGGTGAGCAGTAATTGGAAGATCCCTAGAGGTGGGGGTGTCATCCATTACGGATGGGAGCGCCCGGGGGGAGGTGGCCATTGGCCCCTCAAACGGGGAGGCGGTCCCCTCTAAGGATGGGGACGCCGAAAGGGAAGGCGGCCATGGGCCCCTCCCTGGGGAGGAGGGGCTACGGGCCCCTCCTGGGAATTTCCCGGGGCCAGGACATCTGCGACGGCAGATGTGGTAAGTTGTGTGGGGTGGGAGGGGGGTCTACGCTACCTTCTAGACATCTCACACGAGTCCTCGGATGACCACTAAGATGGCGTTGAGTTAACAGAGGGCCCCCGCTAAGACAAGGGAAACTGGAAGCAGGCACAGAGGTACAGCCCTCTGTGCGACCGCCCCTCACAAGTGAGGGGGGAGTTCTGGTATGGGGGATCTGACACCGGTTACGACCTTGCCGTTGGCCCGTAATGTTAGGATGTACAATTTCAATTTTGAGAAATGCATTTGCAGGATGTTTAGTATCGGCTAGGAGAACCTTTGTGTTAGAGATGTGTTAAGGTCAGCCAAGAACATCGTAAAGCGTAAATGAAATTGTACATGATATGAAACTGTTAATTTAATGTTTTAATTTTGTTTCATATTTTAATAAATACGGCCGGGAGGGTAACTCCCTCCCGCCTTCCAAAAGTTCAGAACCGTTTCCGTCTTCCCATCCTTGGGGATTGTGTTGAGAGGGGGTGGCGGGTATCTCAGCCATATGGAAAGGGGCGACCACTCGGTCCCCCCGAACGTATGGTGGAGTACCCCGATCCCCCGGGAAGCCATTTTGGGCGGGAGGTGAGTCCCGGCTGGTATGCCCGAAGCGGCGTAGCTGGGGCGAGCCTTTTCCCGCCCAAGAGAGGGTTGTCCTAGACACCGACAACGCTAGCCACGCCCCGGAGGCGGATTGGAGGTGGGTCCCCGCCCGCCCGAAGAAGGATAAAAGGAGCGACAAGCCAAAGAAGCATCCTCTTGTTCCTGTGCTCTGAAGCTGCACCTCCCCGTTGCACGTGAGCTCGAGACGGAACGAAGAGCCAATTTTGACCCGCCCACCAGCCCCTGATGACAGCGAATTGTTTGAATAAAGTCGAGTGACGTGATATTGTTTCTCTTACAGGTTGTCTGAATAAAAGTTGGTAATTGGGTATGTAATAAAGTTGATAATTTTCTGTTTCAGCATGTGTTATTCAGCAGTAGAGATTATATTTTGATTTGCATGAGTATAATTGTCTTTTCTCCTCTTTAGCTTAGATTGTCGTATTTATTTTGGTCGGGCGGTAAGGTCATGATCGGTGAGCAGTAATTGGAAGATCCCTAGAGGTGGGGGCGTCACCCATTACGGATGGGAGCGCCTGGGGGGAGGCGGCCATTGGGCCCTCAAACGGGGAGGCGGTCCCCTCTAAGGATGGGGACGCCGAAAGGGAAGGCGGCCATGGGCCCCTCCCTGGGGAGGAGGGGCTACGGGCCCCTCCTGGGAATTTCCCGGGGCCAGGACATCTGCGACGGCAGATGTGGTAAGTTGTGTGGGGTGGGAGGGGGGTCTACGCTACCTTCTAGACACCTCACACGAGTCCTCGGACGACCACTAAGATGGCGTCGAGTTAACAGAGGGCCCCCGCTAAGACAAGGGAAATTGGAAGCAGGCACAGAGGTACAGCCCTCTGTGCGACCGCCCCTCACAAGTGAGGGGGGAGTTCTGGTATGGGGGATCTGACACCGGTTACGACCTTGTGGTTGGCCGGTAATGTTAGGATATACAATTTCAATTTTGAGAAATGCATTTGCAGGATGTTTAGTATCGGCTAGGAGAACCTTTGTATTAGAGATGTGTTAAGGTCAGCCAAGAACATCGTAATGTGTAAATGAAATTGTACATGATATGAAACTGTTAATTTAATGTTTTAATTTTGTTTCATATTTTAATAAATACGGCTGGGAGGGTAACTCCCTCCCGCCTTCCAAAAGTTCAGAACCGTTTCCGTCTTCCCATCCTTGGGGATTGTGTTGAGAGGGGGTGGCGGGTATCTCAGCCATATTCTTCTCATGACTTAATCCATGCTCAATTTGGTTGGTAACTTCGACATATATTTTCCTCTGCTCAACGTTAAGTTGTCTTTCCAATTCTTCTAAGTTAACCGCATCCTTCTGAGCATGTGCCATGGCTCTTTCCACTTCAATCATGGCAGTGGCAGCTTCATTTTCAATAACTGGTTCTCCTAGTGGATCCTGACTCAATGAAACAGAACTTTGACTGTCCTGAGAACTGACTCTAGCAATCTTGGCTGCAATTGTTGCTTCCTGCTCAATCTCTGCATTCAACATTTGTAGATATTTTGGAAAAACAGGACATTCTATGGACTCCTTGGCTGCATTGAAAGAGTCTTCGTAACAGAGGAAATCCCCAAGCAGTTCTTCTTCTGCACGCCAAGGCTTGAAAAGTTGCAAAAGAGCTAAATAGAAAAACTCTTTTCTTTCGGGAGATTCGCAATCCAATTTTCGATGATTTATCAATTGACATTTTTTTTGCTTGACCAGACATCCCTCACTTCCAATTACAGCATACACACCTTTATCAATATCTTCTTTGATGTTCCTCTTGAAAACGTAATTTTGAAGAACTTCATACAGACAAGCATTCTCCAGATGACTGCTTCTATTTGGATAATATGTATCCAACATGTTGCTCTTCAAAATATCTGTACTGTTTGGCTCCTTCTCCGCCAAATACTCAATTTCCCGTACAGGTTTCAAAACTCGATTACGCGTTGCAGCAAGACCAAGACTCGCCCAAATGATACTCCTAGATTTGGCATAGAGACTTGCTGAAGATAACCGGTCAGAACATTCGTAAGCTCCAATTTCTCGATGCGACAACATCTTCAGACTGAAACTGTACAACTTCTTACTGAGGCTCTTTTCATGGGAAATATCCTCCCACATATCCTTCAGTTCTGTCTTTTCTTTTTTAGTGATGTAAGACGTCACATACCGAGCCACAGCCATACAGTTGTCAGCCACAAACTGTATATCCATGTTAGCATTCCACATGGACAAAATCACTGGGTTGTAGTCGTTGATGTACTTTGACTCTTAGTTTCTTTTCAAATTGTATGTGTTTTTGGGTGATTTCCTCGTCACATTATGTCGCAGCGATGACATCAAATTGTTAACTCTTCCTTTTGATAACACCGACCGTGGAAATGCAAAACGACATTTGGTGTAGTATTTGTCCTCGTTTCTGAATTTACGACAACAGTACTCTCCACAACGATGACTTTGAAACCGTAAAACTTGTTCTCTTAAACTTGTGTCTTCATTTGTCTTTGGAACAGCACATGTAGCATACTGTTCTATGAAACTCATCACTAAGTCATCCGGATCTGTTCCAAATTTGGGTGCATCTTTGATCCATAGTACCATATGTATATGAGGAGCACCTCTTGCTTGATACTCCTTTCTCCAAAAGAAATCCAACACCTCTCCAAGAGGTGGATTTTTCTTGTTCATGATGAAAGACATCATAGCTTCAAATCTATGATTGAAGTACCTGCAAACATTCACAGGATCCAAAGAGCACAGTTCTCCGGGTGTCTTAAATTCAATATTTTCAATGTTTCCATTTACCTCTCGTAGAAATTCAAGTAAGTCTTCCCAGCCATACTCAGCACAGCTGAGAGTGAGGAACCATGTGGGAGTTCCTAAGTTCCTCAGCATACATTTTAAGTCACCATGACGGCGGTACAAATACTCATTAGTACCACGCTGACAAGCCATGAGATTAATCAGGTGAGAATCCAAAATACTGTCTTGCACATTGACTTTATCCATAAAGTCCCTTGCCGAGATATTTCGCAGTTGTATACCACTTTTCAAGATGTGGTTCACTGCATAAGACAATCCAGAGAGATCACTTTCAAACAATAGATGAAATAAATAGGGAATGCATTGTCGAAACCTAGGATCTTCTGTATACAATCGTAAAGTCCGGTATTCTGAAGCAGGAATTTGAACAGGTCGCTCATCATAACGTCCTCCTCGACCTGTGGGAAATAACTGTGGGAAACACCGAGCTTCCAAACTTTCCTCCCAAACACTAATAGGACTCCCTTTGGCTTGTTTCATTTGAAACAACTCAATAGCATTCCCCATAACTTCCTTGGAATGCAAAGGATGAACACTATAATGTTCATATATTTCTTCCTTTTTAGAGGCTTCTACTTTCTCAATTTGACCAGGACACAAATCGCTGTCCTCTTCTTCACTTACTTCCTCTTCTGCAACACATACATTCTTGTACTACTTATTATTTTTTATCAAATACAATGTTGCCTTTTTAACTTTCCTAACATCCACTAAATCTTGCCGGATTTTCTTACTCTTTGTCGGAACACCATTAACTATGATAACCAGAGGTTCCTCTTCCACTTTCTCTACTCCAATTGTATTAATGTTTTTCTTCAAATCCAAAGGCAAATAAACAACCCTTCCCTTTAATCCTCTCTGTAAATCTGATGGAGGCAACTTCCCTGTCTTTGGCTCCATTCGTACAATAGCCTGGAAGGGATGGACACTTTGAATCAAAATAGATTCATAAGTATTTAAATCCTTCAATTCATAAGGAATGTCATCTAATTCCAGATTATTATAAACCGCTCTAGCAGGCATCTGGTTTTGGTTTAATTTGTTATAGCAATAAGTACACATACGTTGGTCTGCTCCCAAATCAAAACAATTTTCTACCATCAAGTATGTGGCAAAATCCTTCCATTCACTATTGTTTTCCATATCACTCTTTGGATATATATCTACTAACTTAGTCTGATTCTTATAATAAGTCCGTCGACAACACACACAAGTGAAATTAGGCCTCTCACTTGATTTCACCATAAATGTGGAAATTTCCCTGTGAAACTTATCTGTACTGAAAATCTGTTCACTGTCTTCCACATTACCATCTTCTAGTGGTTCAATATCAACATTGTTCTCTTTACCAGCAAAATAACAGAACTCAATTTCTTGACAAATATTCTTCACATCTACTTCAGAACCATGCAAAAGAGCTCTGCTTAATTTTTTAAGCATAATTGCTGGACTCTTAGCATAATACAACATTCTAACTAATTTCCCCACTTTATTATGATGCACTGCAAGCATCCTGAAATGATGAAATACACTCTGGCATACTCTCCTAGAAAGACAAGCCAGTGAATGACCACACAAACCTGTCACTTGTCTCACTCTGCAAGGATCCAATTCTTGCAACAACTTTATTTTTTGCTTTACACTTTTCTTATGAAACGTCCGTATAAAATCACAAAGCAAATTGATGGAATCCTGTTGCACACTGCAAATAGAACTACACTTCCAGGTGTACACTGGTCCCTTAGGACGTCTCCCTAAAACCTCATCACTTAGCGCCTCTTCTGCATCTGCAGACACAAGTATTTCTTTTTCAACCGGATGACCATCTTTTACCTCATATGCTCGACCACTACTGTCAACTGCATGCACCAAATCATTGTCCTGAAAATAACTCTCCTCATAAAAAAATGCCTCACTATTTGAACTATGCATCCATTCTCCTAAGAAAACTTCACAAAAATTAGTCCGATTAACGTCTCTCTTCCATCTACTATTAGATTTGAAAACATAGATTACCTTGTTTAGTTTCCTAATTCTATTAAGTACCAAAATAAATAACTTTCGCTTGATTTCGAAAGCCTGATCAATAATTTTCTCTACATTTTTCTTTTTCTTATAAAATGACACTTTCTGTTGACCTTTTTTAAATTGTTTTACCAAATTGACAATTACTCTGTTACGGAACATTCGCTTACGAATGTCCCTGAAAATATTTGCCCTTCTACTGCCATGCACAGAGTTATCTCCTGCTCTAGCACAAACTTTTTTCACAGGCCTTTCCTTTCCATTTAAATTGGCTCTCTTTTTCTGGACTAAAACTTGTTCTGTAGTTATACTTTTGTTTCTACAAATGTTTTTAAGGAATGATTTTGTTCTCTTACCCGGTGTTCTCTTCGTCCGTTGAGTTAATATTAATGTAGAGGACTGCTGCAAAATTTTTGGTAACTGCTGTCTTTGACGTTTTGTAGCCTTTCGAATTCTATCCTTAGACGGCATTGTCTAATTCCCAAATAATCTGCAGTTGAATCTGTGGTGAAATATAATAAAAAATGTTATTAACCACTATTACCAAACAGTAAATCAATAACAGTAAGAACTAGATTCGACAATGCTATAAAAAAAATATATATATTCACAAGGGTGCAGGGGGAACTTGCTGCCAGCGCATTCAGCTGCCGCGCTTTTACCATGCTCCCCAGGACAGGCTAAGTCGCTGAATTTGCTGGTTCATCGTTCAAAGCGCCAGGATGCCCTTGGTGGTGACAGGTTTGCGCTATACAAATATACCACAATACAATACAATACAATACTTTGACACCCTCTGGTACCCTCAAAACAGGCACAGGTGCCATTTGGCAGGCATACCAGCCCTAAGGGCAGGTCTGCCTTTCACATGACATAAGTGTGCATGCACACATGTGGATGCACACCGGAATCGGTAATTTACCATGAACTTTGATTTCATGTTAAAATACTGATTCGTTAAGGCCTTTGGGACTCAGAAGAGTCCCCCCTACATAGCAAATTTACAGAATGGGTAAAATTACCGATTCGGTATTTTACCGAACAAATAATTTTTCCGATTCTGTAAATGTAGATTTACCTACATGTGGCCTTGGATTTAAGCCCCTACATACCGATTGGCCATTTACCGGTCGGAAACGGCAGAAAACGGCCGTAACCGGTCGGTAAATGGCCTAAAACGACCACCTACATCGGGCCCTAAGTGTGCATGCATTTGATTTCAAACAAAGTTTTTAAACCTACATTCATGGGGAACAGACTTAAAATGCCCTAATACACATGAAAACGTTTTTTACCGATTCCTTAAAAGTTTGGTATTTACCGATTCGGTAAATACCGAATCGGTATTTGCTATTGAATCCTATGGGCCTTGAAGCCCATAGGATTCAATTCAAATACTGATTCGGTATTTACCGAATCGGTAAATACCGAATTTGTCAAGGGTGCAGGGGGTATCACTTTGACACCATCTGGCACCCCCAAAACGGGCATGTGTGCAATATGGCACACAGACATGCCCTAAGGACACGTCTGTCTGTCACATGGCATATGTGTACATGCACAGATGTGCATGTACACAGGAATCGGTATTTTACCATGGATTTGTATTCCATGGTAAAATACCGATTCTGAAAGCCATGTGCCAATGGAAAATTGGCTACCCACATTTAAATCTTGCATTTTCTGTAAAATTACCGAATCTGTAAAATTACTGATTCGGTAAAATTACCGAATCTGTAAAATTACCGAATCAGTAAAATTACCGAAAACGCTACATTTAAGGACCCCTACATGTCAATGCACATTTACCGGTAGGTAACGGCCGAATTCGGCCGTTACCGATCGGTAAATGGCTATTTTCGGCCACCTACATCTTGCCCCTACATTCATGGGGAACAGACTTAAAATGCCCTAATACACATGAAAACGTTTTTTTAAGGAACTTGCACCTTTTTTTCAATAACTTTTAACATGGCTATGTAACTCAAACAATCAAAATGAAAATTTGCCAGGCACACATGGGGGCGTATTTACAAGGGCCTTACACTACAAGGAAAATGACTTCAAATGACCAGACACACATGGAGACGTATTTACAAGGCCCTTGAACCCGGAGGAAGTGACTTGAAATTGCTAAGCACACATAGGAGAGTATCTACAATGCCCGTGCAACACTTATGCATCATTTTTTACATGTACACCGTAACATTAACAACACGATTACATCATATATCTGTTCCGCAAAAGCGACGCATTGCAGGAGTCACATCATTTTACCATCAAAAACAATTTCTCCGATTCTGTAAATGTAAATTTACCTACATGTGACTCTGGATTTAGGCGCCTACATACCTTTTCGCGATTTACAGGTCGAAAACGACCGAAATCAGCCGTAACCGGTCGGTAAATGGCCTAAACGACCATCTACATCGGGCCCTAAGTGTGCATGCATTTGATTTCAAACCTTTTATGTAAAACAATAATACACCTATAAATGAAAAATGCAAAATCGCCTTTGAAAGCAGAATGCAAACACTTGACGCAAAACATCATTTTAAATACACAGCTGACTTTCTTATTTACTCAAAAAAGCATACTTCCCTTTAACTAAAATATATAAACGATAACTCACCTTTACAAATTCTTTTTGAAATTGAAAACAGTCTCAGAAACACACCAATTATTCTGTTCCAGAATTAAAGGTATGCACTCCAGAGGCTGGAACCAACAAAGGCACCGAAACGCTGATATTCAACACACATATCTCTCATGTCAGCCAATAAAAACTCTTCCCTCACTTTTTTCAAATCAACACCCTTCCCCCCTCTGCCCTTTCTACCTCTTTTCCATAGCAACTATCGCCTGCCTGACCTATCATGGCCACAAGATCACACAACAATGTTTCAAATGAACTCTGAACTCTCAGTACACCTGCTAATCCACTGCAATCTTTCATAACAACATTTTTAAATAACCATTCAAAATACATCTTTCAAAGAACACATCCATGCACCCTAACTTTCTGTTTTCAGCAATGGAAATACACCAATCACTGCTAATGAATCATTTGCACTTAAACTCCACAGTTTTTTACATTACAAACATCACTATTTCAACTGCCAATTCATTCCCACACTTCATCTGACTGTAGCAAAAACTCCTCTAGCCATGTTTTCAGTTTGGATTCTGGGACATAGCTACATCCACTGGGCTCACAGGTATGCTGATAACAGAAATGTACACAACCTCAATTTACAAAATGTGGAAATCAAATGGATTGGTTGAAGAGGATTGAAATGTCACCAATTGATATCATTGGTGAAAACCTTTTTACATTTGCCAACCCCTGACCTCATAATAGTGCACTGGGGAGGAAACGATTTGGGCACTTTGACTGGGGTAGGTCTGGAAATGCTTTTAAAGGACACCTTTGAGCAATTGATGACACTTTTTCCTCAAACTGCCTTGGTATATTCTAATATATGCCAAAGACAAAAATGGAGGTGGTCCAATCAATTTTGTCCACAAATTGAGAAAACGAGGAAGCATGTAAATAAGTCTGTTTCAGCTTACATGAGGGACCATGGAATGGGCTGCATCTACAACAATAACTTGCGTTACTACATGCAAGATATCTACAGAGGAGATGGCGTGCATTTCTCAGGTGAGGGAAACAGAGTTTTCATTCTAAATTTAAGAATGTGTATTGGTTCCTACTTATAACTTTCTAGAACATACACAAAAATCAAAAACTCTTTTCATAGCTACCTTAACTTAGTGTACTCTTTTAAAATTTCGAATGAACCTTTTTTTTCACTTAATTTCACCTATATTCGCTTCCCGGTACGCTACCCAGTTCGCGTACCTGCAGCTAACCACGCGAAAAAAAACTTTTTTATTTTATCGACATATATGACCCTCCTCAGCCACCCTCAGAAAACTTAGGGAAACAGCATACGGCTAAAGTACCCCAATCTACCCATTCTGAACATTATTTACCCTCCATCTTGTATCTCAATTCTACCAAAGCACAAAATGGAGGACTCCCGTAATACTGCAAGTTCGCATACCGGGAAACGCACTGACAAGCACTCGCTCAAAAAAGGTGGGAAAGTAATTTACAGAAAAACCACTGGAGACACTTTCACCAATTAAACAGTAGCTCATACTACATACCAATTCCTACCATTTTCACAAATTTAGTTGGAATACCATTTACCCATTTAGCATGTAGAACTCTCTAAAATCCCTGAGGTAAATTACTTCACAAAACATATCGGAAGAGTTCGAAATGACAACCAATTAAAATATTACTTTCAATTTCTACTATTATATCATGACATTTGATTGGTTATGTACCTGAACATATACAAACAAAGAGAGAGAAACACAGCCATTTTGACCACTACTTCGTGAAGTGCAGAACAACAAAAAATCAACTGATAACTTCAAATTATATTTAAAAGGTAAGATATTATTTGTAAAATTGAAGTATGTTCTGTACTGAAAGCAAATTAGAAAAACATTTTCAAACAGTTTTATTCTTTCACTCTGTAATACTTATAGAATAAAATAGACTTCTCTGTTTTAGTTATGGCAGGGCCAGTCCAAGGATTTGCGAGGCCCTGAGCTAAAAGGGAACGTGCGCAAGGCCCCCTCCAAATTACATAACTGGCCACTTACAACTGGCCACATAACTGGCCACATCATTTTGACGCCCCCACAGTTTTAACTTTTAATCCACACGCATTTCTCACACCTTCATAGGTGTGAAAATTGATTGTGGTCTAAAAGTTAAAACTGAGGGAGCGCCAAAATGCTGGACAATGGGCCCCCCACAGTGTCTGTGAATGGTCTCCTTGCAATTTAGGGAGCATCTCCTTCTCCCTCCCCTATACCTCCTGACACCATCCATGAGAGGCCCAAGGAGGGGCCCCCGCCAATGGACCTTAATTGCAGGTGACACCTTTCTTTGTGATAGATCTCCAAGAAAACAAAAGGACACATCACCAGTGTGTAGCCCCATGCTGGTGGGCTGAGTGCGAGGCCCTGAGATAAGGATAGAGTTAGACTTCTATAGTATAATTCAGAATTGACTAAGAGTTTATTTGATAATTTTCTCATATTTCTACTTCCAATTTGAAACCATACACTGCCCAAAGTAAAAAACACTGTTTAAATAACCAAACTGCCTATCTGTACTGAAACCCAACAATGCCCTTTCTGTACTGATATATTTTTAAAAAATTCATTTTTCAGGATTGAAAATGGAAGAACAACAAAACAACATGAAAACTGAAACAGAAAAAAAAATTGAGACAGAAGTTGACATGGATTTCTACGACGACACAATAAATAATGAACTTGTGCAATGTGTAGATGCAGTAGATTTTCTACTAAAAAATGAAGAAAAAAATGATCACGATTTTTTAGATTTTCTTTTAAATTTTGAAAAACAAAATGAAAAAAAAATTTGTATTTCTTAATTCAAAAATTGTTTCACACATTATTTATTTTGATATGTATATTGAAAACTAGTAGCAAATTGATAAAAACGTGAAATCAGACTTTAAAAATACTGTGCAACTTTTTAGTATTACATACTAACTTTATTCATAGTTACTTCCTTTCTCCCAGTATATTATCTCCAATGTATATTAAACATTTCTTTATCATCTCCTGCCTCCATGTTGTTTCGGCTTTCCAGACAGACTATGGTATGAATTCCATGTACCACAATAACTTCTTTAACAACAGGCAAGATATCTACAAAGGACACGGCGTTTATTAAATTATAGACTCTACATTGATACCTACATGTAGCTACGTAAATAAAAATAAACAAAAAAAACAACAAAACGAACAATCAATAAACATACAATAAGTTAAAAGTCAATCATTCTTGTTTCCTTATAGTACGCTCCCCAGACCGCTTTCTAGTACGCGAACAGGGCGCACCCCACGAAAAAAACCAAATTTATTTTTTTTTGGGCCCTGCGGGGCACTTTAATATCCCCCTCATCAATCCTAGGGGGTCAGAAGGGGTCTACCTTGCCCCATTTCCTTCATTTCCCCCTTCGTTTTGACCTCCTCTTGTCTCTCGATCATACCGAGAGACAAGATGGCGGCCGCTACGGACTGTTTAGAATGTTGACAGACACCGGAGAACCAATCAGCATCGCTTCGCAAAGCTCCGTTATGCGAAAAGTACGCGATCTGGAGCGCTATCTAGGACGCTGTCACAGTATGGCCGGGATACCCGTCACCCCCTCCCAACACAATCCCCAAGGATGGGAAGACGGACACAGTTCTTGAACTTTTGGAAGGCGGGAGGGAGTTACCCTCCCGGCCGTATTTATTAAAATATGAAACAAAATTAAAACATTAAAATAACAGTTTCATATCATGTACAATTTTTCATTTATACATTACGATGTTTATTGGCTAACCTTAACAAATCTCTAATACAAAGGTTCTCCTAGCCGAGTCTAAACATCCTGCAAATGCATACTCTCTTAATAAAAATTGTACATCCTAACATTACGGGCCAACGGCAAGGTCGTAACCGGTGTCAGATCCCTAATACCAGAACTCCCCCCTCACTTGTGAGGGGCAGGCGCACAGAGGACTGAACCTCTGTGCCAACTTCCAATATCCCTTGTCTTAGCGGGGGCCCCTTATTTAACTCGACGCCATCTTAGTGGTCGTCCGCGGACTCGTGTGAGGTGTCTAGAAGGTAGCGTAGACCCCCCTCCCACCCCACACTTCTTACCACATCCGCCGTCGCGGATGTCCTGGCCCCGGGAAATTCGTAGGAGGGGCCGTAGCCGCCTCCTCCCCTGGGAGGGGCCTATGACCGCCTTCCCTTTAGGCGACCCCATACTCAGAGGGTGCCGCCTCCCCGTGTGAGGGGCCAATGGCCGCCTCCCCCCGGGTGCTCCCATCCATAATGGGTGGCACCCCACCCCTAGGGATCTTCAAATTACTGCTCACCGATCATGACCTTACCGCCCGACCAAAATAAATACGACGTTTTTTGAACCTAATGAAGAGCGGAAAACAGTTAAACTGGACTTTCGCAATATAAACCTTTGCCTCGTCTACACATGTAACACATTTTTCAAACTAGACTGTGATACCCTGCTTACTTTGAGTGAGAAAACATGCTATGAAGTAAATCATTTTATTGCATTAAACAAAAACAATCCGAACAATCCGAACTTTATTACATATAAACACCCTGGAAAAAAGAGATATTATCACCGCAGATCAACTTAATTGTCATACTAATCATTGCCATAAGGGGCTGGTGGGTGGGTCAAAATTGGCTCCTTGTTCCGTCGAGGGCTCACGTGCAACGAGGAGGTGCAGCTTCCAAGCACAGGAACAAGAGGATGTTTCTTAGGATCGTTGCTCCTTTTATTCTTCCTCGGGAGGGCGTGTACCCTCCTACGGCCTGCCTACAGGGCGTGGCCAACGGTGTAGGTGTCTAGGACAACCCCTCTTGGGCGGGAAAAGGCGCGCCCTGGCTACGCCGCTTCGGGCATACCAGCCGAGACACGCCCCCCCGCCCAAAATGGTTTCCCGGGGGGATCAGGGCACCCTACCATACGTTCGGGGGGACCGAATTGGTCGCCCCTTTCCATATGGCCGGGATACCCGTCACCCCCTCCCAACACAATCCCCAAGGATGGGAAGACGGACACAGTTCTTAAACTTTTGGAAGGCGGGAGGGAGTTACCCTCCCGGCCGTATTTATTAAAATATGAAACAAAATTAAAACATTAAAATAACAGTTTCATATCATGTACAATTTTTCATTTATACATTACGATGTTTATTGGCTAACCTTAACAAATCTCTAATACAAAGGTTCTCCTAGCCGAGTCTAAACATCCTGCAAATGCATACTCTCTAAATAAAAATTGTACATCCTAACATTACGGGCCAACGGCAAGGTCATAACCGGTGTCAGATCCCTAATACCAGAACTCCCCCCTCACTTGTGAGGGGCGGGCGCACAGAGGACTGTATCTCTGTGCCAACTTCCAATTTCCCTTGTCTTAGCGGGGGCCCCTTATTTAACTCGACGCCATCTTAGTGGTCATCCGAGGACTCGTGTGAGGTGTCTAGAAGGTAGCATAGACCCCCCTCCCACCCCACACTTCTTACCACATCCGCCGTCGCGGATGTCCTGGCCCCGGGAAATTCGTAGGAGGGGCCATAGCCGCCTCCTCCCCTGGGAGGGGCCTATGACCGCCTTCCCTTTAGGCGACCCCATACTCAGAGGGTGCCGCCTCCCCGTGTGAGGGGCCAATGGCCGCCTCCCCCGGGCGCTCCCATCCATAATGGGTGGCGCCCCACCCCTAGGGATCTTCAAGTTACTGCTCACCGATCATGACCTTACCGCCACAGGCCGGATAGTTGACCGGCTATCCGGACCCCCCACAAACTCCTACTAAAGGTCATGGACTCACAAACCCCTTAACCATGCTATGAAGTCTCCTATGAGTAAGACATTCCCCTCCCGGGACAAATGGACCCCATCTTCGAGATACATGTGGTCCCCCCGAATACATCCATGCGGAATACAATGCAACTGTCCTGAGCGAAACAACCTACTAAGCTTGTTATTGACTTTCTTACCTGAATGATTCAGAGCTGTCACAGAGAGGGCCCCCTGCCACACCTTCCTGGGAATCATTTGTGACCATGCTATTGTGCACCCTGGAACCCTTCTCGCCAACCAACTAACAGTGGATAGAATTCGCTTGAGCAGTACTCGTTGACCAATAGCCACCAAATCATTTCCTCCCAGGTGTACTATGATTACAGACGGCGGTGACCTTGTCCGCCCTAACAGTCCCTCAATAAAACATTGAAATTGGTCAATACAGAGCCCGCCCCTTCCGTCGAAGGTCACCCTGTACCCGTAGTCCCCAGTCACGTGAATCATGTCACCTGCTTTGAATACGTCCCCGGCACGCCTCACGTATGAGTGGCCAACAACCCATACCACTCTTCCCTCAGCCGGTGATCTTTGACCGCTGGTCCCCAGGTGTCGGGTCAACTGCACAGTCCGCCCCGCAAAGCCTGCTCGCGAAACTGTAAACCAAACAGAAAACAAGAAGCGTGAGTGCATGGCATTGGCTTCACAACGTGTGCAACCGCACATACCTTTTATAACAGTTTGAGGACCAACGCCCCAATTGTTTCACTTTTTCAACACTCAGACCCCTGGCTGTAGCCTCTGTATCAGCCCCTATCCGGAAGGAATGGGTCCCAAAATCGCTCGGGTCCAAGCCCGCTGCCGCGATTGCTATTGTTAGCACCCGCTGAAACTGAAACCTAGTCAGCGGGGTGGCGTCGGTGTGTCTCGGCAAGCTTCCCCCCACGATACTGCCCTTTGCGCCAAATACACCTCCACGCATTTCACTGGGCACGTGGGGGACCCTTGAATGCGCTGGACAACAACACTGTCCCCGATAGCTCCCTGATCGGTTTTGGACCTGGCTATTGTGACTACCATTGAATCACCCTTGATCAGAATGTGTTCTCGACACAGACCTCCCCCCGTATCCTGCTTGTTCTTCGCTACCAGCTTGCTTACCCGCATAGCCCCATGCAATGCTAATGCAAAAGCGGCCCGGAACAGCACTGCCTCTGACTGGGATGAACATGTCGCAGGGAGTACGGACATTAACAGGGACAATCTTTCTACCCCGATCGGGCGCCTCACGCCCATTCTACGACCCTCGAGGCGTTGCCACCCACGCAGTGCCTGCTTTACTAGAAAGGACGATGTGGGGTCCCTGATGCCATGCGCCTGCGCCATGAAGGCAATGGCGACCCGGTGCGCATTGGCCGTTGCCGCTGATCGGCCTGCCTGGTGGAGTGACACTAGGAACTTCAGGACATACTCTTCCTGCCCCCAATGATCCCCCCTAGCTGGACCCAAAAATGACCAATAGGGACGGAACGCCCCTTCGTATGCCTTCCTTGTCCTGGGTGCTAGACTTTCTCCCACGAGGTCCTGTAATCCGGGGCACCGAGTAACCAGAGAGCTTCGGGAAATGGTGCCGCCACCAAGTCCGCAGAAGGTAGATAACCCCTGAAGGCCTGCATGTGGGAACGAGAGTGCATCAGCCGCCTGGTTCAGTACACCCGGCACGTGCCTTGCCCTAAACTGGACGTTTAGTCTCAAACACAGTAGAACAATTTCCTTTAGCAATCTCAAAATCCATTTGCAGCGTGCTGCTTGATTATTGATACATTCAACCACGGTCATGTTGTCGGACCAAAACACCACTGTGCGATCACGAAACCCATCTGGCCATGTCTTCAAGGCCACAAGAATGGGGAACAGCTCAAGAAACCTAATGTTACCTGTGAGCCCACTGTCGTGCCACCACGTCGGCCATGTTTGTGCCGACCATCGATTACCGAAGATGGCGCCAAATCCCACACTCCCCGCCGAGTCGGTCCATAAACCCAGCTCCTCGGAGGAAGCTGGTGGCTTGTTCCACACGACGCGACCGTTGAAATCCGCCAGAAATGCCAACCATATGCGCATATCCTGGCGAACCTCTGCAGACAGTCTTGTGCGGTGGTGCCCATCCTTGAGACCGACCATGGCTTGTGCAATAGAGCGGGAAAAGGGGCGAGCCATAGGTATCACTCTAAGGGCAAAGTTAAGCTGGCCCACTGCTTTTTGCAACTGATGGAGAGTCACTTTTTCTTTGCTGATGCACAATTCTAGAGAGGCCCTAAATTTCATTACTTTTTCCCTCGGCAGACGGAAGCATCCCTCCACTGAATCGAGCTCAATTCCAAGAAACTCGAGTGAAGTAGATGGCCCCACTGTCTTCCCCGGTGCCAATGGCACGCCGAATCGTTTCATGAGATCGCAAAATGCCAGCAAAGCCTGTGCACATTCCGTGTCACCGGCCGTCCCCAAGAACAAAAAATCATCAAGGTAATGCATAACCTGCGTATAGCCCGTAGCTCTGGTGAACGCCCATTTCAAAAAACAACTGAATTTTTCAAAATAAGCACAAGAGATGGAGCAACCCATTGGCATACATTTATCCATGTAGTAGCGTCCCTGGAACACAAAACCTAGCAGACGCTGATCCTGAGGGTGTACCGGGAGCAACCGGAACGCTGATTCAATATCTGATTTGGCCATCAGCGCTCCGGGCCCCAAGCGATTCAACATGGCGACGGCCTCATCGAAGGATGCATACCGCACCGAACAAACTCCTGGGTCAATCGCATCATTCACCGAGAGACCCCTCGGAGCCGACAAGTTATGAATTAACCTAAACTCACCTGGGTCCTTCTTGGGGACTACTCCCAACGGTGAACAAATGAAGTTAGCGACTGGCGGTTGCCCATATGGGCCAGCAACCCGGCCACGGGCAACCTCCTTTGCAATCTTAGCCTGCACCACCGCCGTATTCTGCTGAACCGATAGTTGGTTCTTACACTGCGATTGCCCCCAAAAATCCCCCGCCGGGATGTGGAAACCATACGAGAAACCGTCTCGCAACACCCCAGCGGAGACATGATCAGGGTATTCATTCAGCCAAGGGATCATTGCCATGATGTCTACGGGGGTAGGTAGTGGTGCCCCTCGGTCGATGTTAGACCTGTTCGGCCCCTCCTCTATCCCCTGCATCACCATTCTTGGCCCTGCACGAACTCTCAGGGTGTGAAGATTGTCCGCATCCTGCACACTCATGCCTGAACTTACATGTCCCTTGTGGCCTTGTGCACTTGCCTCTGTTGAAGCTCCAACAGACCCCTTTCCTACCCGAATTCCCACCATTCCTTGATTGTTGGTCACTATTGGTGCCTGCTCGAAAGGGCGCTGCCGAATAATGGCGGGCGGGCTCCGCCCCATTCCCGCCAAGCGAAGACGACTTCGTCGTGCCCGGCATGAGCTGCTTCTGCCAAGAGATGGAGTCAAAACAATCCCACGTCAGAGATGAGTCGTGCTCCTTGGCCTTACGAAACTTACTATCATAACCCAACCATTGATTGCCTTCATATGTCTCATAGAATCCCATTATACATGTCTGGTAGCAGGCCAATTCAGTCAACACCTCGGGCCTACGTTCCCCCATGATCGCAGTGAACATTGCAAATGCCCTACCCCAATTAGAGATCGTCTCATCCACCCTGAATGCCGCCATTTTTGCACGCCATACGCTCGGGTGCAACAAGTCCTTCTGACTTTTGACGTGCTCTATCTCGTGGTGGTCAGTTAAGAGAGAAAACATGTTCACATATTTATCAGCCCAAATCATTTCTTTCGTGGCCAGCGGGATATGTTGGACCACCCTTTCCCTCCTCGAGGGTAACGATCCCTCCCCCGCCATTGGCAACGGCTGCTTACCCGAATCGGTAGCTGATCCTGCTGTTGTTCCAACGCCAGACGCCGGTCGTTCCGAGGGAACCTGAGGGGAAACAATAGGGAGATTCGCCTTCGCAGCATCTCTCGATTGCCGCAACTGCTTCATTAGTAACCTGGCCTCTTCGGCCGTGTCTCCTGGCGCCGTAGTACCCTCTGTATTTTTTCCCAGCCAAGCGGCCAACTGGGCGGCCAACTCCGGAGGCATATCCCCCTCATTATTGGGCGTAACTACAACGGGAATCGGTTGTCCCGCGTCCGGGATCGGAACGGGGGCCTCCACTGGACTAACCGGGCTTGCCGGGGGTGACTCGGGAACTGGGGCTTCCACCCCTGCCGCCCTATTCCTGGCCCTTTTACCTCTCCCTGCAGGGACTACTCCCGGCAATGCTGGTCCGATGACCTTCTTCGGTCTGCCCGTATTATTCATTGCCACCATCTGTTTCTTCATGTTCGCCATGTCCTTCACCAGCATGCAAAGCATCTGTTCGGTTCCAGCCTTCTTTCCGACCTTCTTGCCAGGCATTGTCGTCGGATATTCGAAACTTGCTGCTTGACGAGGTCCTGGATCCAAAGATTCGGAATCGCTGAAAGAGAAGCACAAAAATTACAAGTTCTCAAAATTGGCTCCTTGTTCCGTCGAGGGCTCACGTGCAACGAGGAGGTGCAGCTTCCAAGCACAGGAACAAGAGGATGTTTCTTAGGATCGTTGCTCCTTTTATTCTTTCTCGGGAGGGCGTGTACCCTCCTCCGGCCTGCCTACAGGGCGTGGCCAATGGTGTAGATGTCTAGGACAACCCCTCTTGGGCGGGAAAAGGCGCGCCCCGGCTACGCCGCTTCGGGCATACCAGCCGAGACACGCCCCCCGCCCAAAATGGTTTCCCGGGGGGGTCAGGGCACCGTACCATACGTTCGGGGGGACCGAATTGGTCGCCCCTTTCCAATATATCTGTTTTTTTAAACGTTAATTTCTCAAAATCCACTGGAGCACATATATTGAGACCCAGCAAAGGCACATCGGGCAAACAGTCCCTACAATTTTGCCAAGTTTCGTGTAAATCCATTCAGCCGTTCGAGCTAAAAGTGAGGCCAAAGGCCCTATGGAAAAATGAATGGGAAAAACGCAATTTGGGACCCCCCTTTTTTCTCGGCCCCGCCTTGACGAAACCCCCCCAAATTTTCAGGGGCTGATCAGATACACAATGTGCCATTTCCCTGACAATGTCAGCCGATTCCGTCCACAAACGCCAAAGTTATTAGACATAGAATATTCAAAAAAGTTCCATAGAGAAAAAATCCAAACTATATATACCTACTGGCGACCGCCAGTAGGTAATATATATATATATATATATATATATATATATATATATATATATATATACAAATCTTAAAATTAATATTTATTTGTAAAAAAAAAATTACAGTACATTAAGTATAACTGCAGGGAAAAAGTTGGCTAGCTTAGAGGATAAAATTACTATTCCTACTCCAGAGAGTGCAATAGTAGGGAAAGTGTTGGATAGCAGAGGGGAATAATTTACTATTCCTATTCCAGTGAGTGCAACTGTAGGAATCATTTAGTATTCCTACTCCTGCAAAATAATTAACATTAATTAAGAAATAATAATTGACCTCCCACCATATTCCCTTATAAACAACAAGTCAAGTCAAGTCAGAAAATGTATATAGCGCGCTACATACCCAGAGGGTCTCAAGGCGCTTGAAGAGGGGTGGGGAATTACTGGGTGGTTCTGAGTAAGGCGAAGGTGAGTGGGAAGTGAGTTCCAGGTTTTAGCTGCCAGGTAGGAAAAGGATCTACCTCCCATGGTGGTTTTGTTGATGCGAGGTACAGTGGCCAGGGCTTGGTTGGATGATCGTAGCTGGCGTGAGGGGGTGTAGAAGGACAGTCGTGTGTTGAGGCATTCTGGTCCGATTTCGTAGAGTGCTTTGTGTGCGTGGGTTAGGAGCCGGAAAGTGATCCTCTTATTGACGGGGAGCCAGTGGAGGTTTTTCAGGTGACCAGAGATGTGTTCTTTGCGCGGGATGTCTAATATGAGCCTGGCTGAAGCGTTCTGGATTCGTTGGAGTTTTTTCACCAATATTGTAAAATAATACACAATTAACAAAATTAATTAACAATTAATTAATTATTAACAATTAACAAGCAGTTTAAAAACTATCAAACATGAAATATATCACACAGGTAACACAATACAATAACTTTAAATAAATATTATATTCAAACTATAAAACTTTTATGAAAATTAAATTCCTTCCCACCCTACCCCTCTATAAACCCACAATCCACTCCTAACAAATTACACAATTATCATATTTACCCATTAATTAATAATTATAATTAATATCCAATTAACAACTAAATAATATAATTAACAATATCAAATATTAACTACATAAATATTAATAATTAAATGAATTGATTCATTATAATTAAATTACTTCCCACCCTAGTCCCATATAAAACCACAAGCCTCTCCTAAAACAATTATACAATTAACATATTTACCAATTAATCATTGATTAATAATAACTGATTAAAAATTCCTTTATAACAAATTAATAAAATGAATTATTAAATACAAAAATATTGAATAATAAAAGTATTATTTACATAATTTCAAATAAATTACTTCCCACCCTATTCCCCTATACACCCACAACCCGCTATGGAACTAAAACACTTTTTTTTAATTAATAATTTCTAAAAATGTATTAATTAATATATTATAATTAAATTACTTCCCACCCTATTCCCCTATAAACCCACAACCCACTACAGAACTAAAATACGCAAAAATTATTTAACATAAAGTTAATTACTTGTAAAACATTCATACATACTTTAGAAAAATAAGCTATACTTTTAACACATATACTAACATACAGAACACCCACAACTTTTTCGATAATACAAACAATGATATTTTTACTTATAATAGTGCTAACTTCAATAGTAAATAAAACAATATTTCTTACCTGCATGTCGATATTCTTGTTGACGATATTCTTGCAGGTCAATATTTTGTCACATCGAAATCTAAACATCGATATTATGGCATATTGATATTTAAAACTCGATATTATGTCTGCATACATGTTTAGATTGCACAGTAGGTTAGAGGCGTCAGGCTCAGTTACTATATCAGCGTGATAATAAAAATCTCTGATTAGGAGAAAGTTTTGTGTGAATATCATGTGAGGAGCTATTTGTTCTATCAATTAATCCTAAAATCCTTCTTAGGACTGGCTTATGCAATAGACTCCAGTTCCTTTCTATAGGTCACCATGGGGCTTTCTTTTAACTCCCTGCCTCCAGTGTTTGCTACTGAAGTGTGTTGCAATACCACTGCTTAACCATGTGTGCTGCTTGACTTACTCCAAGGCTGGACTGGAGTACACTTGCACTGTTCTTGAGTATTTCATGAATTGCAATTGTCTTTCTCATTTGTAGGTGGGTGTTTTGTATTAACATGTACCTCCCAAACTCTTTCCTAACTTTTCCTAAATCCCACTTATGTAGCAGTAATGATGCTCTAATTTCCGACCAATACCCGAGTCATTCTACATTTACTACAAAAGCAGACACCCATGTATACGGAAATCACTGCCACTGTGGTGGGGTTTCCACATACAAAAGAGATGAGAGGAGGAGCTTTCTAGTCAGAGCGTTGTGAATTGCATTTTATGGTACGTTGGCAGTACTACTCTAGTAAATATTATTCCGCTGTACAATATATATATATCATAGTAAATTTTAGTAATGGCGTTCCAAAGCAAAGCTAATCTCCATGCATGAAATATGATTGTCCAGAATTAAAGGTTAATTTTGTACCAAGTAGGAGAATTTTTAAATGTGTTTTAGATTCAGATTTCAGGCAGCAGTTGCAAAATAGATGTAAATCTAATCTTTGCTTACCGAGATATGATTTTTTTAGCCAAATCGCGAAATGAGATCGAGTCCTTGCTTTTATTGCAGTTCTAATTCTAATGGATAAAGTTGTAATTATAATGGGTAAGAACCATCTGTTAGTAGGTTAATTGATCCTGTTTTGATGTTGCACTGCCGAGAAGCAACAACTGAAGATAGAAAGCGTGAAATACTGTTCCAATGCGTCTAGACTAGATTATGATGACTTAATGTCCTCCTTACGGAATTGTTATGGCATTAAATTAACTCCAGCTGCTCTCTGTTCAGTCGAGTGTTATACACCCTTAAAGATCAAAGCATGAAAGAAAATCAGCCACACAGAGCAGAAAGTTATACTTACAAATGCTGATTTACATGCAGTGAAAATTGTGGGTAGATGCAGAACAAATGTCTTCAGTACTTTAACATCTGCTGAAATGTGCTTCGCATTCGTAGCCCAAAAACGAATTTGATGATATAATTTCCATTTTTAAAAGTAGCATTTACATATTCACTCCTTGTCTCAAAAAATTAGGAGGATATGTTTCTTTATACTGGGAAAAAATAAATATCAGTATTAATGTCTTCAGCGTTGTAGCACACAAACAGCTAAAATGTGTGATTTCATGCTGATGGTCAATAATTTGCTCAGCACAATTCAAAGGTATCCCGAGCACAATTCATAGATATCCCCAGCATCCATTGTTTTAGGTTTTTCTGTTGAAATTAACCCCACATGCATGTTTAATAATATGCAATTTGTTTGTAAGGTGTGATTACTCAGGATTGGGGGCAGTGATATTACTGTGAACACATTGTCATACTTAATCATAAACTCACAGCGTGATTATAATCCAAACAGATGATTTATAACATTGCGTGCTATATTGCATTCATAAATGTTAGCTTCTAAGAAATAATTACTGAACGACGTTCAACATTGGGATAATGTTTCCATGACAAGAACAGCAGTGCTTGATTTGTGTTAGTGGTTGCAGCTGGTGTCAACTACGACTTATTTTTAGTCATCGGGACTTCGAACTAGAGCACTAGAAGAACCCAATATATGTATAACAAGCATTTTGCAAAGCCAATAGGCCCCAAACTGGGCTACTAGCTTTATTAAACACACTAAGATACCACTCATGACATTACCATGCATGTATACTTGTATTTACATGATCTTTACAATATGCTATATTTGTGGGACTTTACCACACATTATCTATCTATCTATCTATCTATCTATCTATCTATCTATCTATCTATCTATCTATCTATCTATCTATCTATCTATCTATCTATCTATCTATCTATCTATCTATCTATCTATCTATCTATCTACCTACCTACCTACCTACCTACCTACCTACCTACCTACCTACCTACCTACCTACCTACCTACCTATCTATCTATCTATCTATCTATCTATCTATCTATCTATCTATCTATCTATCTATCTATCTATCTATCTATCTATCTATCTATCTATCTATCTATCTATCTATCTATCTGGCTATCTTTCTATCTAAATATGTATTCACTGTAAAACAAAAGGTTAAAGTGTAATTATACGTAGGTCTTCTAATTAAAAACTAAAATACCGTTTTAAAACCAAAAAACGACAGAAATGAACCAGTTATCCATAACTGACCTAAGAAAAACTCGCACTGTCATGGATTTCGTATTTAATCATTGATGTAAGATGTGAGGTTATAAACAGTGCATTATAATGGTGCAAGTTATACTTTGCTCGTTTACATATAACTGGTACATTTCAGTGCCTTTTTGGTTTTATTATTTAGAAGGCCTAGGTATAACTTCACATTAACATTAGTTTTTTTCAGTGAATTTCCAATGTTTTTTCTATCATAAATTAAAATATTAATGCCTTTCTTTCATATATGTCCACGGTAATGTTTGTTTATTACAGTAAATTTCCATCTTTTTTTAATGTAAATATTATCTTATTATGATTTGTCAGCGGCCCAACATCCACGTGCCTTGCCGGAAGACATGAGGACGTGACATGAGAACATGATTACATGAGTGGCGGAGGGTGGCTGCAGGACCTCGCTGTGCAAAATTTGGGTTTGGCCCCAGGCAATCAAACCGCCATGAAAAGCCACCCAAGGACGTACCCCAAATTGTTCCTTTTTAAAAAAATAAACATTTCTTTGATCCTGCAAGACTCACACTAGAGCTTGCAGGAGCACAGGGGACTGTAACATGGAAAATGCATATTTTTTGTAAATTTGACCCATTTGAGGGACCACCCCCAAAAGGGCTTGGGTGTCAGGGTATCCCTACCCTGCGCCCTTTCTATGTCTTTTTTAATTAAATTTTCAGGTCTCTGGAACCATGTTGTAGAGTCATGTAATGGTGGCTGCAACATTTCTGTTCATGTTGTGACTAGGCATTCATATAGCCTTGTCCCATGGTAGTCCTCCAGGATCAGTCAATCAGAACATTTTATTTTCGAGAGTCCGATGGCATTAATATTATTTTTTTTTTTAACCTGAATGTCACTAAAATAGAATATATACACCGAATCACAGAAATCACACTTCTAGAGTAAACATCTGGGGCCTCATTTATGAGGCTGTGCGTCACTTTTATGCCGCAGGTGCGTGACTTTTTGTGACGCACCAGTGGCGTGAAAAATGCACCTTGTTGCGCCATATTTACAAAGTGACGCATCTAGGTAGATGCGTCACTTTGTAAACCCCTGCGCCACATTATACCCGCGCCAGGTATAATGTATGCAATGGGGCGTTTTATGGCAAGAAAGGGTAATGGAAGTGATGCAGTGAAATCTATAAGATTTCACTGCGCCATTTCTTGGCCACTAATGCGTCAAAATCTTACGCCTGCTTCATGGCAGGCGTAAGACTGACACAGGCACTAACAACATGGGACTTGTCCATGTGAAAGTACACATTGCTGGAGTTGCGCCACTTTTGTGACACACTCCAGCAATGCGTCGCTTTTGCGCAAACAGATACGTCAGAAATACTGACGTATCTGTAATTCCTTGCGCCATGATGTATCATATTATAAATATGACGCATCAATCATGACGCAAGGAGTGCGCACTCAGAAGTGACGCATCGCTGCTTTCACGCAGCGAAGCGTCATTTCTCATAAATGAGGCCCCTAGTTTTTTGACAAATTTGTTGTAATTCTAAGCCATTTTCTCTGTATCGCTGTTCAAAAATCCATGTAGAAATTGTATGTTGGAAAAGGTGTTTTGGTATCCCCCTTATGTCCTTCCCCTGCTTGATGGATCACCCTCAAACTTTCGAGGAAAAAGCTGATGTGAATGCATATTTGTTCTAGGATATTTTGTAAAGATCTGTCAAATGGCGTTAAAATTATTAGCAAGACAAAAATGCTCCTATTAACAAATATCTACATGCACACACACACACCACATGTACCAATACCACATATATATATAACATTTCCCATGGAAGCTCTGATTTACATATTACTACATGCACACACACATCCACACACAGACACACACAAACACACACATATATATATATATATCTTTATATATTCACTGAAAAAACATAGGTTTCAGGTACATTATAGTTCGAAATTAGCAGGACATTTCACTCTTACAAACCCATAGAAATTCGGCCGTTATAGTTTGTTCAGCTAACTATAACCCATGCACCCGCAATGCACTGCTCATGATGTCACATATTACATCATCGATGACATGGTCAATGACATCACTAATGACATCTCAAATGACATCACTGATGACATTACTGATGACATCATCCAGTTACTGTGTGTTTCTGTAAAGTTTAAATATGTTGTATATATATTCCAAGGTGTATTGAAGAATTAGTGGGTGTATAAGTGTCTGGATGGAGGATTTAGTGACTGACTGTATAAGTGAGTGATTAAATGTGTCTTACTGAATGCATGAGTTAGTGACTAAACTGTGTGAATGTATGTATTAGTCTGTTGTTGTGCAAGCTGCTGTATGGGTTGATCAGTAGCTACATGAGTGTCTATATAGGTTATTCATTGTTTGGTTGAGTATTTTTTAGAAGATTGAGTGTACGTGTGTGGGGGTGGGGGTCGGAGGTGTGTGACTGTGCATAGATGTGTGAGTGGTTGATTCACTGGGTGTATGGGTTTAGGAGCGCATGTTGAAACTGCTGTATGGGTGCGGGAGTGTGTGTATGGGTGTGTTGGTGAGTGAATGGATGTCTCAGTGGTCCATGTCCAAGTAACTACATATGTAAAAGGCAGTGTATGTGAGAATTGAAGTATATAAATTACTCAACATGATAGCCAGTGATTGTGAGAATGGCTGTATGGATGTGTGTGTACTTGGGTACTGAGTATATAAGAGAGTAATTATGCATTAGTATCTGTATGAATAAGTGAGGTGGTGTGTGTATAATTGTATAGGTGAGTAAATGGGAGTGTGATTGATTCTTAGCATGACTGACCGGGTGTGTGAATAACTGCATGGATGAGTGGTGGTGTATGAGTGTTTGTATGGGAGATGAGTGCATATGATAGTGTTGTATTGATGAATGACTGCATATATGAGTGATTGTATGGATGAATGAGTGGATGTGTGTAGACCTAGGAAAAAGTGAGTGTGTATGTAGTAACTGGTATTGGTGTGTCAATGATTTAGAAAATGGTAGTCTGTATTTTACAGTGGGTGTATCAAAGGTTATATTAGAGTGTGAGGAGGTGCATCAGATTTTAATGTGGATGGTGTCATCAGTGATGTCATTTAAAATGTCATCAGTGATGCCATCAGTGATGTAATTTGAGATATCACCATTGATCATCATTGATCTCACTGACCATCTCTTGAATGATGTAATATGTGACATCATGAGCAGTGCATTGCGGGTGCGTGAGTTATAGTTAGCTGAACTATCTATAACGGGCAAGTTTCTATGGTTTTGTAAGAGTGAAATGTCCAGCTAACCATAACGTCCCTGAAACCTATGGGTTTTCAGTAAATTTCTACGGTTTTTTAAATGCGAATTTCTAACTATAACGTACCTGAAACCTATGTTTCTGTCTTTGAATTTCAATGGTTTTTTAAATGCAAATTTCTAACGATGACATCCCTATTATGACCCCATGAATCCTGAAGGTCCCTGGTGGCCAAGTAGCCCACCAGGTACATCCAGTAAGTGCCACAGACCTGTGTTTCAGAGAGGTGTTCTGAGGCCATGCCCCTTTTTACACCATGCTGCAAACACGGCTTCTGGCACACTGCTGTTCAGAGGGTGAAGTTCACATGTGTCTTGAGGTCCTCAGAACACAAGAGAACCTCATCACCCCACCAGCAGTGCACCAGAAGCCGCGTTTGCAGAGTGGTGTAAAAAGGGGAGTGGCCTCAGGTCACCTCACTGCAACACAGCCCTATTGCAAGAGGTACCTGGTGGACTAGTTGGCCCCTAGGGACCCTCAGGATTGAAGGGAAATTACAATTAATCCCACAACTTAAAATGCGCCACAGGGCGCGTTTGCACTGTGGTGCAGGGAGGGGGGTGGGGCCTGATGTCACAAGTGTGGAAACACACCCTGTGGAGCATTTTGAGTTGGGTGATTTAGTCTCTATGAATCATGAGGGCCCCTGAGGGCCAACTAGCTCACCAGCTACCTCCAGTAGCTGGTGGGCTAGTAGGCCACGCCCAGGAGAGCATTGCCCCAGGGGAGGGCACCCCAGGACACTGCAGGAGTCAGCCCTGTGGTTTGGTGGTCCCCAGGGCCATCAAGGGCCCCTGGAGGTGGACCACATGGCCCCCCTCCCTTTGTGAAAATAGCCCCAGGGAGGTGTTGGTCAGTTGAATCTGTTCAGGACATCGTTAAGTGCCTGGAGGCCAAGCGCAGGCTCCTGCAGCGTGTGGGCTAGTGTGGGCCACTCCCATGCTCTGCCATGGCCGGGTCTGCACCAATCCAAGCCTGAAGGAGGCCGGGCTGGGCCATATTATTGACATCTTGACTTTGGGACGACTTATTCTGGCTGTGGAAGATACTGTGTTGTATATTGGTATTGCTATTACTACCTGTGACTATCAAAATGAGTAAGCGCATGGCTTGAGGTTGTGGGGACACTTGATGCTTACCTTTTGAGGGCAGAATCAGCACTCATTCATGAGATTGAGCTTACTGAGCACAGGTTATCGATAGAGCCATGGTTTTCCCAGAATCGTAACGTACCAGTAGGGTCCCTTTTGCAAAGTAATGTTGTAGATACCACCTCCATCTAGGAAGAGAAAGGGCCGGGCCACAGAAACAAAAACAGCAATCGCCAAAGGCACCTAGACCTAAAATGAACACCACTGACAGAGATTGTAGTCAGGGGGTTAACATAACATCAACGACCACAGCAAAAAAGGGATTTCTTCATGGTCCCACAAGGATTTGCTTTGGAAAAGGTTAGAGACAATGGTATCAGTTTTCTTGGACCCATTATCACAGAAATTTTCCTAATTTAAAGTTAGACTTATCAAGTTAGAGGAGCCCGTTACTAGCATTTTCCCAAGCCACTTGTATATATATGCCTGTGCAAAGGCACGGATACATTGCCTACTAGGGGAAAGGGAATAGTGGCTAGGCACCCTGTAAGTAATCTGAAAAATGGACATGCATACCGTCCTAGTACATCTACTGGTATAATTAAAGATTCAGTACAGGCTGGCCCCCTACACCAGAGAGTAATACCCCCTTCACCAGTCAACCCAAGGCCCAAGCATTATTTAGAAGGCCCAAATTAGACCTGTCCTTAGGCCGTACATCCTTCAGATAGGCCCTCAACTGTCTTGGGGAGTACTATTTTAGGGGACGGGATGAGAGCCACAAACATACAGAATCCACAGATTCTAATCAGGGAGTCTTCATGAAACCAAACCTGAACTTGCATCCTCCGCCAGAAGTAACTCCCTACACTTTTGTCCTGGTAAAGCTCCCCTCTTTACCGCCCAATGTTTCCGAACATTGGTCAACATTGCAGAATATATTGTTACATCTACTGAGTTCCAGGACCGGTATAACCGACACGCTTTTTACGGAGTTTAAAATGGCACTAAGAATAGGTTGGGTTGGTAAATCAACTAAGTCATTACCTGGTGACGGTGTGTTTTTAACCTTTAGGTCCACAAGTCTGGTGTGTCTTATCTTAGATTGGGCTGGTAATCGATCCCCTTAGAGCTCCAGGGTATAATCCTGGGGTGAAGTCCTACCCAGTAAACAGGCAGCTTAGCTGTGTGATTCCGCTTAGTAATCACTATGAAATCTTCAACTCATTAGAAGATATGGACTGACTGACTTATTTAAGAGTCCCTTCCCCAGTTTAGAAGTCTGATCCAAATGGGCACTGAGGTGATAAAGCGTACAAACACAAAACTATCCCTGATAAGCCCCTTACAGCAACATTTATCCACCCGTTACATCAGGTTCTTATTAACCAGGGGGAAGAGTGCATGGGTACAAGCAACCCGATTCCGGGTGTTTCTCTTGAGCCTATTGACCACACAACCTTAGACCAGGTATTTCTGAATAATGGTGGCCTAGTACCTAGTAGACTAGCATTAATTAGCCCCCTTGTTAAGAGGGATAACGTTGTCTGTAACCTTGTTTCATGGAACATTACAGGATTACACTCCAAGCTGATTAATTCCATCTGGTGCGACTTTTTACTTCATCATGACGTACTATGCTTCCAGGAAACGTGGGCTAAGGAAATAATCCATATTAACGGGTTTAAAACATGTCTTACCCCAGCAGTTGAGGGATTAGGTAGAAGGGCAAAGGGAGGGCTTTGTATTTATATATCCAACAGGTTGAAAACAAGAAAGCTAGAGTTGTACATGGAAGAAATACATGACCAAATAATCAAAAATCATGTAGATAACAATGTATTCCAGTGACAAATTTCCACAACAACATTTCTCTGTTAAAGTGGGGTTTGCGGTGAAAAAATCGGGCAATGATTTGAAAACTTTATGTAGCAACAATATCAAAGACACAATGTTAATTGTGGGAGGGGAATTTAACTGTGCTTTGGGCCCATATATTGATGGAAAATTATGTGGTTTGACAAATGAAGAAGGCATCAGCAACACCCACTTTCGACACTCTATACTGGGTAAGATGTACTATGAAATGATTTTTGGTCTTGATTTGGCCTTTTCAAACGAGCTGTGTGTTACACCCACTCCTATGCACCACACCTTTAATGGCAGAGGTCTATGCACCACTATAGAATATATTACTGTCAAACGGCCATGCATGTAGACTTCGCTCTTTTTCTATAGATGACAACTCACCGAGCAACCATTTTCCATTGTTGTTCTCTGTATTATTGCCAATAAATAGGTCTGACAGGGGCGATAAAGCTGACCAAGCTTTAGCAAATATCATAATTGATAAGACAAACAGTTATAGTCTGCGTTGGTCGATGGTTGACCCTTTAGCGATTACCAAACAAGTGATAGCTAAATGCAAAATGGCTTTCAAGAGCTCCCCTAGACAGTATTTTGACTTTGTTTCAATCTATGTCAGGTGCTATAAGGGAGTTTTTATTTGTTCAGAAACTGGAAAAAAGGAATATCTCAGGGATGGTTCTATTCAAACTGCACTCGAGCTTATACCAACTTAAAAATTGCATTACATAAGATCCCTACTCAATCAAATTACATGAGGCAGGCAAGAGGGGAGTATAGGTTAGCACTCAAGGAAAGAAAAACTGCCCGAGGACCAATGGATCGAGCACTTTTCAGGGGTTTACAATGGTGAGGGTAATTCTGATGCACAAGTAAATGACAACCAAGAGAAAACTACCCCAGATACCATGACCTAATATTCTGATCTCCAGTTTACACTGAAAAGAGTGAATCTGGCCATCTCTGTGAGCATGGGCGGTTAGGCACCGGGGCCGGATGGGGTCCCTGTAGACTTGTTTAAGTCAAATATGACTTTATGGGGGCCAATCATCTCCCAGGTAATTACTGCTAGCTGTTTTGCCCCTTTTTGACAACTTGGTTTGAATCTATTACTGTGCCAATTTTCAAAAAAGGGGGGCTGTCAGGATCCTGGATGCTATAGGCCCGCTTCATCATTGGATTCTCTGACTAAAATAGCAGATCAAATAAATTTAGAATGGCTACATGTATGGGCAGAGGAGAACAAAGTCCTATCTGATATTCAATATGGGTTCCGTGAGAGCCTAGGAACGATTGAACATAGCTTAAATTTAGCCATCTTTGTTGGGAAATACACACGGGCGAATGAGGGTAGGCTGTTTTGATCTTTTGTGGATCTCACTGCAGCCTTCCATTCCATGAGGCATGACAAGCTCTGGGAGATCCTTGAGGAGATGGGGGTGGATGTTCAAATTATCCACTTTCTTAGGTGCCTACATAGCGAAACTAAGGCGTGAGTATGATACAGCCTGAATTGGGATTGCCTTGCCCCTACCCCAATAAGGAGGGGTGTTAGGCAAGGCTGTGTCCTAGCCCCCTTTCTTTTTAACCTCTACATTAATGGCTTGGGAGAGGTGCTGCTTAAGGATGAACAAGACTTTCCCCAAATAGCTGGACGTCCAATACCCGCCCTTTTATGCGCAGATGACGCAGTGTTAATGTCACGCACGCATGCACGCAAGTAGACCTGCAGAGAGTGCTACAAAGTTTCTATAGTTTTTTGAAAAATCTTGGTCTTGGAGTGAAAAACTCCAAAACCTTTATAATGAGGTGTGGCCGTGGTAGTCGGAGGAGTAGGGACATGATTGTGGAAGGACACAAGATAGGGCCCACAAAGAGATTCTCATACCTTGGAATACTCTTTGATCGAAATGATTCATGGGCCCAAGCCTTAGCTGCAAAAAGAATTGGGCCCACAAAGAGATTCTCATACCTTGGAATACTCTTTGATCGAAATGATTCATGGGCCCAAGCCTTAGCTGGAAAACAATTGTGTTTTTAAGAACGACTACTGCACTTGTTAACTTTACCACAAAGTTGGGCAGGATACTGCGAGTGGAGCTTATTCAGATTCACATGGCGAAAAGTGTCTCCCCAGCTAAGTATGGAGCAGAGGTGCGGGGCTTTGTTGATATGTACCCACTACAAATGGTAGAACATATGTTTTTGAGATATATTGTGTCGGTCCCGAGTTGCTCATCTTCGTATGTTTGTCATGCTGAATTGGGCTTACCACATATATATATATACTAGCAGCCCGTCCCGACCTTGTCCGGGAGCAACAGGCTTCCCCGACCCCCGCCCGCCCCGACATTATCCAGCAGCCCGGGCACCCGCCCAGCATGTTCCCCTCCTGCCCCGACTCCTGCCTGCCCTAACATGGGTCCCCTTACCTCAGCCGCCGCTCCTCCCGCCTGCCCGCTGCTCGCACCGCCGCTGGCCTGTCCGCTGCTCCTCATGTCACCGCTCCTCCCTCGCGCCATGTCCGCCGCTCCCTTAACTCAGCCGCCGCTCCTCCAGCCTGTCCGCTGCTCGCACCGTCGCTGGCATGTTCGCTGCTCCTCACGTCACCACTCCTCCCCCACGCCATGTCCGCCGCTCCTCGTCACACTCCTGGACACTACTCCTCCCCGCGCTCTTGACGTGAGCACGCACGTCGCGGCCGGCGCTACTTCGGAGGGCCAATTTTTTTTTTTACTGTACATTTTTCAAATAACGTTTTTTTAAAAATGTATATAGCCTATAACCATCTACACACCCTGACGATTCCAACGGTGTATCAGGTGTGTGGATTGGCGCTGTGGTTCCCGAGTTTACCCGCCTCAAAGGCTGAAAGTTCTTCCTTTATTATAGTTGTATAGATATCGCTGACCTTATACAAATAGAGCCTATTCTTTTTATGGCATAGGATCTGGACAAAACCTGAGACACAATTAAATAGGGATATCTTAACGGACAGCTTGAAATTGAAGGGGTCCTAAAGATTCCCTGGGTAAGGTATGTCTGAGATTTTATGCATGACCTAGGTCACTTAGAATATTTTATAGACCCAAGTACTATGCAGACGGTAAGGAGAAAGGACCTGAAATAAGAGGACCTCCTGATACTGGACATTCAGCAGAGATTATAAAGTCTGGCGTCCAGCACAACCAGTTGATTTTAACTACATTTAATATTTAACCTTATTTATCAATTGTGCCTAGTGGCCATGATAGGTTTTTATTGACTAGATTTAGGTTTGGGATCTTCCACAGCTTTCCAAAAATGAACGACTGGGCTAGGAGAAATGCAACTGTGTCCTTGTGATAATCACTCAGATCAATCCACTATACACGTAGTTATTTTCTTTAGATTTTACAGTGCACTAGGAAAAACCTGGATTGTTCCAATATTAAAATCTCTGGGGATTAGGCAATGTCACTCTGCGTTCATTGTATTACAGCTTCTGGATAACGTGTAGGAGTTAGGAATGTTTCTAAGAAAGTATTTAGTCATAGGAAAAGCATTGTAATTTAAATACCAAGGTCACAAAGACTTTAGGGCATATTAGTATTAATTCTGAAAATTATAATGATATATATATATATATATAGATATATATATATATAATCTTTTTTATTGCCATAATGCGCAACAATTTCTCTGTTTTTATGTGCTTTTATGATTGTATGCAATAGCAATGGTACGATGAACCATATATCATATGTTCTTTTATTGCCTTTTTTGTTTAACAATATAGCTGTTTTATGTGTTTTTATGATTGTATGAAATAGCAATCGAATGAAGCTGTTTTTGCCTTTGACACCAAAATCACAATTATCAAGTTCCTTACTTAGCGGGCTAACACCAACCGGTACACTACTGAGCTCCACGGGAGATCACCAATCTTTGAATAATTAATTTTCTCGGTGCTGCAGTTTGCATAAAAAATCTGAAAGCCTTGAGACACCTACAGAAAGTAGAGCATGAAGTCACACTATGTACAATAACTGCCAATGGTCTACGGTCAAATGTTGGCAAAACTACTTACATCTATGCTGAAGGTAAGCTTTCATATTTCCCCCTGATGGTTCCTTTTCTTTATCAATTTTTATATATAAATTCAAAAAATGATGAACAAAAATGAACTAAATTTTCCGTATTTCTACTGGAATTACTTCATTTTTCATTATACCATAGTTATTTAATCTGGCAGGACAAATATTATTTACAAAAAACTGGAACATCTATGGGGTTTCCTGGGGTCCCCTCTCACGCCAATACCTTTATGGCTTTTTTTAATACACTGATGTATTTCAAAATCCGACATTGAAAGATAGCACTGTAGCATTTTTCCGTTATATAGACGACATACTGGTGATTTGGAGAGGATCCAAATCGTTACTGGAAGAATGTATACATGAACTCAATCAATGTAATTCTAGGATATGTTTCACACATGTGATCAGCAACGAAAGTATGAACTTCTTGTGGATCTCTTTTGAGTTCCGTTATCATAATAAATAAAATTTGTAAAAAAAAAAAAATTTGTATGAACTTCTTGGACATTAAGATTATGAAGACAGCCCTAGGTTTGGAAACTTCAGTTTACCGAAAACCAACTGATGTGAACAATGCTTTACATTTTTCAAGTGCTCATCCTATTTCTCTGAAAGAACATCTACCAGTCTCACAACTCATGCGCATCAAAAGAATAACCTCAGAAGAGCGCACGTGTGCTCAAGAAATGGAGAAAAAGATAAAACTATTTAAAGACAGAGCGTATCCCAATGAAACGATAACTAAAGCGACAGAAACGGTTGCCTTGAAAAGCAGAGATCAATTACTGAAACCAAGTATGAAGAAGACCCAAAAACGAGAAGTTTTTGTACTGAAATATTCCACGCAGGCTTCTCAGATAAAGAGAATCATAAGGAAACGATGGGAAATCATTGAGCATGAACCGGATTTCAAAGACATTTTCAGAGATCAACCTCTGTTTGCACATAACAGATCAAGAAACATACGGGATCTACTCAAAATGAAACTCTCCACAAACAAAGAGGTGTTCAAAAGCACGGGCAAGTGCCATAACTGTGGACAATGTGGCAATGTCATTCCAGGAGCTCTTTTCACACACCCGCACACTGGACAATCAATAAAGTTGCAACACACATCTAACTGCAATTTTAAAGCAGTTATATACGCAATCAAATGTCCCTGTGGGTTACTTTACGTAGGGAGAACAAGTTGGAAAGTAAAAACCAGGATTATTGAACACAAGAGCAGGATTCGTAATCATAACATTACCTCCCCACTAGCTGTACATTGGACACAGATTCCACACACAATACCACAGCTACGGTTCACTATCCTGGAATATATTCAGATAAGCTCAGGTGAAGAGATTAACACATCTTTAGCAAAAAGAGAGACATACTGGATCAAAAAATTGGGGACAGTGACACCAGGGGGTCTCAATGACCATTATGAAATGGCATGTTTTTTGTAATATAAATTTGTCACAGTAAAGTATTTTTCATGAATGTCTACTGTATGTAAAGGATTTGCACTCCACTTTCTCTTTAGTTCTGTTCTAATACCCTCTTCCTTTGTCTTCTTATGCACATACTCTTTGGGAATGTTCGTGCATTCTAAAATACCACGGTCACAGGTTGACCATAAACAATATTGCTCGGTTGCATATTTATCCTGATACAGAGATTGGTATTTCAGGTCACGTAGTAATTTCTATTTCGTTGTACTATTGTCCGTGTTGATATTCGTCGCGAAACCACAATTATTCTGGAGTAGGTGACAGCGTTACATATAGCGATGTAATTCTGCCAGCAAACACACTGTGTTTATAAAGTTTCTTGAGGTCTCCATAGTAACTACACGGGGATCGGCAATAGAGATCGGCGGCTCCTTTCAATACAGACGAAAATACAGAGACATGCGCAGTACAGTGTTGACTCGGCGGTTCGGTCGGCGGGGATATTGAAAGAACGGATGTGAGGCTCCACATCCATATACTTCTTACGGAGACAGCTATGATCATATTTCGGCATGGGGCTCATAGTGGCACTTCGGCTTCAAAAATAGACGCATTGCTACGTACAATCCTGAAAGTTGCTTTCTTGTAAGATTTTAATTGGTGTTTCTAGAGGAGGCATGTTAACGAGGAATCATTCTAAAAATCATTTTTGTAATGATTTATCATGCAGAGGCTTTTACAAGCACTACATCAAGGGCAGAATTCCTTGCTTCTTTGACAAACCGGTAAGAGTAATTAACTTAGGTTATACATCGAATGCATGGATGGTATGAGATCGTAGTGCATATAATACAACATATGGTTTGTTGTTGTTATTTTTCTTGTTTTAGAGATTCAGTACACGGATTGGGTAAGCCCATTGTGACCGCTTCATTAGACCCTTTAAAACACATGGGTTATAAGGCTACATTTCAATGAAGATTGCTTATGTAATTTTGCTACCTGAGACCTTGTGGGCATCATCACTTTTTTTCTAAAGACACCACTTTGGAAGAAGGTTCTTGCTATTTATATGGATTCTTCTTTCTTTTCTTTTCTTTCTTGTCCCTTATGTGAGTTGTGACATATTTCTTTGGAGTGCGAATTCTGCTTCTGTCTAAATGTAATTCTAGAATCATTATATTGTAGATTGCTGTGGAGGACCGATTCATCATCTGTATATTTTTCTTATTGGATTCAACTTCTATCCCCTGATAAAGGATTCAGTGACAAACCCGAAATGCATTGGGAATGTTTCTTTTGTATATAGTCAAATGTATTGTCACACAAATGTTTGCTAGTATCGGGCATTTTGTTTAAGAAAACTTTGAAAAAGGATATACTTTGATCATTTGATTAGTAGGATCACCCTTATGTTGTGTATAAATGATGGTTAGAAATATACACATTTTTCAAAGGTTGTAACTAATTGTGTATTATTTGAGTTAAAAATATTGCATTCAAGAAGTGAAATTGCATGAGACGTTTTCAACGTCTAACGCTGTGCTCTATCTAGGCTGTGGTGTGTCATCAGCCCTATGGATGTCTTTTATAAAGGGAGAGAGGGGGGCCTCATCTCTCAAAAAAACAGATGCACGCACATTTAATTGAAAATTTAATTAATAACCTTGAGTTAAAATAAGAAAACATTAAATAACACAGGAGTGCAGGAACATATAACATTATAGTGTTCATAATCCTCTATTAGAGCCAAGCCACATCCTCCCTGTATCAGAAACAGGCATCCTGAGACCGGTTTCGGTGTGTCACCCCTCCTCATCCAGGCTAGCGTGAATCCAATGGCACAGTGAGCCCTGGAACCACTTCTAAGCACACCCAGCAAACTTAGGTTGAGTAAGCAAAAGACACACAAATAACGGACGGAATGTGGAACAAACAAATACATTCGGCCCCACTTAAAAGATATTGGTTAACTCCATCATTCTTTTGCTCACCGTGCCACCCCAGTTTTTGTTACCACAGCATTTTTCGCCCTAATTAGGATGGGCATCCCCATGCATGGGTCTCTTGCTTACTAGAGATTATAATGCTGTTCTTCACCTACACAAATTTCCTATCTCTTACATGTTGAAGTGCGCCAGACCAAGGATATAAGTGATTTGTGCAAAGAGTTATGATGTTAGCATCTATGATAGGAGCGCCACGTCCTTATAAAAGCGCTCAGCCTTCAGCTTCGTTCTTTTGTATGGTCATGGAACTACTAGGTAGCTTGCAATATCTTTATGATGCACAGAAAAGGGTACTGAATTACATATACATCTTTATCTACCCTTCTTGTATCATGTTGGGGAGATGATGTTGCATAATGTTCCAGAGCTGCTGACTTTGGAATAGGGAAAACAGGTTCTAGTCTCAGCTTCAGCTCAACCTTCTGTGTTTCTGAGGTAATTGGAATTTTTATGGTCAGTTATGTCCCCTAACGAGTACCCCATCGTCTCCATGTACGAGTTAAAGTGCATGTAACTTCCCTCCGCAACCGAATTTGCGTCCAACGTTAACATGTCCTCTTTCAGATCCACCATGAATGGATTGATAATTCAGTTCCTAAGTATGCCGTGCCACCGTCTTTACATGGTGCACTTTCACGTTTTCCTGGCTCTGCCGAGTTAGGCCCTGATTCCTGCCATTGAACCACTTTTTCGTCTCTGTCTCCGAAAGCTGCAACGTGGAGACGAGGTGCATCCCTGACCTCTGACTCACTTCCTGCCAAGTGAGCGGTGCCCGGCTCGGCCTGCTCTGCCTGCCAAAAACAGTATTTTGCCTTCAAGTTATCAGCGTAGCCAGCTCAACCTCCTCGAAAACACATTCCTGTCTAGTAAAATAAGTAAACAGCTCCCCGGCTGCAGAGTAAAGGGTAAAGCCTTCCTGTCCTCCTCATGTAATTCATTGCTCCCGTTACCATGGTAGGCCCTGGCTCTGCGCATCTGCACCTAGACACGCATACATTCAGTGTAGCATAGCCTCTGCCCGAAAGACCTTTTCCTCCAGTATAAACATCCTCCAAATACAAGATATCAGATATGTTTTAGGAACAGGTCGATCTGACATGCCAGACTTATGTCTTCTCCACTAGTGTTAAAAGTCAGACTCTTAGCTCCCTCCAGATGCACGTCAATCACACGTCATATTAGCTGCGCGCGCATCCAGGCCATAGGTTTCAGCTGACTCTGCATGAATTCGCTAAGCATCCACCCACTTATGACACTTTTCTGTGACGTTTCTAGTTCACGCCTCTGTGCACACCCATGTTCACGCCTTTTCGCTACGCACATGTATTCTTATCATATACATTTCACTAGTCACGCCTACTGTATGCAGTGCTATTGTGTCATTTTACTATATATGCCATGTACTGTGAATAAATCGTTGACATCTTTCCTGACATCTTCCCTTGCATGCTCGAACCCTTGTATTGATGGAACAGATCTCCATTGACTCGAGTCATTTCTGAATTAAAGCCCTTTAAGACTCAGACACCCCGGACTCTGCCTTTCATTTGATTGAGCTATTCTTGTACTTGTAATTATATGGCAAAAACGATACGGTAAAATATTTACCACATAATTTGGTGCCCGAACAGGTACCCCTCCCCCACACCACGCGCCGGAGATGCGTCGCAGGCCTAGCCCCCTGCCTCGGCGGTGACGGACCCCAAGCGCTTCCGCAGGATTTCCTGTATCTCCCTCAGGCCCACGGAGGTGACGGAGACTGCGATCGACATCCAGACGAGGCGGTGAGGAGTGCGGAGGATCCCGACCAGAGCCCAGCTGAGAGAGCAGCGTCCGAGGTGTCGAGAGGCCCACCTGTAGTGCCGAGGCGCATGCGTAGTGCGCAGCAGAAGCGGTGATGTCAGTCCAGTCCAGTCGAGTTTCCGAGGCCTTCCGTTCCGTGCTTCCCGGTGAGTACCGTTGCTGGGGTGCATTGATTTGTATCCGGTCAAGACGGGTTTGGGTACACAGACCCGGTCTGCACTGTTTTAGCAGTGTATCTGTACTGTTTAGCAGTATATCAAGTAATTCGTGCATTCAACGGTTCAATTTTGTTCTCGTTATAGAATTAGTGGGTTGTCAATTTATGTTCGAAATGTTTCAATGTGTTTAATGTCGTGGTATGAGTGACTGTTTGCATATTATATTGTGTTCATTGTTTTCGTGTCCATTTTGGAGGCAGCAATGCCTTTATTCTCGAAATTACGACAGATAGGAACTAGAAAAGGGATACTTGAGGAAGCTGTTCCCATCCCACCCAGGGACACTCCTGGTCATTTTATGTACCACAAGCACGGCTTAGATGCCATATTATATCTAGACTTGTGGGTGGAATACACGAAAGATTTAGCAGAAAATCAGAGATGGCCCGTTACAGGGACATGGGATGCCGAGTGCATCATGAGAGTAGAAGAAGCGTTGTGGAAGAAGAAAGCCAGACAGTCGCAGAAAGATGCCATTGAGTTGTGGCGTAAAGAATCACATAGACGGACAGAGAAAGCACTCAGAAAAGTAGAGAAAAGTAGAGAGGATTCCGAAAAAGCCAAAGAAAAAGAACTAATAGAAGAAGGAGAACGAGTTAGAATGGAACAACACGACAGACAGAGTAATGCCATTATGACAGGACTGTACCCAGTTCTGGCCGAGGGCCTGCCCAAGGCGACCCCGGAAATACCGAAGGACCTGCCCCCTCCATTGGTTCCGACTAAATCACGTCATAAGACCGCAGCAGACATTTTCCTTTCTTCCTATTTAGACGATGTAGCTCCCGCATATACTAATGCACCTGCCCATGTACCACCTGCACCTGCTGACGTTAATCTACCCCCAGGTCCGCAACAGCAAACTCCGCCCGCACCACATCCTGCTCCACATCCTCCACCTGTTCCCGCACCACCTCCTGCACCTGTTGTCACTTCCCCGGTAGTTTTCCCTGGTGGTATTCATCCACTTAATCCTTTTGCCCAGGGTCCAGTCCCGTTACAAATACCGACCCTACAGTCAGGTTATGCTCAAACCTCCGCCACAGGAGGTGCTAGAGGAGGTTTCAGTACCCCGCCACAGTTACAACGTATAACAATGAGAGATCTCGCAATGTCACGAACACCTATATGGCTGAGATACCCGCCACCCCCTCTCAACACAATCCCCAAAAGGAGGGAAACCGGAAACAGTTCTTAAAGTTTTTGGATGTGGGATGGAGTGACCATCCCGGCCGTATTTATTAAAACAAAATTAAAACATTAAACGTTTTCATGTTATGTACAATTTCATTATCACATTACGATGTTTGGCTAACCTTAACATAATCTCTAATACAGAGGTTCTCCTAGCCGAACTAGCATCCTACAAAACATTCTCTAAGAACACTGAAATTGTACATCCTAACGTTTAAGGGCCAACGGCAAGGTCATAACCGGTGTCAAGATCCCTAACCAGACTTACCCCTCCCACTTGGGAGGGGCGACAGCACAGAGGCTTACCTCAAGTGCAACTACTAACAATTTCCCTTGACTTGACGGGGGCCCTTAAGACTCGACGCCATTTAAAGGTCGTTCGAACACTTGTGTGTGGTATCTAGAAGGTATCGTTGACCTCTCCCCACCCCACACAACTTACCGCATCTGCCGTCGCAGATGACCCTGGCCCCGGGAAATTCCCCAGGAGGGGGCTGTAACCCCTCCTACAAAGGAAGGGGCCTTGACCGCCTTTCCTTTACTTCCGGCGACCCGCCCTTAGACGGGACCGCCTCCCCACTGAGGGGCCAATGGCCACCTCTCCCGAGCGCTCCCATCCGTGTTGGGTGACGCCCACTCATAGGGATCTACCAATTAGTGCTCACCGATCATGACCTTACCGCCTACCAAAAATAAATACGACAATTCTGAAACCTATGAAAACATTGGTCACTACGACCGAAAGAGCCTGCTAGAAATGCAACACTACATCAACTCATTTTAATCGTAACAACCTAGACTGTATTCACCATACTTTATTATGATTAACCACAAACTGATACTGTCACAGCCTGTAAACGAAATGGAAAAACCAACTTATAACTTCACTTTATTGCACAACAACTTGCTGTCCTCAGGGGCTGGTGGGTGGGTCAAAATTGGCTCTTCGTTCCGTCCCGAGCTCACGTGTAGCGAGGGGGTGCAGCTTCGGAGCACAAGAACAAGAGGACGTCTTCTGGTCTTGCGCCTTCTTTTATCCGTCTTCAGGGTGGGCGAAAAACCCGCCCCTGCCCGCCCCGAGGGCGTGGCCGGCTGCGTCGGTGTCTAGGCCAGCCCATTCTAGGGCGGGAAAAAGCGCGCCCCGGCTACGCCGCTTCGGGCATACCAGCCGAGACGCGCCTCCCGCCCAAAAATGGCTTCCCGGGGGGATCGAGGCACTCAGCCATACGTTCGGGGGGACCGAGTGGTCGCCCCTTTCCATATGGCTGAGATACCCGCCACCCCCTCTCAACACAATCCCCAAAAGGAGGGAAACCGGAAACAGTTCTTAAAGTTTTTGGATGTGGGATGGAGTGACCATCCCGGCCGTATTTATTAAAACAAAATTAAAACATTAAACGTTTTCATGTTATGTACAATTTCATTATCACATTACGATGTTTGGCTAACCTTAACATAATCTCTAATACAGAGGTTCTCCTAGCCGAACTAGCATCCTACAAAACATTCTCTAAGAACACTGAAATTGTACATCCTAACGTTTAAGGGCCAACGGCAAGGTCATAACCGGTGTCAAGATCCCTAACCAGACTTACCCCTCCCACTTGGGAGGGGCGACAGCACAGAGGCTTACCTCAAGTGCAACTACTAACAATTTCCCTTGACTTGACGGGGGCCCTTAAGACTCGACGCCATTTAAAGGTCGTTCGAACACTTGTGTGTGGTATCTAGAAGGTATCGTTGACCTCTCCCCACCCCACACAACTTACCGCATCTGCCGTCGCAGATGACCCTGGCCCCGGGAAATTCCCCAGGAGGGGGCTGTAACCCCTCCTACAAAGGAAGGGGCCTTGACCGCCTTTCCTTTACTTCCGGCGACCCGCCCTTAGACGGGACCGCCTCCCCACTGAGGGGCCAATGGCCACCTCTCCCGAGCGCTCCCATCCGTGTTGGGTGACGCCCACTCATAGGGATCTACCAATTAGTGCTCACCGATCATGACCTTACCGCCACAGGTCCGGATAGTTGACCGGCTATCCGGACCCCCCACAAAACTCCTACCTAAAGGTCATGTTCCAAAGATTTTAACCAGGCTAGGAAGTCTCCTATGAGTAACTCATTCCCCGCCCTCGACAAATGCACACCATCCCTCAGATACATACTGTCATCATTAATACCATTATGCGAGATCGAATGCAATGCCTTGGAACGGAACAACCTACTCACTTTGTTATTCAATTTTCTAACAGAATGATTCAAAGCAGGGATCGAGATAGCCCCCCGCCACACTTTTCGTGGGATCATATGAGACCATGCGATTAGGCACCCCGGAACTCTCCTCGCTAACCAACTTACCGTGGAAAGCATAGCCTCCAGGAGAAGTCGTCTACCGGTGGTGACCAGATCATTGCCCCCCAAATGCACTATGACTATGGACGGCGGTGACCTCATCCGCTCTAACAAGCCCTCAAAAAATTCCTGAAACTGGTCAATACAGAGACCGCCCCTTCCGTAGAAGGACACTCTGTACCCGTATTCCTCAGGTACGTGAACCATGTCACCTGCTTTGAATACGTCTGCAGCCCGTCTCACGTATGAGTGGCCCACGACCCAAACCTCCTTCCTCACAGCCGGTGACGTGCGACCGCTGACCTGGTGTTGGGTCGACTGCTCAGTCTGCCCTGCCGCGTAGGCTTGCGCAACTGAAAACAAACAAAGACAAGAGGCGTGAGTACAAGATTACAGTTTCACAACATGTGCAATCGCACGTACCTCTTATAACAATTGGAGGACCAGCGCCCCACACGTTTCACTTGTTCTACATTAAGACCTCTGGCTGTAGCTTCAGTGGCAGCCCCTATACGAAAGGAGTGGGTCCCAAATTCGCCCGGGTCCAAGCCCGCTGCGGCAATGGCCATTGCAAGCACCCGTTGAAACTGAAACCTCGTCAGCGGGGTGGCGTCTGCATGCCTCAACAATGTCCCTCCCCATGATGCCACCCTTCGTGCTAGGTAATCTTCTAAGCACTGTACCGGACACATGGATGAGTCGGGGTTCCTGCGGATGATCGTGCAGTCCCCTCTCCCATCTTGGTCAGTCTTGGACCTGAGAAAGGAGACAATCATCGCGTCACCCCTGATCTGGACATGCTCCCTGCACAAGCCCCCCGTCACGTCCCGTTTGTTCCTTGCAACCAGCTCACTAACTCTCATAGCCCCGTGAAATGCCAGCGTAAATGCAGTCCGGAACAAACAGGTCTCGAACGGGGACGAGCATGTGTTCGGGAGCGTGACCAGTAACCGGGACAACCTGTCTAGACCTATCGGTCGTCGTACATCTACTCTGCGACCCTCTAGACGTTGCCACCCACGTAGCGCTTTTTGTACCGTGAAAGACGCTGTTGGGTCCAGGATGCCATGGGCCCTGGCAACAAAGGAAATGGCGGCACGATGCCTTTGGGCCGTAGCCACCGATTTCCCAGCCCTACGTAAGGACATCAGAAAAAGTACTACCAACTCCTCCTGACCCCAAAGTCCTCCTCTCTCTGCCCCCAAAAAGGCTAAATAGGCCTGGAACGCCCCTTCATATGCCTTCCTTGTCCTGGGTGCTAGACTCTCTCCCACGAGGTGACGAAGTTCGGGGCACCGAGAGACCAGAGAGCTTCGGGGAAGGGTGCCGGCTCCGGGTCCGCTGAAGGAAGGAAACCCGAGAAAGCCTGCATGTGAAAACGAGACAGTGCATCAGCAGCCTGATTCATCACCCCTGGGACATGTTTTGCTCTGAATACTACGTTCAGTTGCATACACAGTAAGACAATTTCTTTGAGGAGCCTCAAAATCAACTTACAACGGGCTGCCTGACTATTGATGCATTCTACCACGGTCATATTATCGGACCAGAACACAACAGAATGATCTCTGAACCCTTCTGGCCAGGTTCTCAGGGCCACCAGAATGGGAAATAGTTCGAGGAAAGCGATGTTACTTGTCAGCCCCTTCTCGTGCCACCATAGGGGCCACTTTTGTGCCGACCATTTTGTGCCGAAGATGGCGCCAAAACCTACGCTTCCTGCTGAATCTGTCCATAGCCCAAGCTCTTCAGAGGAGACGGCTGGCTTGTTCCAGACGACCCGGCCATTGAAGTCCGCCAAGAATGCTAACCAAATCCGCATGTCCTGGCGGACCTCGGCCGATAACCTTGTGCGATGATGACCCTCCTTTAAGCCAACCATTGCTTGGGCAATTGAGCGGGAAAAGGGGCGAGCCATTGGTATCACCCTCAAGGCAAAGTTCAACTTTCCCACTAACTGTTGCAACTGATGCAGTGTAACTTTGGATGCCTTTAAACATACTTGGAGGGCTGCCCTGAATTTCGACACTTTGCTAGCTGGTAAACGGAAGCACCCCTCCCTTGAGTCCAACTCGATCCCCAAAAACTCGAGGCAAGTCGTGGGACCCATAGTTTTACCTGGTGCCAACGGCACGCCAAGATGATCCATTAACACACAGAATTCAGCTAAGGCCCGGGCACATTCGGGAGTACCGGCGGGGCCAAGGAACAGAAAATCGTCAAGGTAGTGCATTACATTTCGGAAACCCGTTTTCTTAGTGAACACCCATTGCAGGAAAGTACTGAATTTCTCAAAGTAAGCACATGATATAGAGCATCCCATTGGCATACACCTATCCATGTAAAATGACCCCTGGAACCCGAATCCCAGAAGACGCTGATCGTCTGGGTGTACCGGAAGCAACCGGAACGCTGACTCGATATCAGATTTCGCCATCAACGTCCCGTGCCCCAGGCGATTCAAGATGGCTACCGCCTCATCAAAAGATGCGTATCGCACCGAACAAACTTCTGGCTCAATTGCGTCGTTCACCGAAAGACCATATGGAGCAGATAGATTATGAATCAAACGAAACTCACCCGGGTCTTTCTTGGGGACCACCCCTAACGGAGAACAAACGAAATCCGGTACCGGGGGCTCACTAAACGGGCCGGCGACCCGTCCCCGGCTAACCTCTTTCTGAATTTTTTCCTGCACTACAGATGCATGTTGTAAAACGGAAAGTTGATTTTTGCACATCCCTACACCCTGAAAGTCCCCTACCGGGATGCGGAAACCATGTGTAAAACCGTTCCGCAGCACCCCGGCAGAAGTACGATCCGGGTATTCGCTGAGCCAGGGAATCATTGCCAAGGTATCAATCGGGGTTGGTAAAGGCGCCCCTCGGCCTAGTTTAGACCTGTTTGGCGCCTCCCTTACCCCCGTTCTCACTCGTTCTGGCTCTGCACGATGACTCAGGATGGGACGACCCACACGTACTACACTCATGTTTGAATTTACACGATCCCGGAGGCCTGGTACACTTCCCCTTGTTAAAATTAAAACAGAAACCCTTTCTACCTGTATTGCCTGCGGGCCTCGACTGGTCGTCGGTGCTCGTACTTGGTCGAAAGGGCGTCCCCACATTTTGGCGGGAGTAATCAACAACAGTGCTCCCGACCAATGGCATTCTTAACATTCCCGATTCTTTCATTTTATCCCATGTTAAAGAATCGTAACAATCCCAAGTCAAACTCTTGTTATGTTCCTTTTCTTTCCTGAACAAATTGTCATAACAAAACCAATGGTTACCTTGATACGCTGTCGAGTAACCCATAATTCGTGATTGATAAACGGGAAACTCAGGAAGCAACTCGGGCCTACGTTCCCCCAAAATTGATGTGAAAATACCCCATGCATTGCCCCAGTTGCCAATGTTCTCATTGACCTTAAAGGCGGCCATCTTTGCGCGCCAAACACTCGGATGCATTAAGTCCTTCTGACTTTTTACATGCTCCACATCATAATGATCAACAAGCAGGGAAAAAATATTCACGTACTCCCCCGCCCAGATCTTTTCTTTTATAGCTAAAGGCACATGTTGTCCTAATCTCTCTCTACGAGAGGGTGCTGACTCGTCCCTTGCAATCGGCAATGGCCGCTTACCTGCACCGGACGCAGCTTCTGCCGATTGCGACTTGTCTATCCCCGCCAACGGCGTAGCCACTCTAGCTGCCTCTTTCTTCTCACGAAGCCCTTTTATCAGCGCCTGTGCTTCGGCAGCCGTGGCGCCATCACTACTATCCCCCAACCATGCTGCTAGCTGTGCTGCCAGCTCGGGGGGCATGTCTTCCTTGGATGTCGGGGTGACGACAACGGGGATTGGATTCCCCTCCATCGGTACTGGGGTCGGCGCCTCGAGCGGGGCAGAGGGAACCGGGACGGCCCCACCGGCTGGAACCTTTCTCGGCCTCTTAGGTCTCCCTCCAGCCGGCGGGGTGCCCGAACCCTCCTCCCCATCTCGCTCCGCCAACCGTTTCTTTATGTCGGACACTTCTTTGCAAAGGGCCCGCACCATCTGTTCGGTCGTCATTCTTTTTGCGCCTTTCTTGGGCATCTCTCCGAGGAAGTATCTAGAAGACAAAGAAAAAGATCAAAACGCTCAAAATTGGCTCTTCGTTCCGTCCCGAGCTCACGTGTAGCGAGGGGGTGCAGCTTCGGAGCACAAGAACAAGAGGACGTCTTCGGGTCTTGCGCCTTCTTTTATCCGTCTTCAGGGTGGGCGAAAAACCCGCCCCTGCCCGCCCCGAGGGCGTGGCCGGCTGCGTCGGTGTCTAGGCCAGCCCATTCTAGGGCGGGAAAAAGCGCGCCCCGGCTACGCCGCTTCGGGCATACCAGCCGAGACGCGCCTCCCGCCCAAAAATGGCTTCCCGGGGGGATCGAGGCACTCAGCCATACGTTCGGGGGGACCGAGTGGTCGCCCCTTTCCAAATGAGCTCCAGCTGAAAAACTTCAAGAACAGCTTACTGATTGCAGATATGATACAGTGCCAGGAAGAACAGGACCCATGTTGTTAGCATCCCTACGTTTAAGACGTGTTACCGATTATTTAGTTTTACTGCCAGAAATGCCAGAACATCTAGACAATATGTATCATTTTATTAGAACAGGAGAAAGACCGGAGTCTGTTGGTGACGCCATGTCACGTCAGAAAGTTGAGAACAAAGGTTTAATCATGCGCTTTTTGGTTAATTGTTTAATAAGGGAACAAGATCAGGCAGGTTTTCCACAAGATGAGATGATGAGATTGAACAGATGGAGCCAGAATATTTCTGAGGGTAAACATGATAAAGAGAAATGTGTACATGCTATGGTTAGAAAGATCCGTAAAGAAATAATAGACATACATGCCCGTCGAGAACCTGAAGAGCCACTCGAATCAGACGACCCAACCTCCTCGCAGGAGGAGGATGAATCAGAGAATCTAGCAGAAACCTCACAACAGGCAGATAGAAAAGTGATAGCATATGTAGATAGAGAGAAACTCCCTAGACCGTATCCTATTGATAGGCCCTTCGATAGACCCATTCGTAAACAAGAAACGTTCGAAAACAAGAAACGTTACCTTTGTCCGATACCAGAGCGATGTACCCTTGAGCATGTATTCCAGATGACTGACAAAGTACTAAAAGAAAGGATAGGTTATCAAGAACTCAATACCCTACGTGATCAGGAACTATCCCGGTCCGCAGTACAGTGGGCCGGGGATGACAGTATATATAAAGACGATTCAGTAGTGCAAACGTTTTTAAGTCTTACTCCAGAAGAACAGGGACTAGCTGGTATATACATGACACAACATCTTATTATACAGTACGAAAACCAAGCATCTGATCCAGGTCCGTTATATGGTTTATTGCAAGACTTACTCCTGAGACGATGGAGAGGTCTAGGTACCGATCTAATTGAAACGATTTTAGAACAACGTCACAAATATAGAACGTTCTTGACTCCACATCTTGTTTCCGTTCCACCCCCAGTCAGGCAATCATATAACTTTGACAAACAGAATCCTTTACGTGAAGTACATTCAGTCAGGAAAGATGATAATACCCTTGAACGTGTGTTCGTTTACACGCCTATAACTAAAATGGAATTATTAGAAATGAAGAAAATAGTGCCCAGTCATGATAAAGACCCCGCAGGTTTTCACCGTGAAATAAAAGACATGTTACTTATGGGGGATTACACCTTTCCCGACATTATGAAAATATTGAAAGTGTTATTGCCTGCCGGTATTTACGAGAAACTCAAAGAAAAAGAATGGGAGGTGGGAGACAAAAAGATTGTTTGGGCTGAATTAGAAACCGAAGAAACTGGTCGAACCCCAGGTTTAGGTCTTGGGGACAAAACTAAAGCATTACCAGGATTGTTAGTACCGGTTTTGCCGAGATTGTTAGCAACTAAAAAGGAGGACTGGGATGCGATCTCAGCCTGCAAACAGAAACCCGATGAAGACACTAGTGATTTCTATTCCCGATTTGAGAAATGTTTTACTATTAATAGTGGCCTGAAATCAAGTAGCGAGTCATATCCACACCTTTTTGTATCTAAATTGGTCGAAAATTCTTTGCCCCAGGTTAAGAACCGTGTACTGAAAGTTGAGAGCACATGGCAAGCTAATTCGCCTTCCCAAATGTTACAGATGTTACAATATTACCAGAACAGAATTAGAGAGGAACATGATCACGAACAGAGACGTATGAAAGACACGAAAATGAAAATGTTAGTTGCTCAGTCAGTCCCAGGAGATGGTCAGAAAAAGGGCGCGACACATTCAAATAATTCAGCGGCTCCCGTTAAAGGGACATGCAACTATTGTAAACAGCCCGGTCACTATGTAAACGATTGCACAGTTCTGAAACACAATATCGCTACAGGCAAAACCAAAGAGAGACCACGTCCGCCCAGACAGGATCAGGTCCAGCAGCATGTTCCACAAAATGTACAACCTATGCATGTTACACAGCAGACCGTAGCGGTACCACAGCCCCAACCCATTGCCGCGACTCAGCAAGTCACACAGCAGATGTACCAGTATGCCCAATCCGATTACCCCGATTATCAGCAATACACATGAAACAGCCTAGAGAGGGAGGTTGGCTTGCCCCTTATTGAGGTCCCTGTAGATCAAGAGGGTCCTTATGTACATAGCCAGGTGTTAGGGAAAGATAGAAAGTTTTTGATTGACACAGGGGCAAGCAGAACAACCATCAGTCACAAAGAGGTTCCAGGGGCACCCCTCTCAGGCTCACAGAATGTTTCCCTTGGATTTTCAGGAAAGCCTATTGTTAATGAGGTATCAAAACCAGTAGCCCTTGCAGTTGGTCCATTGTCCTGAACTACTGATTTATTGCTCACGAAATCATGTCCAGAAAACTTGCTTGGTATAAAAACCCTGAAAGCTCTAGGAGCTGTAATTTGTTGTTCTCCGGAAGGAGTCAGGCTATTCCTTCGTGACTTCAAGGGCCATTATGTGTTGAGAGATTTTGATCCCAGGTTGCAGAATGTTCCTGCACATTTATGGGCGAAAGGCCCTACTGATGTAGGTTGTATGCACATTACACCGTACCGTGTTACACTCAAGCCAGGAGTTATACTACCACGTATTCGACAATACAAGTTACCACCAGATGCTGTAGTGGCTTTACTGAAAATCATTGACGAGCTCATTGCACAAGGAGTGGTTGTAGAAACCGACTCCAATGTTTGTAATTCTCCTATCATTCCGATTCTTAAACTTACTGATCCAAATGCACCCCCGGTCTATCGACTGATTATTGATTTACGCTAATTGAATAAATGCGTGGTACCACAGTACCCTGTGGTCCCGGATATCTCTTCGTTATTGACAGCTATCGATTCAGAGGCGACGTTCTTTACTGTAATCGATCTGAAGAACGCCTTCTTTAGTGTCCCCATTGATCCAGAAAGCCAGTATCTTTTCGGATTCTGTTTAAATGGCCGAAGCTTCAAATTTGCACGCGCACCTCAAGGATTCACAGAAAGCCCCAGCATCTACAGCCAAGCATTGAAACGACAACTTGACGATATTCACATGCCTCCCACTACTGCCCTATTGCAGTACGTCGATGATCTACTGATCACCGCCCGAAGTGAACCAGAATGTGAACAGGCCTCACTGACAGTTTTGTTGTTTTTGGCGGACAAGGGACACAAGGTGTCTCCTTCGAAGCTGCAATTCTGTGCCCAGCAAGTTGTGTACCTTGGGCACTTGCTGTCCAAAGAGGGGAGACAGCTAACACCAGATCGTATACAGTTAATAGCACATCTTCCTCAACCCAAGACACAGAAAGAAGTACGAGCCTTTATTGGACTCACATCTTATTGCAGACAATGGATTCCCCAGTATGCATTTGTAGCCAAACCACTCATACAGTTGACAACACAGGAGGCAGCGTCTTCGACTGTCCTCCCTTGGACTCAGGAACATACACAAGCTTTTGACGAATTAAAGAAAGCCTTATGTCAAGCACCTGTTTTAGCGACACCATGTTACAGCAAACCTTTTACACTTTTTGTCACAGAACGCGATGGCACAGCGTTGTCGGTTCTCACCCAGCTTCAAGCAGACAAACACAGACCGTGTGCTTATTTTTCAAGCACATTAGACCCAGTAGCCCAGGCCTTGCCTGCGTGCTTGAAATCAGTTGCAGCAACAGCTCTAGCAATCAGACAAAGTGATTCCATTGTATTGGGACACCAAATGACAGTACAAGTCCCACACTCTGTGGAAGTTCTCCTAAACAGAACACAGACCCAACACTTGACCATAGCACGACTGACAGGTTATGAATTGACGTTATTCCAGCCACACATAGAAATCAGACGTTGTAATACACTGAATCCTGCTACACTTTTACCTTCGCGCACAACAGATCCTACACCACATGACTGTGTAGATGTAGTCGACACAGTTACGAAACCCAGACAAGACTTGACAGATGTCGCATTACCCGATCCAGACCTGACACTTTATGTGGATGGTTCATGTATGAGAACAAGTACAAGAGAGCTAGTGGCCGCATATGCAGTGACCACTGAAACTGAAGTCGTAGAAACACATCGCATTGACACCCTGTCAGCCCAAGCAGCAGAGCTCATTGCTCTGACCCAAGCCTGTATATTAGCCAAGAACAAGAAAGTAAACATATACACAGATTCACGTTATGCATTCGGAGTCGTTCACGACTTCGGTGTCCTCTGGCAAGAAAGAGGTTTCCTGACCTGTCACGGAGCCAAAATCCAGCACGGTCTCCTCATTCAAGCACTGTTAGAAGCAATACATTTGCCTACAGCCATAGCCATCATGAAGTGTAAGGCACATACGAAAGTAACAGACAAGATTTCCCAGGGTAACGACTTTGCAGATCAGACAGCAAAATATACAGCACAGACTCATACACAGACGACTGATATGATAAAGACTGATGTATCATCACTGACACACAGCATGACAGTCAGGGACCCCGCATTAGACGTCATTGATATACAGACACATGCTACTCAAGACGAAATCAAGAAATGGGCTGAACAAGGAGGGGTCCAGACCGAACAGGGTTGGATGACGAGGGGAAAGACCACATGGTTCCTCCCCGACTCTATGGTTCAAGTTATCATCAACACTGCACATAGCCCAGCACATTTAGGAGAAAAAGCCATGTTAGACAGTTTACAGAATCTATGGTTCAACAAGCATTTACGAGCAGCAGCAAAACAGAAAGTGCGTACCTGCATGATCTGTTGTCAGTTCAATCCAGGAAAAGGGATTCCCGTAGAGCAAGGTGGATTTCATCCTCCTGACTATCCTTTTGAAGTCCTCCAGATGGATTATATCCAGATGGACAGATGCCGAGGATTTAAGTATGTCCTTGTAGTTGTATGTGCCCTATCCCGATGTACAGAAGCGTATCCCGTCCCAGATTACACTGCCCCGACCACTGCCAGGCAGCTGGTTCGTGAGTTTTTCCCTCGATACGGTTTGCCCCGTGTCGTGTATTCAGACAACGGTCAGCCATTCTCGTCTGAACTGATGAAGCTGATCTCACTCCTATTGGGGTACCAGTGGAAGTTCCACTGTGTCCGGCATCCAGAGGCAGCAGGTCTCGTGGAGCGCCACAATCAGACACTGAAAACTCGACTTGCTAAAGTGTGTAAAGAGAAAGGCGTAGACTGGATAGTAGCATTACCCGTTGCACTGTTTTATATGAGAATGGTAGCCCATTCAAGGACAGGGCTATCTCCGTATGCGGTGGTCTTTGGTAGACCTCCTAATATGTGGGGGACGCCTCTGCCGAGAAAAATAACCAATGTCGAAAGTACTATGCTGACAGATTACCTTGCTTCCTTGATGTCTGCACTACAATCTTGTCGTTCACAGGTTGCTGCAGCCTTCCCAGACAACTCCGAGGTGAAGCCACATGCCCTGGTCCTGGGAGACACTGTTGTTGTTCGGAATTTCGATAGGACGAGCCCTCTGGAGCCCCGCTGGAAGGAGCCGAAGATTGTTTTGCTAACAACCCGGACTGCAGTTAAGCTAGAGGGGAGGAAGGGCTGGGTACATTCCAGTCACGTTAAAAAATTTCATGGACTTTCGCCAAGCCCTGACTCCCAGAACTCTCACGTACCAAAGACAGACATTAAACTCCCTTTTCGAGAGAAAACTCCCCAAGAGGAGAACAGACTAAAACTAAGGTCTAGTAAGTCAGACAGTTTAATTGTTTAAGTCCCCCTCGGGTGAAGCGGTTAGGCAGTTTCTGACAATGTACAAGCTAGATCCAAATAGAGAGAGAGATAGACAGGAGATCATGAAAAGAAATCGTTACTGTAAAAATCTCCGTAGTAGGTGCATCTGCACCCTGATTATTATGTTTTTTCTGAGTCTTACGTTAATTGGCATCAGCCTGATGTTGTACATGTATTTTCCGATTGCACATTCTTTTTCTAATGACACGGCAGAACACACGTTTAGTGAGCTGCCTCCACACGAACTATCTTATCGACTTGCGCTGCGCAACAATTCATTCATCAGTATGCTACACCATTCCCATCAGACCAGCAATGCTACCAATTGTTGGATATGTGGCCGACTCCCTCCCTATCAGAAATATCAGGGAGTTCTGCCCCTCTTCCCTTACCCGTTCACACATAATGGTTCCTGTGGTGCATGGTTTAGTTTAATTAATTCTGTAGATGCTGATTTCATAGTTTTCCAGGGCAGTTGGGTATGGGGAAATCTGAACACAGTTCTGAATAAGGCATGTTTCCCAGACAAGGAGGGTCTTCCCCAAAGGACAGGGACCGACCTAGAAAACGAAGTGTATGGATTAGGCAATTTTACACTTGATCTCATGATTCTAAGTGTTCAGTCAGAAACTAGTCCAGACTTGCCATCTATGTCAGTATTGCCAGTCAAAGGTGAATTATGTGTCAGAAAGAATGGTTCAGTACACCTAGGTCATAGTGAATGCACTACTGTGATCGAATTCAGTGATAAAGGCAAGTCTACGTTCAAAGCTTCCCGCCATTCCTATTTCATTTGTGGTCATACAGCTTATATACGTTTACCCCTAGACTGGGATGGTACCTGTTACATTGCATTCCTACTGCCTCCTGTTTTTCTAGCCCCTCCTGATTACCACAGGAATTCCAGCCTCAATCTAGTTAGGCACAAAAGAGACCTTCCATTAGTTGATTATACTGAAACCGCATGGGAACAATATACAGATTTCAATAAAGGATTCTTTCCCTACTTAGGCACAGTGTCCAATAGTAAATTGATACGCAAATTAACCAGAACTCTCGAAGCAGTAGTGAATGAGACTACTTCAGCTTTGGGCAACTTAACAGAGGAGCAGTCTGCTATGAGACTTGTTGTTCTTCAGATGCGCCTTGTCCTTGACGTCATCCTGGCCGATAGGGGCGGAGCTTGTAGAGTCATCGGATCCAGTTGTTGCGTGTTTATTCCTAATAACGCGCCTTCGGTCTATAAGGCCATCACCAGACTTCACGAAATTGCCCATCAGATACACCAGAACCCAGGCTCCTGGACTTGGTCCGGTTGGCTCTGGGGTGTAGTAACAGCCTGGGGATGGAAGCTATTGTCATTCCTAGGGATTATATTGGCCGTCGTATTCAGTTGCTGTCTATGTCTTCAATGTGGGCCAGCGATTTGCGGCTTGTGCACCACATCTTGTATTCCCCGCTCAAGTGCACGTTCCCATTCCCGATTGAAAAAAGAAGAACAAATGATGTTGTACGAACAAATAGATGGTCTCATGAAAATAGATATATCCTAATGGGTCCGTAGGGGACAAGGAGGGAATGAGGTAATTGGAATTTTTATGGTCAGTTATGTCCCCTAACGAGTACCCCATCGTCTCCATGTACGAGTTAAAGTGCATGTAACTTCCCTCCGCAACCGAATTTGAAGACGCAAATACATTTGCGTCCAACATTAACATGTCCTCTTTCAGATCCACCATGAATGGATTGATAATTCAGTTCCTAAGTATGCCGTGCCACCGTCTTTACATGGTGCACTTTCACGTTTTCCTGGCTCTGCCGAGTTAGGCCCTGATTCCTGCCATTGAACCACTTTTTCGTCTCTCTCTCCGAAAGCTGCAACGTGGGGACGAGATGCATCCCTGACCTCTGCCTCACTTCCTGCCAAGCGAGCGGTGCCCGGCTCGGCCTGCTCTGCCTGCCAAAAACAGTATTTTGCCTTCAAGTTACCAGCATAGCCAGCTCAACCTCCTCGAAAACACATTCCTGTCTAGTAAAATAAGTAAACAGCTCCCCGGCTGCAGAGTAAAGGGTAAAGCCTTCCTGTCCTCCTCATGTAATTCATTGCTCCCGTTACCATGGTAGGCCCTGGCTCTGCGCATCTGCACCTAGACACGCATACATTCAGTGTAGCATAGCCTCTGCCCGAAAGACCTTTTCCTCCAGTGTAAACATCCTCCAAATACAAGATATCAGATATGTTTTAGGAACAGGTCGATCTGACATGCCAGACTTATGTCTTCTCCACTAGTGTTAAAAGTCAGACTCTTAGCTCCCTCCAGATGCACGTCAATCACACGTCATATTAGCTGCGCGCGCATCCAGGCCATAGGTTTCAGCTGACTCTGCATAAATTCGCTAAGCATCCACCCACTTATGACACTTTTCTGTGACGTTTCTAGTTCACGCCTCTGTGCACACCCATGTTCACGCCTTTTCGCTACGCACATGTGTTCTTATCATATACATTTCACTAGTCACGCCTACTGTATGCAGTGCTATTGTGTCATTTTACTATATATGCCATGTACTGTGAATAAATCGTTGACATCTTTCCTGACATCTTCCCTTGCATGCTCGAACCCTTGTATTGATGGAACAGATCTCCATTGACTCGAGTCATTTCTGAATTAAAGCCCTTTAAGACTCAGACACCCCGGACTCTGCCTTTCATTTGATTGAGCTATTCTTGTACTTGTAATTATATGGCAAAAACGATACGGTAAAATATTTACCACATTTCTGAGCAATTCATCTAATCTCTCAGAACCTAAACAAACAAAAAATAATGAGTCCTTGTGTAATGAAACTGGTGCTCTTGTAAAGTATTCCAAGGGTTGAGTTTGCACTTCATAAACCTGCAACAACAAAAAAATGCTAGTCACCTTACTTGTAGTCAACTCAAGAGTTTTATAAATTTAACAGGATTGCCACTATCTACTCTATTTAGTCTGTACATATCATGCATGTCCAATCGCTGCCATTTTTTGCCCTGCCTGATCAACATATCTGTAATATTTTGCTTCTGCCAAAATCTTCCGTCTAAACATATGATTTTTTTGGGTGTTCTCCAAAGGAATTATATTCATTTTTCTCACCTCGTACTGTATAATTCCTAGATCCAACCGTGTTTTTATCTTTCTTGCTTTCCTCGTGTGCCTTGCATTTCCATTTTCGCAAAGTCACACATCACATATCGGTGTCTTTGTACAAATATGGCATGCTTATACTCAGGAAATATTTGTTCACATGTTGCCACAGTCGAACTATGTGGTTGACTTTCTGTTTATACGTTCCCACTGTACATCTCTCTGTGACACAATAGTGTGGTCACGCTACATAAGACTTTGCTCAGCACCGATAGAATGTGGGATCCTGGGGGGCATACTTATGGAGGAACACCCCTGGGTTTCCTGCAGTGGATGGCATAGTCAAGGCCATACTGTGGATGGTGCTTAAGTGGCCGTTAGGTTATTGTTTTACAGGGGGTGAAGTTATTTACTTTGTCTTGCTACAGGCATAGAATGAAGAAAAGAGCAAGGAGCGAGGGGTGAGGGAAGCAGTTAAAGTGTTGATGCAGGTCGGCAGAGAAGACCTCCTCTATCGCAGTGTTTTGTCACAGGCCTGGGTGGGTGTTATATCTGATGTTTGCTTTGCGGGTGTTGTTTCACGCGTTGCTCTTCTGTTGTATTCACGTGCTTACATGCACGAGGGTCATCTATGTATTTATGTTTGTATTTGTTATTCTTTGGATTTGCTCTTGAGCCGGGCACGAACCATGGGTTCCACATTCCACCATGGATCAGGTCATTCTTTGATAGCAGACCAAAGGAACAGTTGCTTTGAGTGTGTGAAGACTTACAGACCTCTCCCCAGAGGTGCTTCATCTTTATGGAATAAACTTATTTTATTTAAACCTTCCTGCCTAATCTCTGGACTTAACAGTAGGCCTCAAGAAGCCTAGAAGAGAAGCAGCCAGTGGGGTACAGGACGCTGTTTTGGCCTGCTCACCCAGCAATTATAAAAGTAATTTCCTCGTCATAGTGAGGAGCGGAGGCAGAGGCAGTAAGCACTCAGTGACGGCACTATGATAACATTACCTAAGCGAGGCGTTGGGGGGAGAAGTACGGGCATCAAGAGTACAGGCTCTCACTCTAGCACAGACCTTTAACCCCTTAAGTGCTGCTGACGGCCAGTGGTCGTCAGCAGCGCTACCTCCCCAGTGCTGCGCACGACCATTGAACGTCCATTCAGCACTAGTTCTAATGGACAGCGCAGCACTGGGGAGAAATGTTTACACGCAGCTAAGGTGTTAAAGAAAGCAAAGCATGCCAGTCGCACCCGTTGTGCATGCAGGAGAAAGGCAGGTGACGCACGAATGTGCGCCAGAAGAAACAGAAGATACCTTTGTTTCAGGCTAGTAGGTGGTACAAGAGTGCTCGCATGGCAGCGAGCTTACAGTTCCAACGGAAACAAAAGGGAAAAGTTCCCAGATGGGGTTGAATTTCTGGAGAGGATAAACTAGATCAGAGAATGGGTGCTAAATTACTAGATATTGACAGGAGCACAGACCCATCAGATCAACCTGAAGGGCACCGCTGGGAAAATGCTGAATACAGAGTCCATGCCTATTTTGCAGCCCCTTGTCAGGTTTCCTATGGCCTATGTACACAGGACAGAATAGAGGGAGGGGTCTGGTGCACTATCCTCACATAACAGGAAGACAGAGAATCAGCGAAAAATACATAAATCAAAGATGGTGTGGGAGATGGTGAGAGATTCGGTGGGAACAAGGATGCATGTGTGGGATTTGGATGACGTATTGGAATTGGATTATGAGGGGGATGAAGAGGAGTTGGGTGAGGGGGACATTACTCATTGGCAAGAATTTAAGGCTGAGTGTGAGATTCGGGAGACTAAAGGGGGCAATCAACGTGTCTTGGAAAAATGCTATTTTTCAGATGTCTAGGAGCCGAGCACAAGTACAATCTGGAAAAAGGGAGAAGACTCATGGAGGCATGTTAGAGATACATGGAGGAAGAACTGCCATCAATAAACAGCATTTAAATTTAGGCGAGAAGGATTGGTGGAACTGCTGGGACGCAAAGGAGAAAGACACAACTGTGACAAAATTATATAAGGCTGTAGCTACTGATTTAGTAGAGGACGAGGTAAGTACAGAGGACATTGTGCAGCTTGCTGTCTCAGGAGACAAGAAAATGGGAGAGGAAGAAAGTGTAACTACCGATAAATCAAGTAAGGAAGGAAGCACAACAGAGAGTATAGCTCAGAGGAAAGATAGGGATAGTAAGAGTAAGTCACACAGTTTCAAAAGGTTGCCTTATATGAGGGGGCACCTTCCCCAAAACACAAAACATAAGATATGAAAAGGTGAATTTGTGGATGCATTTGAGCTAAGGAGTGGTAGAAAAATGAGACCTGAGAATTGGCAAGGATAACTAGAGTGCTCACGAACATTGACACTTGGACAACTGCGTTTCTAATATTAGCAAGTATATACTGTGAACATTTCCAGATAGGTTGGTATTTATTTTTAAATATATAGAAGTTATAAGGAAAAGCTAACATGGAATTTGGGGAATATGATTGGTTGTATTATGATGAGGGGTTTAGAGCTTGGTTAAGTTTGAAGACCGGTAAGAATTGGGATAGGTTGATATTGAGCCTTAGCTGCAATGGATGTACCCAATGAACACCCCACCCACACTTAATACCGCTAGTGGTTTGGCAGTGCAATATCAGCCCTTTCTTGGTAGGCCCTCAGTATGAAAAGGACCTGAGGCTAGTTTCAAGCACCTAATGCACGAACATGCATAATGTGGAGATAAGCTTGTAGTCTTGCAATGTTTTCAGGGAGCAAGATAAAAACTGTTTCTGTGGGCAGGGCAGAGTTTGGGGGGAGAACCTCAATCTGGTCAAGAAGGCTCTTACACCAGTCAAGTTGGAGGCATAGTCTGACTGGTTGGAAATTTACCCACAAAGAGAAGAAGCTTTGCTTTTTGAGTTGGGTGTCAGAGAAGGAGTTATGCTGGGCTATCAATAGCCACAGCAAAGAAGATTTGCTGACAATTTGGGATCTCCAAAAGACATGCCTCAGAGGGTGCGTGACAAACTAAAGAAAGACGTGGATGAAGGTTGCATTGGTGGTCCATTTGATTATTGGCCTCTGCTAGACCTAATGGTTTCACCATTTAGAGTGGTGACCAAGACAATGTTGAATGACAGAAGCGCATGTGGCTAAATCACCCATGCCTCTACAACATTGCCTGAACAACAAAAGCATCTGAATAACGCATTCCTTTACCACCCATGCCTTTACCACGCAACTTCATGGTAAAGGCGTGACTGGTAAAGGGATATGTGGTAAACAAAACACCCAAACCCCCCTCCCGCTAAATCCTAAAAACTACCCAACCCCCCTAAGCCTTTAAAGCTACCCTGACCCCTGAGCCCTAAACACTATCCCAGTCCCTAAAACTCCTCTGATCCCCTCTGAGCCCTAAACACTACCTCAACTCCCCAGAGCCCTAAAAACTGCCTGACCCCGCTGAGCCCTAAAAGTTACTCTGACCCGCCGAGCCCTAAAAACTACCATGACCCAGAACCTTGACCCCAGAACCTTGAACAGTACCCGTCACCCCCCTGCAAGCACTAATACCGACCCTTCTGAGCCCTAAACACTACCCCAGTCCCCCCTGTACCCTAACCCCCCGAGCCCTGAAAATTATCCCCAACTGTTAAAAACTACCCTCACCATCCAAAACCCGGCCACAGCCCCACTCACCGGACCATGTACTCTCTCGATCTTTTCTCTTCCTGTGTCCACCCAGCATCTAAACCGTGCACTACCTTAGCAATGCTTATACATGTTAAGGTAAGAATGGCTCCACGTGCAGGTAAATGGCACACATGGCTCAGCTACCTAAGAAAAAAGTTGGAGAATTTAGTCTGATTCATCATTTGTCATGTCCTAAAGGCTCTTCATTTGAAGACTTTATTTCTAAAGAGGACACAGTGGTGCAATTTGCTTCTGCTGATGTGGCTATGGAATTGGTGAGGCAATGTTTTCCAGCCATTCAAAACATCTGGCAAGAAGTGGGTAATGTATTTGAAAAAATGTTGGGCTGCAATTTTGAGTTAAGCCTTCCCTGGATTATATTTGGGGTGGATAAAAAGAACTGCGGGAAAAATATCAGATCTCTGTTATTTATCTTAATGACAATAGCGCACAGAGAAATGGGTCTCTGAAGTTCCCCCTACATGTGTGGGCTGGATAAACTTTGCAAGACATATAGTGAGACTAGACTGCCAATTGGGGTCAGCTTAGAAAGGAAAAAATGTGGGCCCCTTTTGCTTTTTTTTTTTTTTGGCTTGTTTTGTTGTCCAAGGATTAAGACAAGATCAATGGGTTGTCGAGATCGGTGGTGGATACCACCAGTTTCATTATCAACTATGAGTGGAAAAGGCCTCAACATAGATCTTAGAAGGTACCTGGAGCCCAGAGCTCGTAGACCTTCAGGAAGATCTCGCTCATAGCCTTTGTCGAATATGAGGACTAAAAGAATAATGGTTCCACTTGCAGATAAATGGCACACATGGCTCAGCCACCCAAGTAAATAGTTGGAGAATTTAGTCTTCTTCATCATTTGTCATAGCCGAAAGGCTCTTCAGTTGAAGACTTTATTGCTAATGAGGACACAGTGGTGCAATCGTAATGCCTTGACCTCCAGTCCAGGCAGCGCTCTCCCCGGCAGCTCCGCCAGCCGATTCTCGCCGCAGTCCTCCACAAGCAGGGTTCGAGCCTCGTTCCCGACTGTGCCTCAGGTCTTGGGATATTTTTTGCATTATTGTGTGTGTATTGCTTGTTCAATTTCAGGGGCATCACTGAAATCACTGTTATTGCATGCTCTTCTCACGGGCATTGCTTTCTTAAGACTTCACTGTTACAGCCTCAGCGCTTCCCACTTCCACCGCTCCTGCTCTTCCTCACAACCCGCCCCCTGACCTAGCCCCACTCCTACCTCCACCTCTACTCCCGCCCCCTGCCCCCTACATAATGGCGACCTCATTGTGGTCACGCAGCCTGCGCGCCATAAGCACGCGCAAGGAAAGCCCGTCCGCGCCCGTCCGTGACCGTCCGTGACCCAACCGTGACAAGCACCAGGTACCCTGGTCCTCCGGGAACACACCATTAGGACTCTACCACCCTCCACATCCACAACCCCAGAGGCCACACTGACTGCGTAAGATCCTCACCCAACACGACCCATGGAGAGTTCGCATGCGGACACTGGCAAAGATCTTTCGACAAGACGACCACAACCACCGAAGGACCGCCGACTGAACAACCCTCTGAAACCCTGACTTGCATCCTCCTTAAAGTGCGCTCCCTACACGGGCTCGGCGTAGAAATTTGGGACCTGATCGACACCCTCTCGACCGATGTCGCATTCTTCACGGAAACCTGGACCAACGCCATCTCCGGCCCGACATCGCCACAGCAGTCCCTGACAGCTACAAAATCCAGAGAAAAGACCGGCCACACCGCCCGGGGGGAGGACTCGCCATCACGCACAAGACCCCCCCGACTCTCTACATCCAGTACGAGCGACCCCCACTCCAACACAAAACACCTCCACTTCCAGATCCAAACCTGCCTCAGCACCACGCTACGTGGCACCCTCCTCTACAGACCACCAGGACCCTGCGCACAGCCTACAACCACCATCGCTGAGCTCGCCACACCCCACGCCATCACCTCCATGTACTACATCCTGCTCGGGGACCAGAACTTCCACCTCAAAAACAACCAGGACCAAGACTCCACCACACTCCTCGAAAACCTTGCCATCCTAGGACTGAAACAGCTTGTCAGTACTCCCACCCACAGAGCAGGGCACACCCTCTACCCCATCTTCGCGGGAGGATTAAACATCCATTGCAGCCACCCCACCCAGCCCCCCTGGATGGACCACAACTGCGTCCACTTCACTTTCAACACCACCACCGCACCCAAGCTGTCCCCAGGTCCACCGTGATGGAGCTGGAGTAAGGTCACCGTAGAGCACCTGAACATCGCCCTCCTCCAAGATCCCCCCAAGGCCGCAACCCCTCTTCGCCGCTCTGCCAAACTACACCCTATGAGGCCCGCCTGGTTCACCACCGAACTCCAAGAAGCCACACGCATCTGCAGATGCCTGGAGAAAACCTGGAGGAGCCACTAAACCACAGAAGCACGTAACAGCCACAAGAGCACCTTGAAAGACTATCACCAGCGTATAAGGGACAATAAAAGGACCTTCATCGGAGACAGTCATGACCAACTCATCAAACGTCAAGGAACTGTTCAACATCATTCACCAGTTTGCTTAACCCACCTGCGAAGCCACTGACATCACACCCTCCCAGGAACTATGCGACAAACTCAGCTCCTACTTCCACCTGAAGATCAAGGCCCTTTACGACAACTTCAGTGAGCCATCAGAAATCATCACAACATCACCCACCACCGCCGAGAAACCGATCATCTCCTACTGGGCACCGCGTTCACCAAACTCTCCTCTACCATGAAGAAGATGCACTCAGGAGCCCAAATGGATCCCTGCCCCCCTCACATTTTCCACAGGGCCGCCACAGTCATCGCACCCAAACTAGGACAAACAATCAACTCCTCCCTCTTATCTGGCATCTGCCCAGATGACTGGAAGCATGCAGAGGTTAAACCCCTCCTCAAGAAACCAACGGCCGACCCTACTGACCTGAAGAACTACTGACCCATCTCTCTCCTCCCTCCCCTTTGCAGCCAAAGTAACTGAAAGACTTGTGAAAGCCCAGCTGACCGCCTTCATCAAATTAAACTCCATCCTAGACACATCCCAGTCTAGCTTCCGCAGCAACCCCTGCACCGAGACCACCTTCCTTACCGCCACCGATGACATCTGCATGCCGCTTGACCGGGGACACACCGCAGCCCTCATTCTCCTAGACCTCTCCGCAGCCTTCGACACAGTCTCTCAACGCACGCTAGCTGCCAGACTTCACAAGGCAGAAATACAGGGTCCACCCACGACTGGATCCAAACCTTCCTCTCCCGCAGAACGCAGAGGATCAGACAACCCCCAAATTGCTCTACGGCCCCACTGACATCATCTGCCAAGTACCTCAGAGATGTTCTTCAACATCTACATGGCCCCCATTGCCACCATAGTCAGACAACGCGTCCTATGCAGACGACACACAGCTCTTCCTCTCCCTTACCAAAAACCCAGACATCACCAGGCTCAGCTTCCAGGATGGAATGAGAAATGTCGCTGCTTGGATGAAGGACAGATGCCTAAAACTCAACTCAGAGAAGACCAAGGTCCTCATCCTCGGACCATGCACCTCTGCCTGGGACAACACCTGGTGGCCCTCGGGAGCCCACCCACCCCAACGGACCAAGCTCGGAACCTTAGCATAATCCTTGACTCCTCTCTCTCCATGACCCACCAGATTAATGCCGTCGCGTCCACCAGCTTCAAGTGCCTCCGCATCCTCTGCAAGACATTCAAATCGATCCCACCCAACTGCAGAAAGACGGTCACCCACTCTCTCATAACCAGCAGACTGGACTACGGCAACGCCGTCTATGCTGGAATCAACAAAACTCTTCTACACACACTACAAACCATCCAGAACACCGCTGCCAGGCTCATCCTAGGGACTCCACGCCACAAACATATGACCCAACACCTCCGAAGCCTCCACTGGCTCCCGTCGAGAAGAGAATCACTTTCAAACTCCTCACCCACACCTACAAATCGCTCAACAACTTCGGACCCAAATACCTCAAGGACCGAATTTGTTTCCACGCACCCAAGAGGAACATCCGCCGACCTCGCCCTGGCAGAGGTCCCCTTCATCTGCAGAAACAGAGCCGGTGGAAGAGGGTTTCTTCTACAATGCAGCCAAATTCTGGAATGAGCTCCTGGTCAACATCAGACACTCCTCAACCCTCTACACAGTCAGGAAGGACCTCATGACGTGGCTCTTCGACTGACCTGGAGCTGCTCTCCCCCTAGCGCCTTGAGACCCTCGCAGGCGAGTAGCACACTACAAATTACAGATTGATTGATTGAATTTCCTTTTGCCTTTGTGGCTATGGAATTGGTAAGGCAATGTTTTCCACGGGCTGAATTGGTTAAATATGACATTAAATCAGCCTTTCGGCTCTCATCAGCACATCCTCTTGATTTCTCTCTATTGGACATTCAGTTTGAAGATAGACACTATGTTGATAAGGTCTTACTGATGGGAATTGCATGGTCTTGTAAACAGTTTTAATCATCCCAGACGAATTGTCTTGTTGGGGCTTGGCAGGGCAAATGGCAGAGGGCAGAGGGTGTCAGGAAAGTAATGGTTGAGGCATGGTTTAAATGCATTGCAAATTAAAGTAGAGGGTTATGGTGAAAAACAGTTTGGATCGTTTGTTGGGGTTTTTGTTCATGTTCGGAGGAGGATTAAGGGTGGGGAAGAAAGCTTGAACTTTTTATTAGTGAGGTGGGGTAAGTTAAATATGTTGTTTTCAAATTGTCAGCCGCATGCCTGTCCTAATAAAGCAGCCTTTTACTCTCAAATTGGGTCTGGTTAATATGCACTATCTCAGCCGCTTCTGTTACATGTTTCATTACCTCCGAATGAGACATCTATGCACTTTGGTAACTTTTGGGGTGACGGACCGTCTCTTCACAAAGAATTAAGGGGCATATGTATCAAACGGGACTCTTCTCAGAATCGGCCTGTTTGCGAACTGGAAAAAGCCTTTTGAGATGTATCATCCCAAAAGGCCCTTGCAAAATAGGGAATTGCAAAATGTACTATTCCCTATTTTGCAAATGCATTTAGGGAATTGCATTTTCCTTAAATGTAATGTAGGAAGCACCCATGTTGTGTGATTTTGGCTTAAGAAATCGCATATTACCACCATCCTTAGGTTGGTGGTAATTTGCGATTTATTTGCGATTTATTTGCGATTTATTTGCGATTTATTTGAAATATTTACTTTTTTGCATTTTTCAAAGTGCCATGTGCCGCATTTGGCTCCAAAAGTGCACACATACATATTTCAGGGAGGCTACAGGGTGCCCTTTTGACACCCTTGCATCTAATGGGTTCTCACAAATTGCGAATGTCTTCCCATTCATTACTATACCCATAGGATTGAATGGTAAGGTATTCTTTAAATGCAAATCGCAATTTGCAATTCACAATGAAGGAATATGTAGGAATCGCAAATATGATTGTGATTCCTACATACATAGCATTTTGTAAGTCCTTAATAGCGATTCACAAAAAAACGCTTTTAAGGACTTCAAAATAGCTTTTTCATACATATGCCCCAAAGTCGCAATAGAGCTGATACATTAATCAGGCGTTTCTGCAGCACAATTCCAAACATTTATAATACTGGCACAAATGAAAAAGAACACATGCCATGTCAGAATTTCTGAAACCGACTAAATGTATTGCAACATCATTCTAGTCGGTACAGCAACAACAGTCTTTGCTATTTACAGTGCATTTTGAAATTACTCAAGATGTGTGCACCAAATGCACGGGTGGTGTTTTGGAGCATCCCTGTTGTGGTGTTCAATGTTTTGCCTGGGGAGTTTCCAAACTAATTAAGGAATCCAGGCTTGATATTGGGCAGATTCCCCTTATTACTGTACATCCTTTCAAGTCACCACACAACAAGACACAGAATGTAAACCACATGTGAGGCGGTCTAGAGTTTGATTTAGGTTAAAGCTTATGGAGGGCGCCTGTAATGCTACTACATGGTTTTGACTGCTGGGTGTGGCCTCATCACATGCCAAGTCGAGGATAGTAGAAATTTCAGACTAGATTCATAAACCTTTTGCGCTGGGTTTGCATCACAAAAAAAACCAGCACAAAACATTTTCTGTTTGATTTACTACGTTTTGCACTGAAAAGTTGCCCCAAAGTAACATGAAGCAGCACAAATCACTGCTTAGCATTTTCCTCTGTGCCAGAGAGACAATTAATGGGTGGCACATGAGCATTGCCGGGGTTCCACCCATGCTTTTTGACAGGAAACCCTAACTATTAACAGTAATACACAGGGTTTTGCACCACAAAATAAAGTCAAGTCAAAGCTCGCCCTAAAAAGAGAAATACTGCACTGTACAGCACAGATAGAAAGTAAGAAAATGTTTATATTTATTCTAAGCATAGTATTTTTTACTGAAAGTGTACTTCCAGTGCAAACGTTCTGCTAGACTCACGCAGACACCCTTGCACTATTGTGCAAAGGTGTGTGTGTGGTGCACAGCTGCCTGATTGTTTATCGGCACTGGGGAGAGGTGATGAGGGTGCAATATCTTTGTAGATATGGTTCTTTTCTACAGAAGCCCTCGAGATGTATTAACAGTCGTGATGCTAAGCGGAATCGAAAATCCACACTGTGTTAGAGTCATTAAAGTATTTGCAGTCTCCGCATAATTACCATAGGCACAGTGCTGTATTGCTGTGGCATCTGGCATCTTCACAAATAGGGAAAGAAAAGTGATGACGGTACCCTTACAACATATTTACACATATTCATTTCACGATACTTCTGAGAGTTTGACGACAGCACTGTAAAATAATTACACGAAATTAAACTGAAACACCTCACACCTTTTTGAGTCACACCCTGCGGATGTAGGTTACAGTTGATCTAATTAACTGTTTTTATAGAGACTTCGCTATCCTCAGTGGTTCTAGCTCATCTACAGCTAACCGCCATTGGCTATGCTGGAAGGGTATCTCATTTCATCCTACCGATCCGATCATTAACTCCTTACATATTTTTTCTTTGTTCAGCATGCCCTATTAAATCATGCAAATGTACCCCTAATGTAAAAAGTTTAACATTTCGTACATATGTTTTTGTTAACAACGTTTTTGAAACTTTTCTGCTTTCATATGAGCCCGGTGTAGAACTAGCAGATCATCTGATTTGTGGAGGGTGTAAGTCTCCCGTTGGCAGGTTATCCTCCACTAGAGAATGTGACAGCAAAGCTACATGCGCCATTGGTTTAGGGCCCCATTCTGGGTCCTTACCGCCTGATTGATCATACTCCCGTTTTGCGAGGCCCTAATAGCGATTCATAGCGAATCGCTATTAAGGACTCGCAAAACGGGATTCATGTAGGAATATGCAAAAAAAATGCGATTCCTACTAATTCCTTATTTGCGATTAGCAAATTGCTAATCGCAAATAAGGAATAACTCCCCATTCATTCCTATGGGCCAAAAGGCCCATAGGAATGAATGGGGAGTATTCCTTATTTGCGATTAGCAATTAGCTAATCGCAAATAAGATAGCGATTGAAAGGGTGCCAGAGGTGTCCAAAGGACACCCTGTAGCACCCCTTAAATGCTAATATGAACAGGGGTTGCGCACACACATGTCCAAAGGACATGTGTGTGCAACATGCAACTCAGAAAAATGCTTTTAAAAGCATTTTTCTGAGTTATCGCTATTTACCACGAGGTTTGACCTCGCGGTAAATAGCGGCCCAAAATTGCGATTTCGCAATTTTTAAATGGATGATGAATTTCATTTAAGGAATCTCAAATAGAGATTCCTTAAATGTCATCCATCGCAAATTTGCGAAAACGCAATTACCGATTTTTGCATTTGGGATGATGAATCCCAAATGCAAAAATCTCACTCGCAAAGGGCCAGATTCTCAGAATCTGGCCCTTTGCGAGCCGAATTCAGCTTCATGAATTAGGCTGTATGCTGTTTATGATTTGGGTGCACATTTTTGTTTGTACGAAATCTTGATTACATCTTGTGCAATATTTGTACCCCTACCCCGACACATATTGCCAGAAAAACCCAGAGCAATTTACGAGGGGAAAATGCTAGTGCAGCACGACACAGAGAAAAATATGCTTTATTGCTGCATTGCCCCCCATTTTGAGACACTAAACTGCTTCCAGAATATAGCTCACTTTATGGTGGAAAAAAGTACAGCTGTAAAGTTACTGCCTTAGATAATGCAGCACTTAAAATGCAAAAGTCTAGTTTGCCCAGTGAATAATTAACTGGAAATAAAACCACAACAGGAACATTTGGAATGTATAGCACAATTCACACAAGGTATACATCTACTAACCATACATAAATCAAGGTCATATGTCCATGATAGTGGTATAGCAAAGTTGTTGATACAAAACGTGGATTCTTACAATAGTGCACATATAAAGAATCTAGAAAGTGCGTAAGCACTTTGCTGAGTGCTTATTTGACTGGGGTTAGAGTATCATCCCCCAATGTATGCACCTTCACAAATATATGATAGGCAAATTCTAAAATAATATATGACCTGCTAAGTGTATGCACCGTATACAACTTTTCTCAGACTGGAATTACAATAGTTAATTTGACCCTTAATATATATATTTTTCTTAATACTGGAGTCAGAATTGCAAGTGTGTTGCCCACAACATGCAAGCATTTTCACTGATGTTTTTCGGATTGTATTTAAAGAAGTGAAATTTGTTAAGGTTTTGGTTTGCATTTTTTGTATTTTTTTTAATACTATTTATATTGTATGTATATAAAAAGTATGGTTTTGTTGGTTTTACATATTTATCCTTTTTTAAATTGTGTGTTTGTTTTAAATTATTCCAATGGGGGTTCATTTTATATAATTTGTTTTAAATTTTTATAGAATTAATAATGTCACATGACAATATTTTTAATGTATAATTTTATTCATTGATAGTATGAAACTTACTACTCTAACCCCAGTCAAATCAGCACTCACCAAAGCGCTTACATTGATAGTGGGGGTAAGATTTACTATTCTAACTCCAATCTATCAGACATTGGGTTAAGTGTGTGCAGTGGGTCAGGAGGGAATCAGATTTACTGTTCTAACTCAAGTCTTACAAATACCGGTGAAAGTGCATACATTGGGGGGGTGAGAGTTACGCACTAAATCCAGAATATCAAACATTGGGGAAAGTATTTACATTGGAAGAAGCAGGTTTACTCTTCTATCTCCAGGCTAACAAACATGAGGGAAGTGCATAGAGGGACCTAGGGGTGTGGCAGCTAATATGTAATATTCTAACTCCAGTACAACAAATATTGGTGAAAAATATAAGTAAGTAAGTGCACACAAATAACAAAATATGTTTAAAAGTATATATTTGAAAGAATAAATATCATTTCTTTTTTAAAAGGTACATCTATTTTTTAAATAATACATATTAAAATCGGATTATAAAATATGTACAATTATATTAAAATTAACATTACACATGAAATGCCCACAAAGCTCACATACAGAAAAACATAAAATAATGAGTACAATGCAAACATGTATTTCCCTTTTAAATTTAACACATATAAATATCAAAATAACTACAAAACAAACGTTAAATAAAACACAGTAAACCTACAGAAGATAATACAACCTATTGCAAATACTTAAAAAAATGTAAAAAATAATTATTATTAAATAAATAATATAATACAATTGTGTCTGGACAAAGCAAAACCTCTCTGAAGACCTAGAATGATAGTGAAACACATGTCAGGGTTGGTTTTATTCAATCCTGGATGGCTTGGAAGGTATTTTACCAATCCAAAGTTGTAATATGGTGCCTCGTCTAGTAAAAGCTTCTTTTTTTTTACAGCTCGGCGTGGATGGCACTGTGCTAATCCTATGGATAAGACTGTTCTATAGAAATGGTGAAAGACTTTGGACCTGATTATGAGTTTGGCGGTGTGGGAGTGGGTGGCACACCACCACCCCACTCCCAGACTGACAAACTCCACTGCCAACTGCCTGCCAGATTACAACTTGTTTTCTGGGAGGGTGGTCTTGTGGCAGCTGGCCCACGGCACTGCCTTTCAAAGGCTCATTGGTAAGCCTTAGAAAGGCAGTACCATGGCACCTCCACAGGGTATTCGAGCACAGCATGGACTGTAAAGTCCATGCCATGCAGGAATTGGGGTAGCAGAAAGACAGGTGGGCACACCTATGCCTCCCTGCATGCACTCCCATACACTGAGGCACCTGCAGGGCCGCCTTAGTTTCTCACTGTCACCCTTTTCATGGCGGGCTCACCGTCATGAAAATGATGGAAGTAAGGAAACACAAAAAATGCTTGGCAGTTCAGCAGCTGCACCACCAGAATATTGTGGCCTCAGACCGCTGCAAGACCACCTGCGATTGTGGATCCCTGGCGGTAGCACTGGTCCTATGGCAGTCCATTTGACAAGTCATAATACAACAGTCAGACCACCATTGTGGCGGTTGCCGCACCACCACCGTGGGTTTGGCAGTGAATCAGACTCTTTTGAAGTAAAATAGTTCACTCAGGATTAAGTTATGATCCTTTTTATTAAAAGTTTAAACCCCAGCAACAGCAAGGAAGTGCAGACGCAGCCGCCAGTCAGCTCCTCCTCCAGGTCTCACCATTCCCAAACATAACAGTTCTCTAGGGAATGTACAAAGGAACATACAGGTATATTCAATAAATAATACTCACTAGACAATGCGTGCATGCTCGTGCTGTGCTCGAGTCAGACACGGGCCGGCTCGAGACACAAGTCAGGTACGGCCCGGCTCGAGACACAACACAGACCACCATAATCAGACCCTTTGTCACTTGTCGAGCTCAGCGTGGATGGCATTGTGCCGATCCTATGCTTAAAACCTGTGCTTGATAAACAGACATTTGAGGTGAGCGAATTCAGAGTGTCCCTTGTGTTGAAGGGTGCTCTGTACAGGAGCTGCTCTCCACCTAAACTTGAAAAATTTTCCAGACTTTTCTGCTTTTTTTTTTCAAAGACATACTCCCATCCCCGGATCTCCTCCTTTGAAATGTGACTTCAAAGAGATGAGTGGCATAGTTCCAGTACTGCAGTGTAATTTATTTATTCAATCCCATTAAAAACAGGACAATGACTGACTGACGAGTTTCGGCCATAGCCTACCAGGGGGACTTAGATGTTTGTGCGCGCAAACTGTATAAATTCTAATGACTGTAAAGTACCATAAATCTGTTAAACAGCATAATAATTACATTCCCATCCTGCTTTAGGGGGAGTAAGGAACCATAGCTTCCAAGAATCAGAAACACCACTGTACATTGTGAAAGAGGATTTGTACTGCAGAATAGTCTAACATCCTTGGGATGTTTTCTATAAAGAACAAGCACATTGTCCATTTACTAAGGGGGGTAAAGAAGATGAAAGAAAATCTCTCCTATAGAGTCTCCCACAATATTTTCTGCTAGACAGAGATTCCTGTTCCCATGATATCATAAATTGCCTTATGACAACAGTTCCTATAAAGGAGGTGCTGAGGATGGAACAACCTAATCTGCAAGGTCCTAATTTTATTGTTGCTACCAACTGTGTTTGGACACATACCACCCTCGATTTTTAGACGGATAAATCTTTATTTTATGATTAATTAAAATCTTTACAAAAATAGCTGAAAGTGCATGTTTAGAAAAGGTAATAATAAAATGCATAACATCTGAATAAAACAACATGTTTAAAATACAGAGGTAAAAAAACACAACACATGCAGAGGTTGTCAGATGAGGAAAGTGCAAAAACTGCTCTGAGCCATCATATTCCTACAGAAAATGAGTGTAAGCATATGTAATATTGAAAAAACAGGTGTAATTAGTATCAACTGTCAATAGTGACTGAAGCCTAATTTATACAACTGTCACTTATCTGGCTAAACGTATGAGGATTCCAGCAGCCACATAAAATGTCCCAATTAGTGCCAGCTCCATCGGGACGATGGAGGTGTAGATGTGCCTTAGAGCCTCCTTACATGATCTAACACCATGGCGTAGGAACATAGTTCTTAGGTACAAGGGCCGTTGGAGCAGCAACGCTGAATAGCAGCAAATAACATTTTCCGCAGTTTCTGTGGGATGTTGACACAGGCAACAGCCGTTGCCACTTGATGACCAGTTTTTCCAGTGGGCTCTATAATCTTGTATGGGCAAGGTTAGGAGCCTCACTCTCATAACATTTTGTAGGGCTTGCCTTCCAATGCCTGCTTTTAAGTAGGGCTGACATGTAGTGCTTTCATGTGCGGTACTCAGGCCTTCTGCACCTAGGACTGATCTGATCAGCTCAAGGTCTTGTTGCCTCTAGATGCTCTTACCACACTTTTTTAGCAGGATCTTTAAGGTATACTTTGTAAGTGGTATGTCTGTGGAAGGTTTGAAAGTTAGTCCCAATATTTGTTTGGCAATCAAGAGATACCTCGCCCAACAACTGTTGTTATCTGAGAAGATCACTTGTAGCGCAGCCCTGATTGTGCCCGGGAAAGCATTGATCACATGTTGGAGTTTGACTACGTCTTTTTAGCAATCCATGTCCAATGATGTGATGTTAAACTCCAAACGGATCAATGACCGCCTGGACGTGTGAGGGAGCTTAACAACTTTTCTATTCGCCGTTATATATAGGTCCTCCATTTTTTTAATCAACAGACCAGGGAAAGCAAGGTGGCCATAGCTGAGTGTAGGCATTAGCTTGGCTTGGATAACTCGTAGGATCTCCTCCATCGCGTGGCTTACAAGCTTGTGGTGTAGTTTGCACAAGCCATATGTTAGCTCAACTGCTTTTGTCTCCAGTGGTTTGACCTGCAGTGCTGGCCTGCAGGTATCTGTAAATTGCACTCCTAAGTAGGTATACTTATTGGTCGTGCTTATCCTTATAGGACCCAGCTGCCATGCCAGAATTAGTTTTTTGGGCTTGTGGCCAAATATCAGCACTTTAGTCTTTGAGGCGTTAGCAGCGAGCTTGTTTTCAGTGTTGTATTTATATAGCACCTCTAATGCCCTTTTCATGCCAATTCTTGTATGGTCCAGCAAAACGAGATCGTCCGCATACTGCATAATTGGCAGTCTGAGGTGGCCCAATTTTGGAGGGAAGATGTTAGTTTTTAACAATGCTTCTCCCAAGTCGGCAGTATAGAAATAAACAGGGTAGGCGCAATCAGGCAGCCCTGTTTTAGCCCCATGTTTGTGAAAATCTTGGGAGTTGCACGTGTACTAGTAAGCTTTACTTGCATCCACGTGCCGGTGTAGAGTGCTAGGATCGCCGCCAGCAGTTTCCATGGTATTCCCCACTTAGCCAATTTTGCCCACAGGATGTTTTGATCACCTCCATCAAAGGCGGTGCTGTAGTCCACAATGCAAGCATAAAGCGGAGGGGTGGTATGCCAAGTGCCTTCGTTGACAGATATGAAAGTGCAATGGCGTTGTCCATAGTGGATGAATTAGGCCGAAAGACAGTCTGATAATGTGGGATTACTTGATTTTTAGAGATTCATGACTTTAGCTCTTTCAGGAGCATTTTTGCAAATGCCTTTTCTTCCTCATCCAGTATTGTAATTAGTCTATAATTCCCTGGATCAGCGGCATCCCCCTTTATATGAATGGGATATAGGATGGAGCCTTTCCAAGAGTCTGGAACCACAGAAAAGTTGTAGGAATGACTAAATAAAGTTTGAATGAGGGGTGCCCTGTATTCACAGTCTTCCTTAAAGATATATCCAGGCAACCCAGTGGGCCCTGGGGCCCCATACTTCCTGATACCCTGGAGGATAGTTAGTGTTTCCCTTTCTGTTAGAGAGAAATTATCCGCATTGCTCTCTTCATGTTGGAGGTCTTTAACAGTGCTTACCATGGGTGCTTTCTGATCGATGTATAGGTTGGTGGCATGAGCAGCCTATTTGTTGGCAGGGACAGCATTGTGTGTTTGATGGGCAACATTTGGACCATTAACATCGCTCCAAAATTCCTTGCATTTATTGGGAGCTAGCAGTGTATAGATGTGTCTTTGTTTTTACTCTATGTTAATTTGTTTCAGTTGCCACACAATGTTTTTTTGCGTTTTCTTTGCTGTCTTCAAATGTTCTCATGTTTGAATGGATTTTTCCTTCCTATGCTTTAATTCTGCCAAACAGCATCTCTTTTTACTCTGAATGAGGATGTGGTTGTCCGTATGATTAAGTTGCCCCATTTGCCCGTATTTGTTTTTGTAATTAGATTGCTTTCCAGGAATCAAAGAATTGAATAGCGAGGTCATAGATTCGGCCCAGCTGCTCTGTGGGCCTTTTATGCCTGTGTTCTGCTTCCATTTGATATACTTTGCCCGGCTTCTAGGCCCCCATTTGATGCGTTTATTTGAGACTAGTTCATTAACTAAGCTGAGCATGCTACCAACAGTTCGATGTTCCTCATGCATCATGCTGCTAGTGTTGACCAGAACAGAGATTGGTTGATGATCTCTTCCAGGTGTGGACAGTACCTTATACTCTACACCTCTCCTCAGCAGGTTTCTTACCCATGAAAATGTAGTCCAGTGTGGAGATGTTTTTAAATGTAAGTTATGGAGTCGTTTTCAGCTGGCATGCCTAATTCTCAGACCCCAGATTGAATTGGTTAATGCAGGCTCCAATAAGTGTGCAACTGTGGTCCTCGATTTTGATGTATCCATTTTTTTGTGTGCAAATCCTGCAAGTTATCACAAAGTGCTTTATGTCAGGTGGTAAGGATGTGCAATCTAGTCTGCAAGGCTCCTTATTTTTTTGTGGTTAATCCCAACTCTGTTCAAGCACATACCCCTTTTGCAATCTAGTACAAGCCCTACAAATGATCATAAAGTGCTTAGGGCCAGATGTAGGTAGGCCGTTACCGATCGGTAACGGACGAAAATACCGATTTTGGGCCCTTACCGATCGGTATACAGCCATCGAGATGTAGGGAACAAAAAAAAGTCCAAATCGGAGCGAAAACCGAATCGGAATGAGTACCGAATGGAAAAGAATCCGATACGTACATACCGAAAATCGGATATGTAACGAATCGGTAATACACCGATTCGGATGCAAACACCGATTCGGTCAATGTACCGAATCGGTAGACACACCGAATCGGTAAATAAACGAATCGGTCCATGTACCGAATCGGTAGTGACACCGAATCGGAAGTTATCCGATTCGGTCCATGTACCGATTCGGTACTGACACCGAATCGGAAATTATCCGATTCGGTCCATGTACCGAATCGGTACTAACACCGAATCGGAAATTATCCGATTCGGTCCATGTACCGAATCGGTACTGACACCGAATCGGAAATTATCCGATTCGGTCCATGTACCGAATCGGTAGATACACCGATTCGGACATGAGCCGAATCGGAGAACCTACCGATTCGTATGAATCACCGATCGGGAAATTCCCCGATTCCGACAGATGGGGAGATGTAGGGAGGCACAGAAACACCGAATTCGGCTCAAATTCGGTAGAATTCACTCGGTATTTACCATGGATTACAATCAGGTGGTAACCAACTCCAACCCATAAAAACAGCCCCAAAATGCATTGCAACTTGCAGGATGGCAGCTTTTTATGTCATTGCGAGGCGGCTACGGCTACAGCAGGAAGGACAGAGGGAATGGCAAAGAAATGAACAGGTCTACTGACAGAGGATAACCCTGTTCATGCTCACAGAGGCAGAGATCCTACAGAGATACAGGCTGGATTCTGACACCATTCTTGAGCTCATCAGGGACCTCAAACCATTGTTGGACCACCACACCCCAAGGGCACACGCCATCCCAGCACACGTCCAGGTGCTATGCAGCCTACACCTGCTTGCGTCTGGCAGCTATCAAAGTGGAGTTGCAGCGGCAGGAGGGGTGACCCAGAGCAGCCTGTCAAGGTTCTTCCACACATTCCTTGACGCCATGATACACAGGATGGACCAATACATCTCTTTCCCTGCAACCCACGCAGAACTGCTACAAACTAAAGCTGACTTCTACCAGATGGCACAATTTCCCCAAATCATTGGCTGCATAGATGGCACGCACATTCCGATTTGCCCACCAGCGGACACAGAATACATATAGCGCAATCGGAAATCTACACACACCATCAACGTGCAGGTGATCTGCAATGCGAAGTGCACCATCACAGACCTGGTAGCAAAATTTCCAGGGAGTACCCACGACTCCTATATTTTCCAACAGAGCGGCATCTATGCACGGCTGATGGCTGGCGAATTTGGTGAAGGATACCTCCTAGGTGAGACACATCATCAGACCCCCATAACACAAAGTAGCTAGGTGTAATACATGTATGCATGTGTGTAATGTTACCCATTTCCCTTCCAGGCGACAGTGCATATGCCCTCCGCTCATTCATACTCACCCCCTACCTCAACCCCTCCACACCCAGCCAAAGGAGGTATAACCGGGCCCACATACGCACAAGGAATGTCGTCGAACGGACCTTTGGCATCTGGAAAAGTAGATTCAGATGCCTGCACAAGAGTGGAGGTGCAAGGCAGTATACCCCCATCACCTGCTGCAAGATCATAGCTGTATGTGCAATGTTACACAACCTTGCGGTGAAGAAGGGCACTGAGGTGGAGTTGTCTGACTACGAGGACCATGACGACGACGAAGCTGTGCCACTGACACAGCCAGCTGGGGTGTGTACGCCAAGTGATGGCAGATACAGACGTGAGGAGATCACAGAAAACTATTTCTGAGTGAGTACAGATGCACAGACAGGTAAATGGTTGTGGTGAAAAAGCAATTTTTAATACTGTTGCAACACAGTTACTGCACTGATGTGCAACAAAAAAAAGGTGTAATAGCAAAGAAAACAAAAGTCTAAGGTCCAGGTTGCTTCACCCGCCCTTGCAAGGCTATTTCTTTGAGCGCTTGGCAGCCCCACTGGGGTGTCCCTCACCCCCTTCAGGATGACCAGCGGCTTCTGCGGAGCGCCTGGTGCTCCTGCGTGGCTCTGACGCAGCGCTGGCCGGGCTGCTGCGGCTGCTGCTGTCCCCAGCATCCCCCAGGTCCAGGGCAGGATTTGCGGCAGTGTTAGAGATAATCATGGCCTCCATTGCTGTTGTGATGCGGGCCATTCCCCTTGTTATCTCGGCGGTATTTTGGGTGAGACTAGACTCCATGTTGGCACCGCGCTGACAGAGTTGTGCTGTTGCTGCAGCAAGGCGGCTTATGGAGTGGTTCTGCACCCGGGCATCCCGCCTGCGCGACACCTCATGCTCCTCTAGTCTGCCACATAACTGGGTAATGGCAGTGGTTAGCCTGCCTAAACCTGCTGCTACCTCCTTGTTGGTATCCACAAAGGCCTGAAAACCTTTCACCATTTCCCCCATCTGCAGGTTGTGCTGCAGGAGCTGGCGTTGGCAGGCCATGATTGACTTCGCCTGCTGCCTTTGGATCTTCACCATATTGCCTTCAAGGCCCAGGAAGACACTGCCCTCCGGTGCTGGCGCTGCAGTGGTGGGAATGGCACGGCGCCGGGTACTGCTGCTGCCGGCCTGCTGAGTGGGCTGGGGTGCCACTGGTGGGGGTGTGGTGCTGGCCGGGGCCTGAGCCCCTGCTCCCAGGACAGGGTGTACTGGAGCCACAGCCATGATCGTGGCAGGAGCTGGTGTAGGTGGAAGGAGGTCCCTTGTCGGGGAGTTCTCTGGGGAGAACTGCAAGGGGGGTGTGCTCGGCATTTGTGGGGAGTGGAGTGATTCAAAGTCAATTGCCAGGTCTCCCTCAATACCCAGCCCTATGGTGTTTTCCTCCTCCTCCTCCTCGGCAGCCTGACTCGTGCTCGGCCCTGCGAGTGCAGTGGTAGATGGTGCTGCTGCCTCTGTTGTCAGTGGTTGTCCGCCTGATGGTGCCCCTAGGTACAAAGAAGCATTTGTAAATGGAGTGCCGATGTATTACAGTCAGTACAATTAAAGCATTCCACATGTCCTTGCATCTCCTTAGAATGTGTTCCACTGTTTCCTGTCTTGTGATTCTGCACTGCCATATTTTGCTAACTTCTGCTGACTACATGTACCATGATGCTTGTCTCTTGTATGTTGGTTACAGTACTGTGCTGGGGTTTGGCTGTGCATTGTGTCTAATGGGGAGGTGTCTGGTAGGGTGTGTCATGATGCGCATGCTTCTTACCTTTAGCTGTAGCTCTGGCTGAGCTGTCCAGGGTCCCAATTCCGGTCACGCTCTCCCTCTCAATGGTGCTGGAGACCAGTTCCTCCAGCTCGGTGAGGGGTGGCGCCGGGTTCCTGCCTCCACCAGTGCCTCCAGCCTGCCTCTGGATCTCTGCCATCTTCCGTTTGGTCAGGCTGCGGATGTCATAGAAGCGCTTCTTCAGCTCATCCAGGGACCTGGGGGTGACACCCACAGCATTGACCTTTTGGGCGATTTCGCTCCAGAGCCTCCTCTTGGTGCTGTCTGGCACATTGAGGGACAGCTTCCCGAATAGCTGCCGGTGCACCCTCACCACCTCCTCAACCAACACCTGCAGCTCGATGCTGCTGAACTTTGGCTTCCTCTTCTGGCTGGACTTCTGGCTCTCACTCTGGTTTGCCATCTTGATCTGAACAGTTCACTACCTCCTACTCCCACTGCTGCTAACTGTGAGTGTTCAGCTCAGGCTGGCTCTCCAGAAAGTTCTTAATTAGCTGCACCTGCCAGGGTTGCCACTCCCTGTTTGGGTGGGGGAGGGGGAGCCACCTCATTGGCTGAATCGGCTTTTACCGAATCGGCTTTAACCGATTCGGATATTACCGAATCGGTAAAATCCGAATCGGTAAAATCCGATTCGGATTTTACCGATTCAGTTTCTTCAATGCATTCCTATGGGCTTTTTGGCCATGGGTGTGTTTTCATACCTCCGATTCGGTAATTGCCGAATCGGATTTTACCGACTCGGCTATTTCCGATTCGGTGGTAGCCGATTCGGCTATTTCCGATTCGGTGGTAGCCGATTCGGTACTTTCCGATTCGGTCCGTGCCGATTCGGTACGTAGCGATTCACATTACGGATGCCGACCGATTCGCTATTATTTCGCGGTTTGTTTGCTACATCTCGTTTTCCGATTTCAGAATACCGATTCGGCCCGCCTCGGTATTTTGAAATCGGAAAATCCCTTTTACCTACATCGGGCCCTTAGTGACAACAGTACATAAGTCAAGGGTGTTATGTCCCGATTGTATTATTCAATACTCCACTATCAAATTTTGTGCAAAACTGGCAAGATAACGAATTTTTCAAAACACGCCAGATAAAAGAAATGCCAAAAACAAAAGGTTTGGGTGGAATGTTTGGGTCAATAAATAAGTAAGGTAAAATCCAGCAGACAGGCTACATGTTCCTATGTCCTAGATACCTAAGTAGAGAGGTGTGGCTCACTGGTTAGAGGCGGCAGACCCGGAGGCTGAGAACGGCCCGGGACCAGGGTTCGATTCCCGACGCGGCAGGGTCGAGGACCAGGGTCAGCGGACTGATAATTCTCGCCTCGGTGCCCACTTTGGGCAGTGATCACACTCGGTAACTCTGGGCATTAAGCTTGCCTCATCTCTACAACGGCCCCCCACAGACGCCGGGGATGCCTGGCTTCACCTTGGAGATACCCAGCATGGGACCATCTCACAGGGAAAGCCAGGACGGGTTCCCCAGCGGTCATTCGCGCCAGGATACTCCGGTAGTAATTGAGCGCGCTACAAAACACCTTACATTACATTACATTACATTAAGTGTTCAAACCTGAGAGATGGACCTGTTTTCACCAGGATATTTATCTGTAAAATTTCAATTTGCAATTTCTCTGATACACATGTAACTTTGTCACTTCTGAATCCTTTGCCATTAGGGATTTCAGCTCGATTGCCCAAATTCTACTCATTCAATAACTTTGATGTACAGTACCACTCCTTCACAATGTTAAATCAGTTATTTTGGGACTACATATGTTATGTTATGTTATAAACCGTTTTGTAACGCGCTCTGTTACTGGTGAGTATCCTGGCGCGGGAAAAGGGACAAATCGGCAGAGAACAAGACATCGGGGGATCCTCCTAGCCTACACTCGTGAATAGGTGAGTTTTCAGGTGTTTTTTGAAAACAGTCACTGTCGGCGTGGAGCGTAGATGGAGAGGGAGGGCATTCCAGGCCCGAGCCACCACAACAGACAGTGACTGACCGCCCAGTCTGGCACGTTTAAAACGGGGAAGGGACAGTTTAAACAGAGAGGCAGATCTCAGGGTGCGTGCCGGAATGTACCTTGTGAATCTCTTTCTCAGGTACGAGGGGCCTTGGTCATGAATTGCCCGAAACGCCAACACCAAAGATTTAAACAGAATACGTTGCGCTACGGGTAGCCAGTGAAGCGAGCGCAGCTCCGTGCGAACGCTCTTCCACCTGGGGATGTTAAATAATAAGCGTACCGCCGCATTCTGAATAATTTGGAGGCGTTTGACCAGGTATGCCGGAATGCCACTGAACAGTGCATTCGCGTAGTCGAGGCGAGCCAGTATGAGTGCTCTGGCAACCGACTCTCTGGCCTCCCTGGGGAGCAAGGGGAAAAATTTGCGGAGCATTTTCAGAGTGGCAAAGCAGATGCCTTCGAGTTTTTTGATGTGATGCTCAAATCTGAGATCCTCCGTAAACCAAATGCCCAGATTTTTTGCTGGTCTCCCCATCTCTATTGGGCAAGGAATGTTAGAGGGCCAAAGTGTGCTCTTAAATGAGGGGGGGAAGGAGCCATAAAAGAGCACTTCGGACTTGTCCTCATTGCACTTCAGCTGGGCCTGTGTTAGCCAGCGAAATACTGAGGACAGACACAGGTGGACTGTAGACGTGTCCAGATTGTCGTCAGGCCAGGTAAACAACAATTGGGTATCATCAGCATACCCTAAGATTTTAGCCCCAAACTGTTTAGCTAGGTATACCAAAGGTGTAATGTACACATTGAACAGTAAGGGGTTAAGTGTGGACCCCTGCGGGACCCCTGTAGGCAAAGGCTTTTGCTCCGAGGCATGCGGAGGCATCCAGACCTGCTGGGTCCTATCAGATAAAAAAGAGGACAGCCATTCCAACACCACTCCCCCAATACCAATGTCAGACAGCCGACCGAGAAGGAGATCATAAGGGACAGTATCGAAAGCGGCAGAGAGGTCCAATAAAATTAGGACCGCTCTGCCACCTCCGTCTAAACATTCCCGAATAGCCTCGGTCATCTCCACCAGGGCCGTCTCGGTGCTATAAGCAGCCCTAAAGCCCGATTGGGCAGGGTGGAGGGCATTAGATGTTTCGACAAAGCTCTTCACTTGTTGAAGAACTGCCTTCTCACAGATTTTCGTGAGAGCAGGTAGAAGGGAGATGGGTCGGTAGTTTCCCGGGACCGACACATCCAGTCCTGGTTTCTTCAAGAGTGGAAGGAGTTTGGCGTGTTTCCAAACCTGGGGAACCGCGCCTACGGCCAGGGAGAGGTTCACCATCTGCGTGATCTCACTGCAGACTGTATCCGCCACCTCCGAGAGCACTCGGGCAGGGCATGGGTCGGCAGGAGAGCCCGATTTTAGGGACTGGAGAAGATGGAGAACATCACCCTCCGCAACTTGTGCGAAGGTGGTAAGTTGGTGCCCAGGGGATGAGGGAGAGGGAGAGGGTGAACAGGGGCCCGCTGCAGAGCAGTCAGCAGGAAGTGCCTCTAAAAGGCCCTGCTGAATCTTCGCTATTTTGGTTATAAAAAAAGTGGACAACTCCTCGCACCATTGCGCAGAGGACGGGAGGGGCATAGCTTCCGCAACAGGGGACACAAAGCTTTTGACAATCGCAAAGATCTCTCTGCTGTTGTTATTGGCCTTGTTAATGCGCCCAGCATAATAGTTACCTTTTGCATCCCTAATGGCTGCATAGTAGTCTTTTTGAGCAAGCCGTAGGGCGGATTTGGCCTCGGGGCTGTACTCTCTCCTCCATAAACGTTCTAATTTTTTGCAGCCCTGTTTCATCTCTCTTAATTCAGGGGAAAACCAGGGTTGGGAGGGCACGCGTCTGGCTCTAGTCAGCTTAGTTTGTTTAGTAGAGGCAGTCGCCGCCTGCCGTATCCATTCATTAAACTCCCCCACCGCTTCGTCCAAACATCCCTTAAGTTGTGGACGAGTGTTAGACAGGGCGAGTCTAAACGCGGGTAGGTTAATTTTTTGACGATGGCATGTAGGGGGCGAGGGGCTGGGCTCTGCCAACTCCCAGCTGAACCTGACCAAGTCATGGTCAGACCAGGATGTTTTTTCCACAAACACTGACTGGATGGGGAAATTCGTGCACACCAGGTCAAGTAGATGGCCACATATGCAGCTCATCAACTATAGCAGTAGGTGTTTGTGCAGGGGTTCATCTGGTCAAAGAATTAATTTGAAAATCAAAGATGTACATGCAGTGCACTATCCACATTTGAGCTCCATGGCTTAACAATTCATCTTGATTCCATTCTTTGCAGATCTTGTTCTCGATCCTCCCATGGGGTTTCTTTCAGACAAACATGATGACATACATTTGCAAGCTCCTTATATCTTCACCATGGAACTCCCATAAGTGCTTAGCCATAGGATATGAGAAATTCAAGTTTTTTATGGCTATTACATGCTGAAGAATACACAGCTTCAGGTGTTTACCGTGCTCCCCAATTATTTTATCTACAAGTGCACTCTAGAACATTAATCACAAATGCAGTCTCACACGTTATCCACTCTATCTGAGCGTCTTCCTGAAGATGTTCAGGGAGGGGGCGCATCTAATGTTGAACGGGAGCTCGTTCCAGGTCTTGGCTGTGATGTAGGAGAAGGTTCTTCCACCTGTTCTGGCTCTGCGGATGTGAGGGATTTCGGCGATGGTGAGGTCGGCAGATCAGAGGTTTCTCTTGGGTACATGGAGGGAGATTCTCTCGTTGAGGAATTCTGGTCTGGTGTTGTGGATGCATCTATAGGCATTGGTGAGTATCTTGAAAGTGACTCCTTTCTCAACGGGGAGCCAGTGAAGGTTCTGTAGGTGTTGGGTGGTGTGCTTGTGTCGAGGAATGTCAAGATGAGTCTGGCTGCGGTGTTTGTATGGCCTCCCTTAGACTCTCATTCCTTCTCAAGATCTGCCAGTTCTTCTCCAAAAATTCCCTTACTTCATGATGAAATGAGTTGTCCTCGGTTATAAATCTTATGGGTATTCTCCATTTCTTTTTGTTCTGTTCTTGGGTTGCACCACCAGTAGTTCTTCTCTTTTCATTTTCTTGACTTTTGTCATGCATCATCCAGTACTGTTCTTGGGTATCCCCTTTTTAAAAAATGGTGGTACATTTCTCCTTCTTGTGTTTCAAACTCTCCTATTTCTGAGCAGTTCCTTTTTGCTCGGAGAAATTCCACGTAGGAGTGTGCTGGTGAGCCTCAGCAAGGCCTACCAGTGCCAGGGGTTCACCCTTCTCTGCACACGTCCTCAGACCAATAGGATAGAAGTTGGCACAGAAACTGGAATAGAAAATTTAAAGTTTATTAACCTCATGAGGTGGAACTACATTCACACAACATCCTTCGGCAATGTATGAAGTAGCACACTGAATGGGAGGAGCTTCGTCCCGTTATACCCACACAGGGGCTCAAAAGAAGGCAGAACAAGTACAAGAAATAGGTTTTAGGCACATATAAAGTCAGACAGAAAATGCACAGTCAACAAGTGGGAGGAGCTAACAGTTACTAATTCTGGTGTACACATCCTGACATTTACAGACTAACAGCAGCTGCATGGACAGCTGCAAGCTCAACTCAGCATGTGCAAAGTGGAAGAGGCTAAATTTAACCTGTCTCTAGGCAGATTTCAAGAGCAGTCAACAGCAAGGTAGGACAGAGCACATGGCATGCACGTGGTAGCACATGGCAAACTAAATGGCTGCCAGAAATACAAAATTGATTCCACAAAACGGACAAGATAACCTCTAAATACAGGATGGCTTCTGCTAATGCTAACCCAATTGCTGCCAAATTACAACAGATGACCCTTTTAGCATTAGCTGAAGACATTTGTTAATCTGGAGTAATCTAGATATGCATCCTGTACATCGATGCTGATTCCATAGCTTATGTTGTTTGGTTAGGACTTTGTCCTTGAAAGGAACTTATAGGGTTGTGTTCCTAGGTTTCTCAAGCACCATCATACTACTTAAAAGCCACTGACTACAACAGGTGCAGGCATTTTGCTCCAACCCTTCTTCTGCTAGATCGATGCTCATCAGTTGAGTGACCTCTTTATTTAGCATTTGTTGGGCTTTCATTTCTGCAACATTTCTTTTAGCAGGTGTACAAGCAGTGATGCAAATAGAGCAAAGCATGGGACCACATTGTATACATATACAGCATGTAAATAGTATCACCTAGAGTATACATTGCATAGTCTGTAGCTTCCAGCCCCAAGTAATAAAGAGTGTCCACAATTATTCGAAAAAGTCCATGTACCAGTTTTTGGGTGAATCTCTGCAGCAATCTTATGTAGTTTAGAGATTGCATCATATACTGAAGGCGAGTGATCCAGACTGAAAACACAGCAGCTGCTGCCAATGATACGACATGCACCACCTCGATCAGCCAAAATCATAAAAAGTACCATGCGATTTTGGAGTGCTACAATCCTCCCCACTTGCAGCTCCTCTGTAAGGTTCCCAAGTTCTATGGCTGTCTGATTGGTAACAGCTTCCACAAAACGAGTCAATCGCCTTATCTTTCCGCTGTACAATGCAGTACCCACAAAGAAAAATAAGCGCAAGTTAAAGTCGACATATTGTTGCAAAGTGGTGTCAGTTTGGTCAACTTCATCCATACTTATTGTCCTCTTATTTCTGTTCTTGGAAATGTCATTGTTAAGTTTAAAGTTACGGTGATATAATGTAGGTGCCAGAAATACAGGGGGCAACAGAAAGGACACGTAGCAGACCCCAGACCACCCCACAGGTAGTTGATAATATCCCTTATTTCCGCACACAAAGTATTATGTGAAGACGTAAAACTGCTGTTATTAGCACCTTCAATGGTTAGAATTGTAGTGCATTCACTTCTTCCCAATGGAATTCTCCCAACACTACTGATACATAAGTCTGCTTTAGCTATAGTCACAGAAATTAAAAAAAGGTCCATTGTTCTTTATAGTCCTCGTATTTGTGAAAACATGTGGTAAGGAAATATTTTCAGGTTGGTACTCCTCCCATTCCCATTTAGATCCTCTAGCTTGAGGGTAACCATTCTCATCAGGATAACATTCTTTATTAAGGTGATAATTGATCTGTCCTACTGTCATCTTTGTAATGTTGGCCCTTTCAGAGGCAAACAAAAGCGCAAACCAGGCTTAACAAGAACTGTTATGAGAGAAAGGAAGAGGAATAAAAGGTGTTCCTCCTTTCTTTTGGTGTGCAGGTATCATCACACACATCTAACAGTCGGTAGTATTCGTGGCATTATGTGTATGATGCAACATCTGGATGAATGTATTGTTTAGGTAGGATTGTCGATGCTTCTGCTCATGGTAGGGGAGCGTAAAACAGTGGTGTTCCACTGGCACTGGAGTGGTGGCAACAAAAAGCTGTCGAACAGGAGCCACTTTCTCAACATACCAGGTAATTGCTGCCATAACCACCATAGTACAAACAAACCCTACAGCACTAATGGTTTTCTTATTGCAGATCTTGGCAACTTTTGAACTTTCAGCAGACATGATTATTTCGTAATCAAAATAACAATCGTTGGAGCTCTTATCCCTGGACAGACGTTGATTTCTTCACCGAGGGTCAAGACGGGTGTCACTTCAAAGGACTGATGCCCCCTTGCCACATTGGCACTCCATTTCACCAACCCAGGGTGGTAGCTCAACCAGACCTTTTCGACAATGCAAGGCCCTTTCCTTGGTGTCAGTTGGTATCGCGATGTACCAGAAATCGTGTGGTCCAAGAAGACTCCCTCAGATTTGTCTGGTGAGATAGCTTTGCCCTTCTCCGTTTCCAAGATCTCTCGATGATCGCTCAGCGTAGCAGGTTCCACCAAGGCAGGCGACACTCGCTTACAGTGAGTTCTATGGACCCAGTTCTTCCTGTTCGTCACTCAAACTGCTGTCCTCGTCGCAAGGAGTACCTGCTCCGGTCCTAGCCACCTCAGTTCCAAAGCTGTTCGACCTTTTGAAGACTTTGACCATTACATGGTCTCCGGGCCAGAGTTCGTGGGCCTCATCTGCAGATCTGTCAGAGAGAGCTTCTTGAACCTGTTGATGAATCGAGATCAAACTGTCGGTTACCTGTGACAAATAATCATTCATCAGAACACATGGGTCATCATGTACAGGGCGTGGGTTTGGAGCTCCCCAAATATTCATTGGTCTTCCAAATGTAAGGCCAGATCGTGAAGGTGGCACCGATCTTATGGACAACAATGCCAAGGGTAGTGCATCTGGCCACTTCAAAGACGTGGAAGCCAGTATTTTCGCTACTTTCAACTTTAGTGTAGCGTTGTACCTCTCCACTAATCCTGCTGATTGCGGGTGGAAGACTGCATGGATTTTCAGTTTGATCCCTAATCCTTTCAGGACATGCTCAACAACTTACCCAATAAAATGAGGTCGTTGTCACTCCACAAAAGTTTACAAACACCATATCTAGGGAAAACTCCTTTAGAAGCACCTTCACTGTAGTGAGAGCTGTATTATCCTTTTTAGGGTATGCCTCTATCCATTTACTGAAGGCTCATACCACCACTAGGACATACTTTAAGTTATTGCAGCGTTCAAGTTGGATATAATCCATCTGCAAAACTTCTAAAGGTGCAGTCGGTTTAGCAAACCCTCCTGTAGGAGTCTGTGTCCCTTTACCAGGATTATACTGCCAACAGATCAAACAGGACTGTACTACTCTCTTAGCTATGCTGGCAGTTTCAGGATGCTCCCAAACTCGTGTAAGCAATTTCGTTATTGCTAGAGCTCCAACATCTGCCAGTCCATGTGCCATTTGAACCATAGGTTGTAAATAAGCAGCAGGCAATTTCCACATATCCATTTCTTTGTTACACCAACAACCCTCATCGTCCCATATTCCTTCTTTGGCCCATTGCTCAAGTTCTGCTACCGAAGCAGATCTCTGTACATCTAGCACTTTCTGTCTAGCATCATGCCATCGCTCAGCTTGTGACTTCACTACGTACATGGAAGTAGTGCTTCGTTGCATTGCAGTCTCACGAGCTGCGCCATCTGCAAAGGCATTGCCTTGTCCTGTCTTATCAGTTACTTTCTTGTGTGCACTATACTTCACAATAGCTATCTTCTTTGGATATGTTAGAGCAGTCGAGAGATTATGCACTCATTCTCCGTGCATCATCTGCACCCCCTGGGACGTAAGGAAGCCTCTTTCCTTCCAAAGTAGGCCAAAATCATGGGCCACTCCAAAAGAATAGCGGCTGTCTGTATAGATGTTCTCATGCAAGTCAGTGCTAAGTTCACACGCTAGTGTTAAAGCTATTAGCTCAGCAGCTTGAGATGAATTTTGTGGTATGAGAGCTGTTTCCACTACTGTCTTAAGTGTCGTGATTGCAGATGCAGCTGAAGTCTTACCATCTGGTAACTTCAAACAGGACCCATCAACTCACAGTTCCCCATCTACATCTAAGAAGGGGCGTATTTTGCAAGTCAACACAACCTTTTGTCTGTTCCTCAGTAAGGAATGTACAATCATGAGATTCCTGTGACTGAGGCTGAGTCGCTGGATATGGTAACAAAGTTTCTGGGTTCAGTATTGCACATCTCTTCAATGTAATGTGAGGGGTTAACAGTGTCAACTCGTATCCTGTTAAATGAGCACTAGTCAAATGTTGCGTCTTCGTCTAATTCTAAAGGGCATCAACCACATGGGGTACTAACACCAACAGTTTATGTGACAAAATTATCCCTTCACTCTGCCGTATGGACACAGCTGTTGCTGCAACTGAATGGAAGCACCCAGGCAATGCACGAGCAACGGGGTCAAGACCCACTGAAAAATACGCACAGGGACGCTGCTTATCACTGTGTCTGTACTAAAACTAACAATACACACCCATCTTTCACGTGTACATAAAGTGTAAAAGCCTTTGTGTAATCTGGAGTGCCTAACACTGGTGCCAAAAAAGAGCTTGTCGTAACTGACGAAAAGTATCCTGGCATTCATCTGTCCATGGAAGGGACATTGGAGTGTCTTTAGTCAAAAGCGCTAGCAGGGGTTTATCAATGTGTGAAAATCCTAAAATCCATTGCCTGCAGAATGAAGTCAAACCAATAAATGCACAGACATCTTTCTGAGTAAAAGGTACTGGTGTGTCTAAAATTGCTTGAATGCGATCTGGTGTAAGTGCACGGCCCTCCTTAGACAGAAGGTGACCTAAGTAGGTTACCTTCGGTCTACAATATTGTAATTTCTTCCGTGACACTTTATGATGGTGTGTACCAAAAAAGAAAGCAAAGACAAAGTACATTCTTCACACTGTTCAGGCGTATCGGCTGCCAACAAGATGTCATCAACATATTGTATGAGAGCCACTCCTTCAGACAAAGTAAAGGAATCAAGTTGTCGTTTCAATGCTTGACTATAAATGCTCTGACTCTCAGTGTACCCTTGAGGAATTCTACAAAATCTGTACGATTTATTATTCAAACTGAAACCGAACAGATATCGGCTATCAGGATGAATACGAATCAAGAAGAAAGCATTCTTCAAGTCAATCACAGAAAATGTAGTTGCTGTTGGAGGGACTAGGGTTAGCAATGTCGTTATGTATCAAACCACAGGGTACTGCGGTACTATAACCTTGTTGACTTCTCGCAAATCAATGATGAATCTGTAAATACTAGTGTCAGTATCTTTTTTCGAGATAGGAAGAATAGGACTGTTGCAAACATTGTAAGGAACTTCCTCCACAACCCCCACTTTAATCAAATCTTGAACAATCCATATAAGTGCTTCTTCACCTTCTCGAGAAATTTTATATTGAGGCAACCGTGGCAATGAAGCACCCTCCTTGACACTAATATGCACTGGTGGAACCACCATTTGCCCTACATCAGTGTCAGAAGTAGCCCACAAAGTACTTGGGAGTGAAGCTATTACAATGTCCTCCTTTACAATACACAATTTCTCTGTCATGGGGTAGTTGTCATTCAAAATAACCCGTACTCCTTCTGGAGAACATCGTATCGTAGCCCTGAAATATTTGAGCATATCAAGTCCCACAATATTGTCTGGTGTGTTTGGAGAAAGCAAAAATGGACATGGAGCAGTAAACTTATCAACATGAAATGCAAGTGGTTGTGATAACGGGCTAAGGGAAGGTGTTCCATCGAAACCTATTGATGTAATGGTTAGGCCAGACAGGGTAGCCCTTGGAACCAAGTGTTTCTATAACGCGCTACGAGTAGCTCCTGTGTCAACCAGAAACTGATCAGTAGAACCCAAAACATGTGCTGCAACATAGGGACCCTTCTGATCTACTGGAACTTCAACTGATTGCTTACCCCATCCAAGGCAATCCTATGCATAAACTGAATCTTTGAAATCGGATGGCACATAATCGGACATTTGATATTGATTTTGTCTGTCAAAAGCATTAAACCCATCCTGTCCACGCATGTTAGAATCAAACCTAGCACTGTCATATGTGCTTCCTCTAGATCCTGAATATCCTGAACAATTTCTCATTTGTCCCGACCACGTGGATACTGCTGAGCACGTAGTGCCGGACAATCAGAAGCCCAATATCCAAATTTCTTACAATACGCACATTGGTCAACAGACAAATTGAACGAGCATAAGAAGAAATGTACGAACCATAAGATCCACGTCCACCTCTATCATTGCCTTTAGAAGGCGGACCATAAGCCTGAGCCAAAATAACCTTCGTTTTTAATTCTCTAGTCTTTTTAACCTCATTGCCTTTCGCTTCTAATTCCTGTTGTTCGTAATACTGAGCCAAAGTTAAAAGAGAAACCGGAGAAGAGGTAGTCCATGAACTCTCACTGGCCTTTAGGCGACTAGCTATTCCTGGCAACAGGTTTGCGACATATTTATCAACAAACAGATGCCTGCCCGTGTCGTCAGTCAATGACTGGCATCTAAAATCGTGGAAAGCCTCTTCAAAGCGCGTGAAGAAGTCAGAAACCAATACATCTGTCTTTTGCTTACAAGTCGCTATTACAGTCTAATCTAACTTTTTAGGGGGAATAATCGTTTTTAATTTTACTATAATAGCTGCTGGAAGATCTAATATTAACTGACATGGTTTCTGTGCGGGTTCTCTTTCTTCATCAAATTGTTCTAAATCTTTGCATAATGCCCCAAAAGTCACGCGATCATCAACTTTACGCACAGTTCTCCACATATCAGGGGGTAATATCAAACCAAAAAACAGGTCAATATCTTGTAAAGTCATAGTACAAGAGCTAATAGCACCCTCAACTTCCTCATTAAAGGCTGCTGGATTTTTTCATGGATCAGGTAATGCAGTTTTAAGAGCCATAACATCCGCTCTATTCCAAGGAGTGTAAACCCAATTATAAATAAAATAACCCTTTGCATCAGTAGAACCCTTATCATCACTTGTATGCGCTCCTTTAGGAGGAACATACAAAGGTGCAGCTTTCCGCATAGGTTTCGCATGAACTATCATAGTCTTATCTGTTCCAAAGATAGAAGCTTGGGCCACACCGGTCTGAGATGCTTATGCAGCTGCATCTGCTGCCTTTTTCTCTTCCCGCAAACGGACTGTCTCAACACGTAATTTAACCAAACGGCTGATTGAGTCAGCCACCTGAGAAAAGACAAAAAGACCATCACACATTCGCTTACAACCATTTGCTATATCAACAGGCTCCAAATCGTCAGAATGTTTCCTAAACCGTTCAACAACTTCTGCGGCAAACACCTCTGTAAAATATACTTGCTCCCTTTCCTGCCAATCCTTCAACTCATCTAAAAGTTCAGAAGCAGGAGCAATATTACAGATGGCTTTACGAGCAGCAGATCTAAGCTGAGACGCACGCTCAGCGGACAACATAGAACGAGTTTCCCGTGCTTTCTCCTGGTCTGCAGGAGAGTTCTCATCTGAGTCATAAGGAGCAGGAGGAAGAGTATATGGAGGTGGAGAACGATCTAACAATAGAGAATCCTCTTGGGGTTTATTAAGAAAAGGATAAAGAGGTCTACGAACAGCGTATTGGCCATTTACCTGTAAATGACGCTCCCTATCTTCTTTCTCTTTAAGTTCTTTCACTTCTTTATTTTTCATTTCCAATGCTTTTGCATGAATGCTCTTACGCTGTTCTTTTTCAATCAAGGCTTGCTCACGCTTCATCCGCTCACACACTTCTTTCTCCCACATTCACACACAGTCAAACATGTCTTGTCTAGCCTTTCGCTTAAACATTTGTTGTTCCACATACTGAATGTTTCGCAAATCAATTAACCCATGCATAGGCCAACGCAACTCAGGATCCTTACGAGTATATTTATTCCATAACGTGCTGTACATTGTAGACGAAATACCATATTTAATATACATGTCCCTATTAGGCTTCCCCTCCAGGAGAGGGGCGGTTGTGCTTCATCGCGTCTCAAATTGGTACAACTACAAAAGAAACACATCCTACGAAGTGTGCTAGAAACTGGCATGCCAAAAAAAGTGCAGAATATGCAGTATTGTAACCAAAGTAGTACTTAAGGTACTGTAGTACGTTGTGCCATTCAAATCAATTAAAAAACAGAGAGGATTCTCCTCATTACCTGCCTATATCAATTGCAATTTATATATTAATCCCATACAAACCCAAGTTGGCCAACACAAATTCCAAAATTCCAAAGCCACAGTAAGCGTTTCTAAACTATCTTACCAATCCCAGGCATAAAAAACCAACAGCAAGTGCCGCATAACGACTCTTACCAATCACTTGGTGTACAGGATCCAACTGCCAAGTTCTCAAATCGACCAAATGGTCACTGCATGGCGAATCAACAGTCAAGGACCGGCACCTCCTGGAGGGTCAGATCAGAAAGAGAGGAAAAACGCTGTGGTTGCCAGACATGGGACTCCTCGGACAGTGATGTGTCGGGTGCCAATTTGTGGTGGTGAGCCTCAGCAAGGCCTACCAGTGCAAGGGGTTCACCCTTCTCTGCACAAGTCCTCAGACCAATAGGATAGAAGTTGGCACAGAAACTGGAATAGAAAATAAAAATTTTATTAACCTCATGAGGTGGAACTACATTCACACAACACCCTTCGGCAATGTATGAAGAAGCACACTGAATGGAAGGAGCTTGGTCCTTTTATACCCACACAGGGGTTCAAAAGAAGGCGGTACAAGTACAAGAAGTAGGTTTTAGACACATACAAGGTCATACAGAAAATTCACAGTCAACAAGTGGGAGGAGCTAACAGTTGCTAATTCTGGTGAACACATCCTGACATTTACAGACTAACAGGAGCTGCATGGACAGCTGCAAGCTCAACTTAGCATGTGCAAAGTGGAAGAGGCTAAATATAACCTGTCTCTAGGCAGATTTCAAGAGCAGACAACAGCAAGGTAGGGCAGAGCATATGGCAATGCACGTGGTAGCACATGGCAAACAAAATGGCTGCCAGAAATACAAAATGGATTCCACAAAACGGACAAAATAGCCTCTAAATACAGGATGGCTTCTGCTAATGCTATCCCAATCGCTGCCAAATTACAACAGGGGCACTCCATGTTAGAACACTGGGTGCCACTATTGGCATGGAGAATGCTGTTGCTATTGGAGGCCTTCCTGTGGATCTTGGTACATAATCTTTTATCCTTTACATACACAGTACAAGATAATTGATTTCCACATTACTGATCCTGCAGGTGAATTTAAGTATTTGTGGGATGTTATTCATGATTCAATTAATGTTTGAAAGTCCTTACTTTCACCTTCCTATAACAGAAACAAGTAATCAATATGGCGGACCCACATGTCCTGGTCTGCTCTGGTCATGTTTTCCTCTTTCCACACAGTTTCTGTCTCCCACCAACCCATGGTGAGATTTGCATAGGGTGGTGTAAAGGATGTCCCCATAGTTGTTCCTTGTTTCTGGAGAAAGCACTCATTATTGAATAAGAACACATTGTGCTTCAGGGAGAAAACCATCATTATGATCGTTTTGGAATGTTCTAAGAGTGATTTATTTTTATTTCATTTGATTTGGGCATTTTTATACAACACAAATGCCCAAGGGCATCTTGTCTTCTAGAAATATTCACAAGCTTTCATACCATGTGTGTTGTGTAGAGGTATATAAAGATACTCCATGAACCGTGGCCATCCAATAAACAGATTTCTAAGTTATACCATCTATTCTATTCAGCAAATCTTGTGAATTCCTCAGGTACAATGGCAAGGTGATTACATATGGAAAAAGGAAGATATCAATGAATCTCAAAGTGTTTTAGAGGGGGGGCTGCAATAGAGCTGACAATTGTTGTCCCAGGTGGGTTATTTTTACTTTCATGAACTCTTGGCATAAAGGAAATGGTGGTCTCCCATTTACTTTCTTTTGATCATATTTGTTTATTCTATGCAATCTCTCTGTCGTCTATTTCTTGAAAACATTTATTTTGTACGTGGGATGAAGTTGTGGGCAAAAATTATTATTGCGTTTGCACATGCTTGTAATTTACTCATTGATTAGGATCCTCAATGACTCACAGAATTGTGAGTCTCATACCTTTTCTTTGCAGGGGTGGATCCTCCATTAAGGTGGAAAAGAGTCGCCCCAATAACTAAATTGCTCCCAGAGATGGAAAAAATAAAGTGGTAATAAAGTTTATTTTATTACCATTTTATTTTTCAAAACCCTGTCCTGAGCCGGGCGTCTGGATGGGGACAGGAATTTCTGATTTATGCTGCTGTCTGTCGGGTGGCAGCAGAAAGCAGTGATGGGCAGGGCACTTTAAGTTTAAATTGTGCATGTCTCTTTGGTCGGCCGTCTTGTGCCTTTTCTCCGTCGTAGTGAAGGCATTATTCACCTCCTTTCTATCTTTTATGGGTTACAGCAGTTCCTCCAGCTCCTTGATGTATTCCATTGCTTTTGAAATCTTCCTTTCTGCATGCACTATTAGTGTTCTCACAAATTTCACAGAATATTCCGTAGTGTCCATTTGCCACTATTTCAAAAGATGTGAGTCCAGATCATTCAGGGTTGGGAGTATAAAAATGTTCAACGCTCTCAGGATTTACTCGCAATCAATATAGCTTTTCAATGTTGCTATCTCCCAACATGTGTTGATCTCTGTGATTCTATTTGGTTCCAACTCTTTTATTATTTTACTGGGATTGATTCCGATTCTCCATATGCACCTGTTAAGTGCAAAGTATGCCCTGTTTGCCTGCAGAAGAGAGCTTTGGCTTTTAATTCATGTTTCCCACAGCCCCTTCATTTTGCTCCATGCTCTGTTTACCACACATTCAGTATTCTCAATTTGCAGTGTTTAATGGTAAGTTTAAGGTGATCCCCTGTTAGATATTAGATCCCTACTTTCCTTCTTGTTTTATCCAACATGAGATCTTCGCTCCTTTTTGTTATGATTTTTTCTGTGTGGCAAACATGTGGAGTTTTGAGTCCTACGTAGCTAAGTTCCATGTATTACAACTATCCCGTTTATTTGTTAGTCTCTTTCCGAACAACGGTATTTCCTCAATGTTAGAAATTGGGGTCTCTATTTGGCAACGATTTGCACCTTTGTCCAAACAGGGGTTCTTAATTCTAGTCAGGATAAGGGGGATACACTACTGAAATAACCCCTGCTCACCCTTTGGTAGCTTGGAACGAGCAAGCAGGTTTATCTCAGAAGCAGTGTGTAAAGCATTTGCGCATAACCAGCAGTAATACAGTGAAAACACTACAAAAGACACCACACCAGTTTTAGAAAAAAAAATATTTATCTTTTCAAACAACACCAAAAGGATAAAAGACCAACATACACTAATCAAAAATATACACTTTGCAAGAATAACTCTAAAATGCAGTTCATTGAAGCCGGTAGCTCTGTTCGGAGCTACTGCGGTGCTGAAAACAACAGTTTCGGCCAACCGCATCAGTGCGGTCCGGTCATGGCAACCCTCATGGTTGCTGTGTGAACATAGCGGTACGGCATGCAGTGCCCTCAAGTCACAGTGCGGGCAACAGCTCGGGACAGTGGTCCATCGGCCTCGGTGAGACCAGGGCTGTGGTGTAGAGTGAGACAGTGCTTATGGTGGTGCTGACAGTTCATGGTGCAAGCAACAGTGCTGGTTAATGGGATCTGGCATGCATTGCGTGACTTACGAGCGGTGCCCCCAAACCACAGTGCGCTCATGGGTGTCAAGGTCAATGTGCAGTGAAGTCGTCAATAAGACCAGGGTGGCGGAGGGAAGTGAGGTGGTGCAGAGTGTGGTGACCACAATTAGTGGTGCAAGCAGCGGCTTGGTGACGATGGAGGTCATCGTCGTCGGTGAGACCTGGGTTGCAGTGTGTAGTGTGGCAGTGCCTTTTTCGGTCCCTTCAGGACACCAAGGGGTGTCAGTAATGGTGTTGGCTGCTTTCCCCCTTTGTGACAACTGAAATGCACGTTTGTAGAGGCAGTAACCAGACGTAAGTGAAGATGTTGCTGTCCCTGACACTTCATGAATTAGAGGCAAGCTCTATTTTAGCAACAAGTGAAAAAAGTTCTGTCCAGTCCTTTCACTGCCCAAAGCAGAAGCAGCAACTGCAGGCCAACCCAGCAAAGCAAAGCAAAAACAGAGCAAAGGGCCAGAACTCCTCCTGGCACTTCTTCCATCTATTCTTCTAGGCAAGTTCCTTGATCCAAGCGAGTTCCTTGAAATGTTTTATCTCCTTGAGACTTCCAACAGGAGGCAAGCTCCATTGCAAGCCCTTGGAAAACACTCTAACAGCAGGATGCTGAAAGTACAATCCAGTCCTTTCCCAGCCCAAGACAAAAGCAGCAAGCATCAGGCCAGCACAGCAGACCACGCATCAAAGTGGAAGTTCCTCCTGACCCAGACTGGGCGTAGTTTGTGGAGTTTCACTATGCAGAGCTCCCCAAAGTGGCAAAAAAACTCAATGGAGTTCCACAAGTGCCGGACTGCATTGCAAACTACTGTTCACTCTGATATTCCTGCCACTCGGTAGAAATTCTACCCGAGCAGCAGCTCGCACTTACAAACTTACCATTCGCTAAAGGGGAGAAAACTCTGCTGCACAATGTGGAGCAGAGTTTTCTGGAGTCCGTGAACTCAGTGGAGTGCGGAGTGCAGAAAACTAAGCAAACTCCAAGAACGGAGCAGAGTTCATCACCCAGGCCTACTCATGCCAGCTTTTCCAGCTCTTCTTCCTGGCAGGTTCCTTAGTTCAGCATTAATCTAAAGGTCTGGGGTAGGTCCTCCAATATTCATACCACATTTCTCTTTGTTCTTTTGTGGCAAACGTCTCTCAGCTTAGTCCAAACCAGTTCTGTTCTCTCTGGCCAGTAGCAGCTCCTGGAGGGAGTGCTGCCCGGTGGTGACGCAGGGCGGGGTAGGGATAGTGTGGGGGGTAGTAAACTCTGGAATATGGCCTAATGGAGGTAAGTGTACAAATAAATAAATAAAACAAATTTTATTGCACGAGCTGCATCACATTTAGTGCCATGGAAAGGCATGCGATCTTAGCCATTCGGGGCCCATTGCGGGGGGTGGGGGGTGCACATAGGCATTTGCATGCACAACGTGGCAGGCACCGCGCAGTGCCTGTCACCTTGTGCATGCAAATGCACAACGGGCATTTCCAGCATTGTGGCATGCTGTGCTGTGTGCACCACCCACCACAATGCTGGGAATGGGGGATGCCACTGTCACGGTGGCATCTTAATTGCAGGTGCTGGCCCTTCGCACCCCTGGCGGACGGTCCCGCATTCCGTTACGGTAGCGGCAGACAACCATCGTAATTGACCCCTCAGTTGTATGATGTTTATTTTAGAGGAATAAGGGTAATGAGTAGTTTTTTAATGTTGTTTAAAATATATATTTCTTTAAAGTAGAAATTGAAAACTTAAAATGTATTTTCAAATACAATATTTAAAATATTGAGGTCATATTTATGTTTGAGTACAATTTTCTATATTTTTTGTAATTTATTTTCCAAAAATAATTCGAAGAAAAATAATCTTAATTTTTGTATTGAAATATTTATTATAAAGATATGAGCAGACCCGAAACGCATAGAGTGATTGCCTTTAATCTGTCTTATTAAAAGGCTTTTAGGAGATCCAAGTGTTCGTGTGTTTTCTTCGAAGGAACATTGCAGAAACCTTGACTCTCTCTCTCTCTCTCTCTCTATATATATATATATATATATATATATATATATATATATAGATATAATTTTTTGATGGATTATACATTTAGAGTAGTAATAGTTATTTATTATATTATATTCTCCAGCACTTTTTGAGTTTTATTAATTTTGGAGTTGGAATAGTAATTTATCATGTTTTATTATCTACCAGTTTCCATGAGTTTATTTTGTTTTGGAGTTGGAATAGTAATTTATTACATTTTATTATAAAGCACTTTCCCTGAGTTTATTTTGTTGTGGAGTTGGAATAGTGATTTAATTAGGTTTATTATCCAGCACTTTCCCTGAGTTTTGTTGATTTTGGTGATGGAATAGTAATTTAATTTGATTTATTATCCAGCACTTTCCTTGAGTGTTGTTGGTTTTGGTGTTGGAATAGTAATTTAATTGGGTTTATTATCCAGTACCTTCCCTGAATTTAGTTTGCTTTGGAGTTGAAATATAATTTTATTCTGCTTTATTATCCAGCACTTTCTCTGAATTTATTTTGTTTTGGAGTTGGAATAGCAGTTTAATTAGGTTTATTATCCAGCACTTTCCTTGAGTTTATTTTGTTTAGGAGTTGGAATAGTAATTTAATTAGGTTTATTATCCAGCACTTTCCCTGGGTTTTTGTTGGTTTTGGAGTTGGAATAGTAATTTTTCATGTTTTAATATTCAGCACTTTCCATGAATGTTGTTGGGTGTCGAGTTGGAATAGTAATATAATTAGGTTTATTATCCTGCACTTTCCGTGACTTGAGTTTGTTTTGGAGTTGGAATCGGAATTTAATTAGGGTTTATTATCCAACAGTTTCTCTGAGTTTATTTTGTGTTGGAGTTGGAATAGTAATTAAGCGGTTCATTATGATGGTGAAGGGCCAGAAACCGCCAGCCGTGCTGCGGCGGGCCCTCTGCCATCTGGCTGGATTTTTCCCCCGCCACATTACAATGGCGTGGACTAAGGTGTTGACTTGGATTGTCTCTGCACCCTTAGGAAGGCCAACCAGGCAGAAGATATTCTGGTGGTAATGGTTTTCGGCATCCTCTGCCCATTTATAGGGATCTGATGTGCGGGATAAAAGCTGCTTCACTTGTATTTTCAGTGTAGAACCTAATCATCCACTTCAGATATACAAGACTCCGCCGCTGTCACACAGGTCATCGCGTTATGAAGATCCTGGCAGATGAGTGCCATATCAACACAGACCTCCGTTACTTTGGTTTTCATTGATTCCTGGCATGTCTTTATTGCTTGTAATAAGGTGGCGAGGTCCCCCTCCAGTCGGCCGGTTGCAGAGGGCCCGCTCCATCTTGGGTAGACCCAGTAAGTGTATAATATTCCATTTGAGTTTCAGTTGGACAGGTCTTTGCCCCTTTTCCTTACCCATGGTGGGAAGAATGCTCCATAGCATTTTGATACTCAACTAGATGTTTCTTTCTTATGAATAGAGCGGTGGAGCACTGCTGGATTCAGCCCAATTGGATGGCTAGAGGGACCGCACACTCCACCACAATCTAGATTTTGGGGGCAGGCGATCCCAAAGTCCATAAACCCTCAGGAGATGCCTCCCTGGTCACAACTCGGGTGCCCTCCTCACTAGTCAGCGGTCTATTTCAAATCGCCCGTAAAGGCCGCTACCATCACAGAAGATCAGGTGATGCCCCGCTGCTGATTACACTTCTCCCTAATTAATCCTGAGCAGCAGTCAGGATCACTTAATACGTCCTCAGTGTAACACGAGCTGCAGGGCTGTTGGCGGCCTCACTCGGCCTCACCCGGCCTCACCCAGGGGGACGGGACCCAGACCCATCAGAGGCAGAGATCACCAGGTGGCAGGGAGCCCTAGGAGTGCATCTGTTGCAATCCTGTCCATCCTGCAGGCACCAATTTCATGGATGTTGCAGCGCCGCTGACTCAGGACCCTCCACCCGCAAGACTTATTAGCCGTCATCGGGCACTCATTCTTTTAGATTCCTCCTGGCTGTCAATATCTCTCTTCAGAGGTAATCCTGTCTCTCAGGGCCCAGAAGGCACATTCTCACTCACTCCCAGGCCGGGCCCCAATCATGAGAGGCCGTGCACTTAAATCCTGGGCTGCGGCTCCGCCAGGCCTCCACAGTGGTGTCTTGCTGGCCGCAGGCCCTGAGCCTTCGCTCGTGCCCCAACAGCAGCACCAATTAGCCCTCCGAGGCGCAGTATCAGTAAGGAGGTCTCCACAGCGCCCTCACTATCTAGTCCTGCATCCTCCTCCTCACCTGAGAAATCCACGGTAGGGGGCCACGCTCGTGCCAGGTGTCACCAGGTTCTTTGGGACATTGGAAGACTCCAGTGCCCCCCATCTGGAATGTGGGGCACTGAAATCTTTATTCTGAGGTCTCATTGAGGTGGTGGGGAGCCTTAGGAATGCCCCCACCACCACCACCACTCCACCAGCAATCAGGGCACACCAATCTCCTCCTCTCTGGGGGCGAGGGATAGAATCTCTTCACTCGAGTGGCCGATTCTTCTTTCACAGCACCAGCGACAGGACGTTATTCCCGTCCTGCGCCTGCAGGAATGTTTTTTACTGCTGACCGAACTCAGAAGCAGGGCCCGCCCTCAACCAGGGAAGTACCGGCCGCCAAATAACTCACGCCACAGGCCCCTGCCGCAAACTCATAGGGCTCTTACGGAGATGTGTGTCCTGCTGACCACAGACTGAGCCCCCTCCGCTGAAGCCCACAGCCAGTCCCGGGTGATCCGCATGACACAACGCAGCAGAGGAGATGGCGCGGTGCTCACGGCAGCAACCACCGTGCCTCTCCCTCACTCTCGGTTCTCGCAAAGGGCCTCCTCACTCACCTCCTGCGCCACAGGTGTCCTCGGTGACTAGGTGGGACCGGCATCACCAGCTCACCAGCACAGTGTGGTCTCTGCACCGCCAGACTTCGCCAAGTGATGGGGAGCTTCAGAAGTGCCGTATTCCCTCGCCACTTGGTCTTTCAGCTCCAGGTAGGAGCCATTTTGTCCCTCAGGGGGTTTCTACTAGGTGCCTTTTGTCTCTTTGGTAAATGTTCTGCAAGTTTCAGGAGTGCTGCCACTACTGTTGCTGGAGGGCAGCATTTTTCCCTCTGATCGATACCCGCCAGAGGATCAGGATGTTGGCAGATTTTAGAGGGGTCTGGAGCACTCGTAGAGTGCGACTGCCATCTTGGCTTGCCAAGCCATGCCCCAAATATTTTTTAGCATACATTTCTTATGTAGAATTCTAAAATTAACAATGTTTTTAAACATACATTTCTACCGTAGATTTGGGAAATTAACAATATTTTTAACATACATATTTTTTGAAACCTAATTCAAAATTTTTAAATTTTCTTGAAGTTTAGTCATGTAATAGTAAAGTAAATATATTAATAGTTTATACATTTTAAACAATTTGACTTTCATTGTAGGCGTATAAGTATATTTGATAGTGTTCTGTTGATTATTCACTGCATATAACACTGAATCTATAGGTAAGTGATTAGATGTGTGTATAGTTCTATGAATAACTGAGTGGGTGTTTAGAAATTTCTATTGGTGTGTCAATGGTTTCAAATATATGGCGCTTTCTATTTCACAGTGAGCGATGAAAGATTATACTAGTGTGTGATGAGGTGTACTTGATTGTCACATGGGTGATGTCATCAGTGATGTCATCAGTGATGCCATTTGAGATGTCATCAGTGATGTCATCAGTGATGTCACTGACCATGTCATGAATGATGTAATATGTGACATCATCAGCAGTGGATTGCGGGTGCACGAGTTATAGTGAGTACAACTAACTAAAATGGGGGAATTTCAATGGTTTTGTATGCGTAAAATGTCCAGCTAACTATAACTGGTGTGAAACCTATGGTTTTTTAAGTGAATTTCAAAGGTTTTTTAAATGCTAATTCCTAACTATAACGAGTGTGAAACCTATGGGGCCTTATTTAAGAGCCCCTTGCCCCTCGGGAACGTCACTTTTTTTGACGTTCCGGTGGCGCAGAAGACTGAGTGATATTTATCAGGCAGGACTAAGCCACTTTTTGTGGCGTAATCCTGCCTGATAAATATCAGTCGCTTTAACGCAGTGTCCGGCGTTAAAAGGGGCATGCAATGGGTGTTGCTGGGGGCGTTCCCAGCATCATCCATGGACTTGAGTAGTTTATAGCATCCTCAAAGTCAGTCTTTCAAAAATTCCAAAGTATAGGACATGATAATCCAAATCCAAATGTTTCTCAAGAAAAGTCATAAACCATGTTTGACGGTCATATCTGCCCAAATGCCTATATTCCGAACGATTGAAAATGACTTTTCTTGAGAAACATTTGGATTTGGATTATTATCATGTCCTATACTTTGGAATTTTTAAAAGACTGACTTTGAGGATGCTATAAATTACTCAAGTCTGCCCGAATAGTGTGGGTAAAATTGATACCTAGTCACTCTGAATAAGAATGTACTTACGACTCGTCTAACATTTGGAAGAAATATCTAGTTATATGACAACAGGATACCGACATAACTTGAAGGAAATAAGAACGCCCTGAAGAAGTTCTGTTGTACAGAACGAAACGCGTCGGCAGGCTGGGGTACATAAACTTAAGGAAAATAAAAGCATTTGAAGATACACCAAGATTCAGTGCTTCAATACGGACTCTAAGTGATAGATTTGATTGGACTTGTTGTGCTAGTGGTGCTGTGCCAAACTTTGGAATATTCTCCACTACTCTCTACTTCTCACTCTCTACTACTTCACTAATCTCTAATACTCACTCTCTACTACTCATTCTCTACTACTCTACTACTCTCTACTACTCTCTTTCTACTACTCACTCTCCCTCTACTTCTCACTCCCTACTACTCACTATCTACTACTCTCTACTACTCACTCTCTACTACTCATTACTACTCACTCTCTACTACTCTCTCTCTAATACTCACTCTTTACTGCTCACTCTCTACTACTCTCTGCTACTCACTCTCTACTTCTCACTCTCTACTACTCTCTACTACTCACTCTCTACTACTCTATCTCTACTACTCTCTACTACTCACTCTCTACTACTCACTGTACTACTCATGCTACTACTCACTCTCTACTACTCACTCGACTACTCTCTCTCTACTTCTCTCTACTACTCACTCTACTACTCACTCTCTACTACTTTCTACTATTCTCCCTCTCTGCTACTCACTCTCCATTACTCACTCTCTACTACTCTCTACTACTCACTCTCTACTACTCTCTACTACTCACTCTTCTTCTTACTCTCTACTACTCTCTACAACTCACTCTCTACTACTCACTCTCTACGACTCTCTACTACTCACTCTACTATTCACTCTACTACTCACTCTCTGCTACTCTCTCTACTGCTCCCCACTACTCTCTACTACTCACTCTCTACTCTCTATTACTCACTCTCTACCTCTCTACCTCTCTCTACTTCTCTATCTACTAGTCTCTACCTCTCTACCTCTACCTCTCTACATCTACATCTCTACTTCTACACCTTTACCTCTACACCTCTACCTCTCTACCTCTTTCTACACGCACACATATATATATATGCATATATATATATATATATATATGCATATGCATTTATATATATGTATGTATATATATATATACATATATATATATGTATATATATATACAAACATATATATATATATATATATATATATATATATGTATATATATATACAAACATATATATATATATATATATATATATATATATATATATATATATATATATATATATATATATATATATATATATATATATATATATATATTATTTATATATATAAATATATATATATATATATATATATATATCCAGGCTCAAAACTCCGCGTTATTTCCCAAGCAAAGTAGAAGCACTCCATGGTGGGTGGTCAAAACGTTTTAATCCGGCAACAAAACAGACGCGTTTCGGACGTCTAGTCCTTCGTCAGTGTTTAGCACATAGTCAGTGTTTCCTGGCTATATATCAACACGTCATTTCAAGCTGTACATAGAAAGCAATGACGGCACCAAAAACATTTCATTTTGCATGTAAATAGCGCAGCCATTTTATAGGATGTGTATACTTATATTTATACCTTCAATTCGCTCGAAATTTACGGCGCCAGATTTTAAAACCTTTAAATAAAGCCTTATATTGGCAAGTTGGCCGCAATTGTTCGGTGTTTAAAGAAACAATAAAGCTGTGTATCGGCACCACACCAGCCATCATTTTACATGTCATACCGAACATAGACCATTTTCAATACTCGTATAGTCAGTTAATTATCAAGAAGGGGGGTTATCAGCATTGCTATTTTCTTTTGTCATTAAGCATAACCCTAACAAAATATAGTCTTAAGGAGGTATAGAAAAATAATCAAAATTTCAATGAGCAACAAATCAGCAAAAAATCATTACATATTCAAAATTACAACTGATCCACAATAATACCAATAGTCCCATCCACTGTATTTCATTTTCCCAAATGTACTGTCATTTCTTCACCTCTGTTCATGCCTTGGGGGGTCTTGGTGTCTAAATCTATAATATAGCGTGGCTCTAATCTTCTCAACTTGAGAAGTCTATCACCTCCTCTCGGTTGCAGAGGTACATGATCTACACCCCAATACTGCAATAGGTCCCTATTGCTGTCGGGTGTTTTGGCAAGATGCCGGGCAACCGGATATGTTACATCCTGATTTATTATTGCCTGTTGATGTTCTAAAATTCGCAGTTTGACACTCTTAATTGTGCTGCCAATATATTTCAGGCTGCATGGGCAAGATAGGCAATACACTACGAAGGGAGTTGAGCATGTAATGAACTTATTGATCTCCCTATTTCTGGATTGACCCGGCACTTTGTAGGTGAGTACTCTTTGACTGTTTTCACACGCTCTAAATTTCAAGCAAGGGAAGAAACCCCTCATTTCTTTCAGAGTTCCACTACTTTTGGGTTTCTGTGGCACAAGATGGCTTTGGACTATTTTACCTCTGATGGATTTCAATTTACGGAATGTGATTAATGGACTATCTGGGACGTCCCTACCAATTACAGGGTCAGTTTGCAGTATGTGCCAATTTTTTGTTAATGTTTTCCTTAAATAATTGGCATCATCAGAAAAGGTTGTTATCATACGGAATTTGTCAGTGATAGAAGTGGATTCCCTTGTATTCTCCTCTGGCAATAGTAACTTGTCTCTGGGGATTTTAGCTACTTTGCTGTAAGTTTTCTCTAAAAGAGTGCTGTCATACCCTCTGGTTTTGAACCTTTTAATACATTCTTTTGCCTCCTTGGAGAAATCACAATCCCGTGAACAATTGCGTCAAATCCTTAGCAATTCTCCGTATGGTATGCTGCGAACTAAACTGGGGGGATGACTACTTCTAGCGTGTAATACGCTATTCCCCGCGGTGGGTTTTCTATATAAAGCTGTATCCAATTTATTCCCACCATTGTTAAAGACCATGAGATCTAGGTAATGTTGCTGGTTTCACTGGTAAATTTTAAATCCAAGTTATTCTTATTCAAGGCGCTAATGAAGTCCTCTGCCTCTCTGGAGGAGCCCCTCCATACGAGAAAAAGGTCATCAATATAGCGTCTCCATACCACAACCTGAGTCGCCCATTTTGCATTGTCACCTGCCAGGGCCACCTGCTCCTCCCACCAGCCAACGAAAAGATTCGCGTAGCTGGGGCGAAGCAGGTTTCCATCGCAGTCCCGGATATCTGCTTGTAATAGGTCTCCTGAAACATAAATATATTATGAGTTAGGCAGAATTCTAACAGTTCCATTATCATGAACCCATGTTCAGTGTATTTCTCTGGTCTTTTGTTGAGGAAGAATTGTATTGCCTCAACTCCCTTTTAATGTTGAATACAAGTCTACAAACTTGAGATATCAAGGGTAATTTGTCAGTAATTAGGGTCCCACTCAATTTTCTCAATTTGACAAATAAAGTCCTTCGTGTCTTTCACATATGATTTTAATATTATAACATGAGGTGCCAGAAAAGAGTCAATGAAAATGGAGAGGTTCGCAGTTAGTCCGCCTTTAGAGGAGACTATTGGTCTGCCGGGAGGTGAGTTCAAGACTTTATGTATTTTGGGCAATTGGTAGAACATAGGTACTATTGGTTCAGAGTTCCTTAAGAATAGAAATTCGTCCATATCCAGCATTTGTCTATGGCGCCATTTATTGAGGAGATCATGGTATGTTTCCACACTCTGCAAATATTCCTCTTTGTTTGATTTCGTATAATCATGAGGATTCTCTAATTGTCTCAGTGACTCCTGGCAGTATTGTTGTCTGCTTATTAGCACAATATATCCACCCTTATCCGAGGGTTTTACTATTATCTCGTCCATGGCTCCAATATCCTGAATTATGGTTGCCTGCATGGTGGTTAAGTTGTTTTTTGTGCTCTTCGTTTTTTGTTGTTGAGTCGTTCTGAATTTTTTGAGATCCAGGATTACTGCCTCCGAAAAAGTGTCAATAGCGTCATAAGGCATTTGTGGGTTGAATTGGGAAGGTGCCTTAAAATCTGTGACAGGGGCCTGTTGTTCAATTCCAGCCCTTCTCATCCGTGATATGGCATCAGTACATTCCTGCTGTGTCTGTCCCAATTGTATGCCTTCCAGTAACTCTATGGTGTTACGTCTTCACTGACAAGAATTTCGGTGGCTTGCTTTAAGGCTTTTTTCTTTGAACTTTTCGATTTTTCAGTTGATGGTTTCAGCATAAAGAATTTGTGAAGTTTAAATTTCCGCACCAATTTATATAGGTCAATTCTTGTCTGTGTGTATTCCAATTTTTCATTTTTACAGAACGTTCGACCTAATTGTAGAGTCTCTTCTTCTAGTTTGGATAAGTTTTTATCAGTCAGGTTGATGACGGTTAGATTCGTTCCCAAATCTAACGTCTGGTACCCCTCTTCTTGCGGGTGATGTTCCTTGGAGCATTTTTGGCTCTTCCCCTTCCTGTTCCAGCCACCTCTCCGGGTTCTTCTTCGTCGTCCGGTGGTCTTGTTTTCCCGTCTCTTAGCCAAGTTTTGCATATGAGATCGAATTCCGCGTGAAAAGGATTTTGCTTGGTTCCTACCGATGTTTCGGCTACATCCTCTCCTGACTTTTCATCCTTAGTTACACTTGACTCCGATGTTTGTACCGCAATCGATGGTGCTGTTGTTACCTTTTTCTTATTCAGTGCTTTCCTTGGTCCATCAAACTTTTTCGAAGAAGTTAAAATCCTCCCGAGAGCATAGTCATTCTCGTCCTGTTCGTATTTCTCCTGTTTCCTTTGCCTGATCTTCAATTCATATTTGATTAAGCGCTTTTTCATTTCATCCCGTAATTGGCTTTGTTTCACAGTGTCTAGGTCTTTTGTTATTTCATTTTCCAAATTGCTCATTTCCTCTAGGGCTTTAACCCGGTCACTCCATGCAAATTTGACTAGCAGGTCAAGAATAGCTTTGCATGAGGCTGCAGTCAGTTCCGCCCATTGGTCCAATAGTCACGGGTCCGGATTTTCGTACGCGGGTACCGTGTATATTCGTAGTCCCCTTGGCACCTTGTCGACATCAATATAACTTTGTAGGGAGGTAGCCTCCTGTGGTATTGGGTTCTCCAGGCCTACATATTCCGCAAAACCCGCTACACCATAAAAAGATGTTGGCACGGAAACTGGAAAATGCAAAAGACAAGTTTATTAGGACCCCATGGGGTGGTGGTACATTCCTACAGCACCCTTCGGTAATGCAAGAAGTATCACACCGAACATCGGTGCAAGACATCTTTTATACAGTTTTACAGCAATAAAAGAGTAGGCGGAACACATTTGCTCAGTTTTAGGTACATATATGTTCATTTTTGGAACACAGCCAACTCATGGGAGGAGTTACAACATCCCTGGTCAGTTTTGGAGGGACATTCCTAAGTGATGACTGTCCACTAGTACAGAGGGTTTAACTGTGCATGTGCGAGCTTGACCAGTACTAAAAATAGCCTGTTGCTGGGCAAATTCGAGTGGTACAGAGAAAGGACAAAAGGATATACTGGCCACGAGGCGACGCATTCCTATGGAATGGCCGCCAGTGTGTTCAAAATGGCTTCCGACCACCATAGTCAAGTTAAGGGGAAATGCGTGTAGCAAAGCTTAACGCTAACCCGATCATCGTCAAATTACGACAGACGACCCTTTTAGCGTTCAGCTGAAGCTACCTCATAGTGGACATAGTCAGGATATTCATCTTCGATATCAATGGACATAATTTTCGCTACTTCTCTATGAATCATTTGTTCATTCTTGACAATAGCTCGTCTAGATGGAATACAAGCAGAAAGGCACATGGAACATAACATAGGGCCACATTGGATACAGAGACATAAGAAAAATAATATCCCAATTATTACACATAAGATTGTCAGCAACTTCCAACCCCACGTACTAAGTAACGTCCAAAACCACCCCGAAAATGTCCAAGTACCATTATCAGGATGTATCTCAGCAGCTATCTTGTGTAACTTAGATATTGCATCATATACAGAAGGTGAATTATCTGGCACATATACACAACAACTACTTCCGATAATGCGACATGCACCTCCACGGTCAGCTATTACTACATCTAGAACCATGCGATTCTGGAGTGTTACAATTCTGGTAATTTGAAGTTCCTCTGTTAAATTTCCTAAAGCAAAAACTGTCTCATTAGCAACAGCTTCTACCACACGTCTCAATCATCTTATTTTTCAACTATTTAAGGCAGCCCCAACAAATGAAAAGAGGCCTAAATTAAAATCAACATACTGTTGCAAAGAGGTGCCAGTCTGATCAATGTCTTCGAGGGCTAATGTTCTCTTCACTCTATTCAATGTAAAGTCATGATATAAAACAAAGTTGTTATGATACATAGGTGGGGCAATGAACACAGGAGGTAATACAAAAGATATATAACATGTTCCTAAAAAACCTATAGGGAGACGGTGATAACCTTTATTTCCACAAATGAAGTACGTGTTTCGTGAGGTCACAAAGGTAATACCATTTGGAGTGTCAAAGGTGAGAGTGGTGTTACATTCACTTCTTCCTACTGGGATTGTACCTTTATTACAAACACATAAGTCAGCTTTCGTATCAATAACAGTAATCACGTACAGATTAGACATATTTACATTTTTTTGGTAACTATAAATTCGTGGCGAGGATACATTATCAGGACGGTACTCTTCCCATTCAAACTTAGTTCCTTCAGCTTGTGGATAACCATCTCGATCATTAAAACAGATTTTATTAAGTCGGAAAAGTAGTCCACCTTTCGTTGGCCATCGCAAAGTAAACAAAAGAGTATACCAGGCATTGCAAGAACCATTATGAGAAAACGGTAGTGGGATAAGTGGAGTGCCTCCTTTCTTTTGATGTCCAGGCAATATCCCACATACCCAGCAGTTCGAAGTGTTTGTCATGTTATGTGTATGATGCAGAATCTGGATGAAGCTGTTATTCAAATAAGTCTGTCTGTGTCGCTCTTCATGGTAAGGCAGAGTAAAATGAAAATGTTCAGCCAGAATTGGGGTAGTTGGCAATAAATGTTCTCTTGCCGGCACCAGCAACTCTACCACCCAAGCTATAACTGCAATCGCCACAATTGTTATAACAAAAAGTACTGCACCAAGAATTCTCTTATTTCGCATTGTAGTAGATGCCATAGTTCAATGTTCAAAATGTCTTCAGAAAGCAACTAAAAATAAAAATATGAGTGCTGAGCTCCGAGGTAGCCGTTGATTTCTTCTCCGAGATTCAAGACGGGTGTCGCTACACTTGGCAGAACAGATCCCCCCCCCTTGATATTCCCGGCTTCCGTTTCACAAACCTGGAGCGGTAACTCAACCAGTCTCGCACAAAACAACTGCTTTTCTTGGTCGCAAATTATATCTTTCTTTTCCAAAAACGGTGTGGTCCGGGAAGGCTCCCTCCGATTCAGTAGACGTGACAGCTGGGCTCTTCTTCTCGTCCAAGATGTCTCGATAATCAGACAGCACAGTTGGGCTCACCAGATCCGGAGAGACACAGTGGCAGTGAGTGGAATGCACCCGACGCTTCCTGTTGGTAACTCGCACAGCCGTTCGAGTTGCAAGTAGCACTTGCTCGGGGCCACGCCACCTCGGCTCCAAGCTGCTGGTGCTCTCAAAGGACCGGACCATTACATGGTCGCCAGGACGAAGATTGTGAGCCTCTCCAATGGAATTGTCGGGGAGCGCTTCTTGAACCTGTTGATGAATGGAAAGTAAATCATTTGTTAATCGTGCCAAATAATCGTTCATCATTATACAAGGCACATCATGTAACAATCGAGGCTTAGGAACTCCCCATATATTCATAGGCCTTCCAAACACCACTTCATAGGGTGTGAGGCTAGTTCGGGAATGGGGCACTGATCTGATAGATAACAATGCCAGAGGCAGAGCATCCGGCCATTTCAAAGACGTGGATGCCACGATCATTGCTAGCTTCAATTTCAGAGTAGCATTATACCTTTCCACAAGACCTGCTGACTGCGGATGGAATACAGCATGGAATTTCTGCTGAATTCCCAATCCCTTCATCACATATTCCACAATTTTCCCGATAAAATGAGGACCATTATCAATCCACAGAAATTTGCAAACGCCGTAGCGTGGGAAGTACTCCTTGAGAAAAACCTTAGCTGTTGTCAGAGCTGTATTATCCTTCGTGGGGAAGGACTCAATCAACTTACTGAAAGCACATACCACCACTAAGACATACTTAAGGTTATTGCAACGCTCAAGCTGGATGTAATCCATTTGTAGTACCTCGAATGGTGCAGTAGGTGGAACAAACCCTCCTTTCGGAGTATGGGTCCCCTTAGCAGGATTGTGCTGTAAACATATCAAACAGGTCTGCACTACTCTCTTGGCCGTATTGGCAATCTCAGGATGCTCCCAAACTCGCGTTAGCAATCGAGTAATTGCAAGAGCACCAACATGTGCCAATCCATGTGTCATTTGAACCATCGCTTGCAAGTAAGCTGCAGGCAATTTCCATCTTTCCATATCTTTGCTTCTCCAACAACCCTCATCATCCAGCACTTCCTCCGCTGCCCAGGTTGCGAGTTCTGCTTCAGACGCTGATTTCTGAATGTCTAGTATCTCCTCTCTAGCATCATGCCATCGCTCAGCCTGTGATTTCACTACATACATTGGCGAGGCATTTCGTAACATAGCAGTTTTCCTCACTATGCTATCTGCAAAAGCGTTTCCTTGTCCCACTTTGTCCGTCACTTTCGTATGTGCACTGCATTTAATTATCGCCACTTTCTTTGGACAAATTAACGCATTCAAGAGATCACGCACGAATTCTTCGTGCATGATATGCACTCCATGTGAAGTCAAAAACCCTCGCTCTCTCCAGAGTAGGGCAAAATCATGCGCTACTCCAAAGGCGTACCGGCTATCAGTGTAGATGTTCACACACAAGCCAGCACTCAATTCACATGCTCTTGTTAAGGCTATCAGCTTCGCTGCCTGGGCCGATTTCTGTGGTATTCGTGCTGCTTCTACCACTGTCTTAAGTGTCGTGATCGCATATGCTGTGGATGTTGTACCATCTGGCAGCCTTAAACACGATCCATCAACCCACAGTTCCCCATCCACATCTGGAAATGGCGTATCCTGTAAGTCGACGCGACCCTTTGTTTGTTCTTCAGTCAGGAAAACACAATCATGGTGTTCTTCCACCTGGCCCTCAGCAACTGTATACTGCAATAAAGTAGCAGGGTTCAGGGTAGCACATCTCTTTAGTGTGATGTGCGGCGCCAACAGTGTGAGCTCATATCCTGTTAAACGTGCGCTCATGAGATACTGGGTCTTTGTTTGGTTTAACAGAGCATCTACCGCGTGGAGAACTAACACCAGCAATTTATGTGACAAAACTATTCCCTCAATCTGCCGTATAGCCACTGCTGTTGCTGCGACTGCTCGAAAGCACCCTGGTAATCCTCGTGCTACAGGGTCAAGTATTGCCGAAAAATACGCGCAGGGCCTCTGTTTATCCCCGTGTGTCTGCACTAGGACTGACAATGCACACCCATCTCGCTCGTGTACGTACAATGTGAAAATCTTCGTATAGTCTGGTGTACCTAACACTGGTACTGAACAAAGAGCTTGTCTCAATTGTTCGAACACGTTCTGACATTCATCTGTCCATTCAAGGGGCATTGGTGTAGTTTTTGACAATAACGCTAACAAAGGTTTTATAATGTGTGAAAATCCCATTATCCACTGTCTACAAAAAGACGTTAGGCCTATAAAAGCACGCACATCTCTCTGGGTGTGGGGGACTGGTGTGTCTAAAATCGCTTGAATTCGATCAGATGTTAATGCACGCCCCTCCTTAGACAAAAGATGACCGAGGTAGGTCACCTTTGGTCTACATTATTAAAGTTTCTTCCTAGATACCTTATGATTATTCTGAGTAAGAAAGGAGAGCAAAGCAAGAGTACTCTCCTCACACTGTGCATGCGTGTCTGCAGCAAGTAGAATGTCGTCAACATATTGGATGAGAGCCACTCCAGACTGCAAATCGAAAGAATCAAGCTGTCTTTTTAAAGCCTGGCTATAGATGCTAGGACTTTCTGTATAACCTTGAGGAACTCGACAAAATCTAACGACTTATTATTTAATGTGAAGCCAAATAGATATCTGCTACCGGGATGGATGGGAATGGAAAAGAAGGCATTTTTGAGGTCAATCACGGTAAACGTGGTGGTAGTGGGCGGAATCAGGGTAAGTAGGGTGGTAATATCAGACACCACCGGGTACTGGGGCACTACAATCTTATTAATTTCCCTCAAATCGATAATAAATCAATAGACTTTGTCATCTTTATCTTTCTTTAAGATCGGAAGAATCGGGCTGGTACAGACATTATAGGGAACTTCTTCCACTACTCCTGCAATAATCAAGTCCTGTACAATATGGGTTAAGGCAATTTTACCTTCCCTAGATATTTTATATTGCGGCACACGCGGCAGAGACACTCCCTCCTTAACAGTTATTCGAATAGGAGGAATAGGCAGCTGTCCCACATCCGTATCCGAAGTAGCCCATAACGTTTGTGGGAGGGATGCCAGCGCTTCAATTTCCTGCATAGTACAAAATCTCTCTACATCTGGGTAATTGTCATTCAAAATAACCTGCACTCCTTCAGGAGCACAGCGTATTGTTGCTCGGAAGTATTTAAGCAAATCTATTCCCATAATATTGTCTGGAGTGTTCAGCGACAATAAAAATGGGCATGGACCAAAGAATCTATCAATGTAACACGTAAGGGGTTGTGACAATGGGCTAAGAGAGGGTGTTTCATCAAACCCTATGGATGTAATCGTTTCGCCAGACAGGGGAGCCCTTGGAACCAAGTTTTTAGACAGAGCACTACGAGTAGCTCCTGTATCCACCAGGAACTGATCAGTAGAACCCAAAACGCCCGCTGATACATATGGACCTCTTTGATCTACTGGTACTTCAACCGATTCCACACCCCATCCTACGCAATCCTATGCATGCACATAGTCCTGAAACTCCACATTGTCACCCCCGATATCTGATACTGATTCCGTCGATCAAAAGTATTACGATCATCCTGACCACGACCCCTCGCCTCAAACCTGCCACGATCACTTGCTCCACCCCTCGCTCCTGAATAACTATTTTGTGTCTTTCCACCTCCTCGACCACGCTGATTACGTTGTTCACGAAGCACCGGACAATCTGAGGCCCAATGTCCAAACTCTTTACAGTATGCACACTGATCCTCAGCAATGTCGATACGACCAGAAGATGCACCATACATTCCACGCCTGCCTCTATCGTTCCCTCTCGGCTGTGTAGCACGAACCTGAGCCAACATCACCTTCGTCTTCAATTCTTTCGCTTTCTTATCAGTACTTTCTTTGGCCTCTAATTCCTGCCGCTCATAATACTGAGCCATAGTCAATAAGGAAGCAGGGGTCACCGTGGTCCAGGAACTTTCACTAGTCTTTAAACGCTTTGCAATCTCCGGCAGGAGATTAGCCACATACTTGTCGACAAACAAGTGCCTTCCCGTATCATCTGTTAATAATTGCCCACTGTAATCATGAAATGCTTCCTCAAAACGCGAAAAGAAGTCAGAAACCGATTCATCTGGTTTCTGTTTGCAAGAAGCTAACATAGTCCTATCAATCTTTTTAGGGGGGACAAGCGTTTTTAATTTGTTTAAGATAGCCGTCGGAAGATCTAAGATTAATTGACACGGCTTACATGCAGGCTTCCTATCTAAATCAGCTTGGCCTAAAGTTTTCCAATCCGCTCCCAAGGTCGCTTGATCATCGAACTTACGAATCGCTCTCCACATATCATGGGGCAATATCATCCCAAAGAAAAGATCAATATCAACTAACGTCATAACACACGAAGAAATAGCCCCTTCCACTCCTTCATAGAAAGCTGCCAGATTCTTACGGGGATCAGGCAAAGCATTTTTCAGTGCCATAACATCTGCTCTATTCCAAGGTGTATAAACCCAATTATATACGAAATAACCCTTGGCATCCCCATACAATTTATCGTCACTTGTACCTTGCCCTTTAGGAGGAGCATACAAAGGTGCAGCTTCACGCGTAGGCATAACATGAATCGTAGAACTCTTATCTGCTCCAAAGATAGAACACTCTTTGGATATCTCCGTCGACCCTGGCGCAGGCACATCTGATGCTTTTCGTGCTTCCCGTAATCTTGACGCCTCATCCCGTAGCTGGACCAACCGATGGAAAAACCGATCCGCATCTGCAATAACAAATAAACCTTTACGCATATTCTCCATATTGACCGATATATCCTTAGGCTCTAGATCAGTCGAATTTTTCCTAAATCGTTCTACAACTTCATCCCCAAACTGACTCAAAAAATACAACCGTTCTTGTTCAGACAACCTACTCATTTTGTCATTAATCTCTGACATAGTTATTTTGTTCAAGTTAAGTTTACGAGCAAAACTACGCAGTTCCGCAGCCTCACTGGCACTTAACCTCACGTGACTATCCCCTCGACAATCTCCGTCTAAATCCTCATCTGGGGCCGTAGGTGGAACATATGGAGACGGGCAACGATATAATAATGAAAAATCATCAACTTCATTAGTAAGGGCAGGATAAAGAGGACGTCAAATAGGGAATTGACCATTCGTTTGCAAATTACGTTCCCGTGCCTCTCTCTCTTTCTTTTCCTGCAACTCCTTCTCCTCCAGCTGTAAAGCCTTATCCCGAGCAGCCTTCCGCTGCTCTTTGTCCGCCAAGGCTATTTCACGCTTCATTCGTTCACGCACCGCTTTCTCCCACATTCGTGCACAATCAAAAATATCTTGTCTAGACCTACGCTGAAACAAACATTGCTCCACATACTGAACCTTTCGTAAATCAAACGACCCATGTAGTGGCCATTGCAATTCGGGATCAGATTTTGTGTACTTATGCCACAATTCACTGTATAGAATAGGGGGAAGGCCAAACTTTATATACATTTCTCGATTAGGAGTCCCCTCTGGGGGAGCCGGTTGAGATTCATTTAATCGATAATTGGTACCTTTTCCAAGACAGCACATTCCTCGGAGTGTGCTTAAAACAGGCATGTCAAAAATATCACGGAAACGTGATATCACAAAATGGCACTTAATATACTCCACACAAACGTGCCGTTCAAACAAAGACAATTTTTAGAGAAATATCTCTACATGCCCGCCTATGTGAAGTGCACTGCACATATAATTCAAATCATAGAACCAAACGTTAGCCAACTCAAAACATATTCAAAAAGCCACAGTAAGCGTCCGTAGACTATCTTACCAATCACAAGCTTACCAAATTCTCAGATATCCAGATTCCAACTGCCAAGTTCTTTAATCGAATCAGCCAAACCGGCACTGTACGACAACTCGAACGAGCAGGATCTCAGTCGAGGACCGGCGCCACCTGGAAGGTCAGATCAGAAGGAAAGGAAAAAAACACTGTGGGTGCCAAGACTCGGGTCACTCAGTGGCAGCGTACGCGTCCATGGCGAGTTACCAATCCTTCGTCACAACCTCTCCTTCGGGCATCCGAGTCGCCAATGAGACCCTTCGTGGTCGCCAATTTGTGGTGTTGGGTTCTCCAGGCCTACATATTCGGCAAAACCCGCTGCACCATAAAAAGATGTTGGCACGGAAACTGGAAAACGCAAAAGACAAGTTTATTAAGACCCCATGGGGTGTTGGTACATTCCTACAGCACCCTTCGGTAATGCAAGAAGTATCACACCGAACATCGGTGCGAGACATCTTTTATACAGTTTTACAGCAATAAAAGAGTAGGCGGAACACATTTGCTCAGTTTTAGGTACATATATGGTCATTTTTGGAACACAGCCAACTCATGGGAGGAGTTACAACATCCCTGGTCAGTTTTGGAGGGACATTCCTAAGTGGTGACTGTCCACTAGTACAGAGGGTTTAACTGCGCATGTGCTAGCTTGACCAGTACTAAAAATAGCCTGTTGCTGGGCAAATTTGAGTGGTCAGTGGTACATAGAAAGGACAAAAGGATATACTGGCCACGAGGCGACGCATTCATATGGAATGGCCGCCAGTGTGTTCAAAATGGCTTCCGACCACCATAGTCAAGTTAAGGGTAAATGCGTGTAGCAAAGCTTAACGCTAACCCGATCATCGTCAAATTACGACACTCCCACCATTTGCGGATCTCTCTCTCGCTGCATCTCTCGAGTTTTGTAAAGAGATTGTGGAGTGTGCCTTTGGTTATTGTGCCCTCACCTCCTGCCTCAGGAGTGCTGTTCATGGTCCCAGTTCGTTTTTTAAAAATGTCTTTTGCCGCCTCGCGACGGTCTTCTTCATCGCACATGCTGTATGCTGCCGGAAAACACAGAGAAGCCTCTCTGTGTCCCGTTTAGTCACCCACACGCCCTGCTCAAAGTCTTTAAGTCCTGTCATGAATTAAATATACCAAAAGGGATAAATCAAGCATCTTGTGTGTCGGCTTACCAGTGGTGTCTTCTCCACTCCCAAGTCCGTCTACACGTTTTGTACCCTTCCGTATTCGCAGGTCTTCTTCGAGCGGTGCCCCGTTAAACAACAAATTCCAGCTCCAGTTGTACCAAAATCCCAGGGCACTCGTGGGCGGGTGCTTCAACACGCTGGTACCGCGTGTCCAAATCCAGGCTCAAAACTCTGCTTTATTTCCCAAACAAAGTAGAAGCACTCCATGGTGGGTGGTCAAAACTTTTTATCTTGCCCATGTGGCCTGAAATATATTGGCAGCACAATTAAGAGTGTCAAACTGTGAATTTTAGAACATCAACGGGCAATAACAAATCAGGATGTAACATATCCGGTTGCCCGGCACTTTGCTGAAAAACACACGACAGCAATAGGGACCTATTGCAGGATTGGGGTGTAGATCATGTACCTCTGCAACCGAGAGGAGGTGATAGACTTCTTAAGTTGCGAAGATTAGAGTCACGCTACATTATAGATTTAGACACCAAGACCCCCCAAGGCATGAACAGTGGTGAAGAGATGACAGTACATTTGGGAAAATGAAATACAGTGGATGGGACTATTGGTATTATTGTGGATCAGTTGTAATTTTGAATATGTAATGATTTTTTGCTGATTTGTTGCTCATTGAAATTTCGATTCTTTTTCTATACCTCCTTAAGACTATATTTTGTTAGGGTTATGCTTAATGACGAAAGAAAATAGCAATGCTGATAACCCCCCTTCTTGATAATTAACTGACTATACGAGTATTGAAAATGGTCTATGTTCGGTATGACATGTAAAATGATGGCTGGTGTGGTGCCGATACACAGCTTTATTGTTTCTTTAAACACCGGCCCATTGAGGCCAACTTGCCGATATACGGCTTTATTTAAAGGTTTTAAAATCTAGCGCCGTAAATTTCGAGCGCATTGAAGGTATAAATATAAGTATACACAACCTATAAAATGGCCGAGCTATTTACATGCAAAATGAAATGTTTTTGGTGCCGTCATTGCTTTCTATGTAAAGCTTGTAATGACGTGTTGATATATAGCCAGGAAACACTGACTATGTGCTAAACACTGACGAAGGACTAGACGTCCGAAACGCGTCTGTTTTATTGCCGGATTAAAACGTTTTGACCACCCACCATGGAGTGCTTCTACTTTGTTTGGGAAATAAAGCAGAGTTTTGAGCCTGGATTTGGACACGCGGTACCCGCCCACGAGTGCCCTGGGATTTGGTACAACTGGAGCTGGAATTTGTTGTTTAACGGGGCACCGCTCGAAGAAGACCTGCAAATACGGAAAGGTACAACACGTGTAGACGGACTTGGGAGTGGAGAAGATACCACCGGTAAGCCGACACACGAGATGCTTGATTTATCCCTTTTTGTATATTTAATTCATGACAGGACTTAAAAACTTTGAGCAGGGCGTGTGGGTGACTAAACGGGACACAGAGAGGCTTCTCTGTGTTTTCCGGCAGCATACAGCATGTCTGATGAAGAAGACCGTCGCGAGGCAGCAAAAGACATTTTTAAAAAAGTGAACTGGGACCATGAACAGCACTCCTGAGGCAGGAGGTGAGGGCACAATAACCAAAGGCACACTCTACAATCTCTTTACAAAACTTGAGAGATGCAGCGAGAGAGAGATCCGCAAATGGTGGGAGGCTACCTCCCTACAAAGTTATATTGATGTCAAAAGGGTGCCAAGGGGACTACGAATATACACGGTACCCGCGTACGAAAATCCGGACCCAAGACTTTTGGACCATGGGCGGAACTGACTGCAGCCTCATGCAAAGCTATGCTTGACCTGCTAGTCAAATTTGCATGGAGTGACCGGGTTAAAGCCCTAGAGGAAATGAGCAATTTGGAAAATGAAATAACAAAAGACCCAGACACTGTGAAACAAAGCCAATTACGGGATACAATGAAAAAGTGCTTAAGCAAATATGAATTGAAGATCAGGCAAAGGAAACAGGAGAAATACGAACGGGACGAGAAAGACTATGCTCTCGGGAGGATTTTAACTTTTTCGAAAAAGTTTGATGGACCGAGGAAAGCACTGAATAAGAAAAAGGTAACAACAGCACCACCGATTGCGGTACAAACATCGGAGTCAAGTGTAACTGAGGAAGAACAGTCAGGAGAGGATGTAGCCGGAACATCGGTAGGAACCAAGCAAAATATCCTTTTCAAGTGGAATTCGATCTCATACGCAAAACTTGGCTAGAAGACGGGAAAACAAGACCACCGGACGACGAAGAAGAACTCGGAGAGGTGGCTGGAACAGGAAGGGGAAGAGCCAAAAATGCTCCACGGAACATCACCCGCAAGAAGAGGGGTACCAGACGTTAAATTTGGGAACGAATCTAACCGTCATCAACCTGACCGATAAAAACTTATCCACACTAGAAGAAGAGACTCTACAATTAGGTCTACCGTTCTGTAAAAATGAAAAATTGGAATACACACAGACAAGAATTGACCTATATAAATTGGTGCGGAAAATCAAACTTCACAAATTCTTTATGCTGAAACCATCAACTGAAAAATTGAAAAGTTCAAAGAAAAAAGCCTTAAAGCAAGCCACCGATATTCTTGTCAGTGAAGACGTAAACACCATAGAGTTACTGGAAGGCATACGATTGGGACAGACACAGGAGGAATGTACTGATGCCATATCATGGATGAGAAGGGCTGGAATTGAACAACAGGCCCCTGTCAGAGATTTTAAGGCACCATCCCAATTCAACCCACAAATGCCTTATGACGCTATTGACACTTTTTCGGAGGCAGTAATCCTGGATCTCAAAAAATTCAGAACGACTCAACAACAAAAAAAGAAGAGCACAAAAAACAACTTAACCACCATGCAGGCAACCATAATTCAGGATATTGGAGCCATGGACGAGATAATAGTAAAACCCTCGGATAAGGGTGGAAATATTGTGCTAATAAGCAGACAACAATACTGCCAGGAGTGACTGAGACAATTAGAGAATCCTCATGATTATACGAAATCAAACAAAGAGGAATATTTGCAGAGTGTGGAAACATACCATGATCTCCTCAATAAATGGCGCAATAGACAAATGCTGGATATGGACGAATTTCTATTCTTAAGGAATTCTGAACCAATAGTACCTACGTTCTACCAATTGCCCAAAATACATAAAGTCTTGAACTCACCTCCCGGCAGAACAATAGTCTCCTCTAAAGGCGGACTAACTGAGAACCTCTCCATTTTTATTGACTCTTTTATGGCACCTCATGTTATAAAATTAACATCATATGTGAAAGACACGAAGGACTTTATTTGTCAAATTGAGACAATTGAGTGGGACCCTAATTACTTACTGATTACCCTTGATATCTCAAGTTTGTACACTTGTATTCAACATGAAAAGGGAGTTGAGGCAATACAATTCTTCCTCAACAAAAGACCAGCGAAATACACTGAACATGGGGTCATGATAATGGAACTGTTAGAATTCTGCCTAACTCATAATATATTTATGTTTCAGGAGACCTATTACAAACAGATATCCGGGACTGCGATGGGAACCTGCTTCGCCCCCAGCTACGCAAATCTTTTCGTTGGTTGGTGGGAGGAGCAGGTGGCCCTGGCAGGTGACAATGCAAAATGGGCGACTCAGGTTGTGGTATGGAGACGCTCTATTAATGACCTTTTTCTCATATGGAGGGGCTCCTCCAGCGAGGCAAGTGAACTGCTATGTACAACCCATTTTATAGCCAGAGTCGCATATATAGGGTATGTAAAGCAAAAAGGGATCAAAAGAACAAATGATCCTTCCAAGCAGCAAAATCATAGGACTGGGGGCGAAAAAAAAAACACAAAAAAAAGCCCACAATGTTCTGGCCTATAGTTACCAGTTCAAAAGTAGCCAAAATCTCCTTTTGTGTTGGTTGCCTACTCTAGCCAGATCTAGTTTGGACATCTGTAGCATCTCAGCTCGCCAATCTGTATAGAGAGGTGGAGTCTTGTCTTTCCAGCGTTTACAAATTCCTCTTCGAGCTAATAAACAACTATAATAACTATTATACCTTCAATCTCGGGTATAATACCAAAGAAAACTAACGTTGGGCAGGGACTGACTTGAAGATCAATTGCTAGTGAAAGGGAAGCACAGATTTCATTCCAAAAAGATGTTATATAGGGACACTCAAAGAACATGTGTGTATCTGATGCTGCTACTAAACCACATCTAGGGCATGCGACCTGAGCATTATTGGTGAACTTTGATAAACGTAGTGGAGAATAATACGCTCTATGCAGTGTCAACAAGTGGTTCCGACGAAGCCAAGAAGGTTTTACAGTCTCCCCTAGAATCTTAAATGATTTGAGCCACAAGCCCTCTACATCAGTATTAGGTATATATGTTTCCCAAAGGGAGTGGGGTAGCAAGAATTTGCCATCAATCTCATCTAGTATAAGGTTATACCAAAATGTTATCTCTTTTTTAAATGGAGGTATGTCCATCAGATAGGATACTAGATTGTGATCAGCACCTAATTTATGCCTACCCCTTCCTAGGCTGTAAGCTTGGGACCAACTCTGGATTTGAAGATATTTAAAGCGTGAAAAGCGAGTTCCTATTATTGAGCTCAAGGTCTCCCATGGAAGTAATACTCCATCAACAAACAGGTCCCCCCAAGCTGAGATCCCAGCCTCTCTAACTGGGAGGGCTAAACTGTCCAAAAGCCAATATGGAGCACCTGGCGAGTCCCATAGCGGGGCCCGACTCTGATAATAATCCAAATTAAGTGTGCGTCTTAGATTTGTCCATGTTCTAGCTAAGTCCCTCAGCACCTTTAACTTGACCTTCTTAAAGTATTTTGGGTCCCCAAATTTTAACAGGAAGTTTGTTGGCCCAATTTTTTCCCCTTTGAGAAGTGCTACGAATAATTTTCCGCTCCCTACGTTATTAGGGGTCTTTAAAAGCATCCTAATGTGGGAAAATTGGAAAGCCCAGCCGTATATCTGGAGGTCTGGTGCTGCGAGGCCTCCTTTTTCTCGACGCCGTCTAATCTTCTTCCAGGATAACCTGGGCGTACGGCTATTCCAAATGAATCTATTTAATTCCGTTTGAAGTTTGGCAGTCGAAGATGGATCACAGAAAAGAGGGGTAGTGTTAAACAAAAACATAATCTTGGGTAAAATGGTCATTTTGACCAAATTAGATCTACCTATCATGGAAATAGGTAGAGCTGACCATGATCTCAGCAATCTTCGAGCTTCCTTAGCCACACGGGCAAAATTTAACGGGGCGATCTTATTAATATCCGTATAGATATTTAACCCGACATACCTAAGGGTGGCTGTACTCCTGCAACCGGAGCAGGTTGATTCCAAACCATAATGTCGGTTTTGGATGCATTCACTTCATAACCGGATATTGCCCCAAACTCTTCTGCAATAGATATGACCGTAGGGAAGGCTGAACTTAACTCAGATGAAAAGATAAGGACATCGTCCGCGTATAGTGCGACTTTCCGCTCCCAACCTTCAAAAATAAAAGGTTGTATATTATTATTGTCCCGAATTAGTTGAGAAAAAGGCTCGATATATAAATCAAATAAAAGTGGTGAGAGGGGACACCCTTGACGGGTTCCTCGTGTAATATTGAATGGCTCCGTAAGCTCCCCGTTAACCAGTAATGAAGCAGAAGGATTTTTATATAGTAGTTTTACTGCTCGTCTAAAATTGTCTCCCAGATTGAACTTTTTTAACACTTCTTCTAAATACACCCAGTTTACCCTATCAAAGGCTTTGGTGGCATCAAGAGTGAAAACTGCTAAAGGAAGTGATGCTGAAGTGGCCATATCTATTGCACCAATGAGGTCATACGTCAGTTCGTGCAGTTGCCTCTCTTTCACAAAACCTTTCTGATCCATATGCAAGATGTTATTTGCTACACCACTCAATCATTTCGCAAGTACGGCTGCAAAGATTTTATAATCCGTACTAAGTATTGAAATTGGTCTATATGACCCACAATTGGATGCGGGTTTGCCAGGCTTTAAAATCAGGGTTATGGAGGACCTGTACCAAGACGCAGGAGGTAGGGCACCTTGTAATAAGATGTTATTGAACAGATTTGTTAAGTAGGGAAGAATAGTTGGACATATTACTTTGTATATTTCCGAGGGTAACCCATCTGGTCCTGCTGCTTTGCCTTTTTTAGTTTTCGAGATGGCAAAGCTAACTTCCTCCGACGTAATAGGGCCATCTAAAATTCCCATTTGTTCAGGGTCCAGAACCGGTAAAACGATCCTGGATAACCAGTCCCTTGCTTGAGTGGGTTGTACATCAGTATCTTCTTGATAAATCTCACAGACGAAACTTCTAAAAGCGCCACTAATTCCCTCATCTGTAGAATGTAGTACACCATCTTTACTAATGGCACTAATATTATTTCGGACCCTATCAGTCTTTGACTTCCAGGCAAGGAGCTTACCGGCACCTTCCCCATATTCGAAGTGGGCTAGTCTACTAGCCTCCCATCTCTCTAAGACCCGTGCACTCAAGACTGAGGAAAGATCTCCCTTTAGGACTGTTAATTTCTCTTGCATCCCAACAGGTGTGGACCCTATTGATGCTGAATTCGTGATAATCTCTTCTTGAAGTTTTGCTATCTCCAATTCAAGAGAGGCAACTGCTTCCCTATAGGTCTTATTTTTATATGCTGATATATTGGTTAGATAGCCCCTTAGAGTTGCTTTAAATGCGTCCCATGTTATTCCAGGTGGCGCAGACCCCTGGTTTAACTCCCAAAAGAAGTTAACTTCCTGATTTAATGCCTCTGAGATGTCCGAAGTGAAAAGTATTGATCTATCGAACAACCAGAATTTTAACGAGGGCCTGGATGGAACCTCAAGCTCAAGCGAGATGGCAGAATGGTCTGAGAGATGGAAAGGTAAATGAGCAACTGATTTTACGTATTTAACTAAAGATTGATTAATCAGAATGAAGTCTATCCGAGACTGGTGATGAAATTTATAATTTTTAAAAGTGACCCCCTTTTGAGACCCATGTAGAGTCCTCCATATATCGATGTAGTTCAATGTTTTCATATTATTTAATAAAAACGTCCTAGTCTTGGATAAAGTTATAGCCCTGTTAGTGGAAGACTTATCTAATAATGGATATAGAACTACATTAAAGTCGCCTGCTAGGATAACCGGCTCTGAAAATGCATATTGTTCTGCGAAGAGAGATGCCAATAATGATGGATCGTCTTGGTTTGGACCATAGTAACCTACTATGGTGAATGGTGAACCCGAAATAATAACAGAAGCTATTGCCCATCGACCATACGGGTCTACCTGTTTAGCGACTAGCCTAGCCTTGATAGATTTTTTAAAAAGAATGGCCACCCCCCTAATGTGTGAGGTTTGAGATGTTATAACTCCAAAATCTATCCATCTATTCTTACACAAAAGGTTTTGCATTTCTGTTTCCGCAAGATGTGTCTCCTGGAGCACTAATACCTGTGCAGCCGAATCACGTAGATATTGCATAATATTATTTCTTCTCGGTGAAGTGCGAAGGCCGTTAGTGTTCCAGGACAAAATACGTAGATTATGCATTACAGCAAGAGAAAAAATATCATATAACTCAAAGACCAATACTGCCAAACTCCAAAGAGAAAACTATAAATTGATCGACTCCTTTCATTTTTTTTTAGAGAGTGCTGTAAAGGACGTTTAAGAGGACTTTTTTTGCTTTCCCCCCCCCCCGAAACCCCCACCCACCCCATGCCCCCCACCCACGGGAAACCCCCACACAATCTATCTGGAATCCCAGAAAGATAGCACTCCGCTGTGGACCCCTGCGAATATCAACCATCTGCGAATTATGGGAGGAAATAGACAAGAGGAAAATAAACAAGGGCAGAAAAGAAAAAAAGACCTAAATGAGATTAAAAAGGTACTATGATTTCCTAAACTGAAGCCCACAAGTGAGTATATATCACCTAGTTTAACAGGATTAAACAGGAAGAATATATATATATATATATTCTTTGTTATTTTATATATGTATACCTTTTTTTTCCCTTAGTCCTTTATCATTATTTCTTTTTTCTTTTTTCCACCCTTTTGTTTAATATATATATATATATTTTTTCTCCTTTTTGTTATTTATTTAAACCCCTGCCCGCCACCTATTATTCATTACTGAAAAACTCATATTTCTTCTATATGCCTAGCTGCAGAATATCAGCCTTCTAGCAAGTTTTTAACCCAGGCTAAAAAACCTAGGCCAAAAAAAAAATTATTAGAGATAGTTGTGAATTTGTGTATTTATCAAGAAACTAGAATGCAGTGAGGCAACCTAAAGAGAAAACAGATAGGGGGAAAAGGGACAATACTACTTAGCTGACTCTGACCCCCTGCCCATACTCAGCACAAAATCATCTGCAGCCTGTACTGATCTTATGTTATGCATAGTGTTCTTGTACATAACTCTTAATGCCGTAGGAAAGACTAACTGAGCGACGGCCCCTTGACTCCTGAAAGCTTCCAACCTTTAACAGTCTCTGTCCTTGTTTGATATACATGTTTTACAGAGAATGTCAGACTTCATTCTCACATGACCGAGAAAGATAATGTGAATTTACAGAAAATATGCTTTCAGTGTATAGATCCACTTCCAAACCACTGTGGGAAAAGCATGAGATAATAGTTTTCTTTCAAACATGATTCATGATATCCCAGCAGAAGACTTTTTCACATGGTAAAATCACCTTAGAACACACCACAATTACTAAAATGAGTATGGTACCATCAACAATTGATTTATTAAATAACTTAACGTCCTAAAACCTTCTATTAACTGCAATGCTTTTTAATGCGGTGCTATCATGTATATTGGTCCCAAGATGGCTGCCAAAACTTCTTGGATGAAGTGCTGACAGCCAATCAGATCTCACGATGAGATGTGTGGTTAGCTCCACCCAGATATATATATTTATATTCTTTTGATTTTCTCAGGAATTATCTGAGGGACTTACACCATTTAACCAAAGGCGTGATCTGCGTATCAGACCCTACCATTTTCCCAAATTTGGTGTAAATCCGTTCAGCGGTTCGGGCTGTAGCCGTGTCTAATCGTCCTATGGAAATTAACATGGGGAAAACACGTTTTGGGACCCCCTTTTTTCTCGGCCCCCACTTGACGAATCATCCCAAAACTTTCAGGGAAGGAGCGGGCCATTTTCTTTGAGAAATTCGCAAAGATTCAACAACTGGCGCCAAAGTTATTCCCAATCGAATGTTGCAGGTTTCCTATGGAAAGTAGGTCATAACTATGTAGGTAATATATATATATATAGGTATATATAGTTAGGATTTTTTCTCTATGGAACTTTTGAAAATTCTATGTCTAATAACTTTAGCGTTTGTGGACGGAATCGGCTGAAATTTTCAGGTAAATGGCACATTTTGTTTCTGAGTAGCCCCAGAAAATTTGGGGGGGTTCCATCAAGGGGGGGCCGAGAAAAAAGGGGGGTCCCAAAACACGTTTTTAACGTTGAGTTTTCCATAGGGCCTTTGGCCTCACTTTTAGCTTGAACGGCTGAATGGATTTGCACGAAACTTGGCAAAATTGTAGGGACTGTTAGCCCGATGTGCCTTTGCTGGGTCTCAATATATGTGCTCCAGTGGATTTTGAGAAATTAACATAAAAAAAAGAGATATATCTGTGACAGCGTCCCGGATAGCGCACCAGTTCGCGTACTTTTCGCTTAACGGAGCTTTGCGAAGCGAAGCTGATTGGCTCTCCGGTGTCTGTCAACATTCTAAACAGTCCGGAGCGGCCGCCATCTTGTCTCTCGGTAGGATCGAGAGACAAGAGGAGGAGAAAAGCGAAGGGGGAATTTAATGAAAGGGGGCAAGGTAGACACTTCTTGACCCCCTAGGAATGATGTTGGGGTTATTAAAGGGTCCCGTGGGGCAAATAAAAAAATATAGATTTTTTGCGGTAGAAGCGCTTTCCGGTTCGCGAACCGGGACGCGAAACGGGAATTCGCCATTTTGTGTTTCGATTTAATTAAATTACAAAATGGAGGAAAAACAATGTGAGAAATGGGTATAAGGGGGTACGGGAGACGTATCCTGACCCCCTATGTTTTCTGAGGGTGGCTGAGGAGGCTCATATATGTTGATACTTGTCTTCCAGCGGCTGCGCGTGAGCGTTTTTTTTTTTTTTGCTGCGTGACGTCTGTTAACGTTCGATTCGAAGGAAATCAGGAAGTGTTGACCGCCATTTTGACACTGCGAGTAAATATATTGTTAAAAATAATTGTTTCAAATTAATCCGTATTGATAAACATTGTCTGCGCCATCTTGCTTTTTTACCAATGCCACACTTTTGTCGTGCACGGCAGCCATTTTAGATGCCTTGACCAGACCCACTCTCTGCACGCCGCCGATCGTGACGTCTGTTAACGTTCGATTCGAAGGAAATCAGGAAGTGTTGACCGCCATTTTGACACTGCGAGTAAATATATTGTTAAAAATAATTGTTATAAATGAATTCGTATTGATAAACATTGTCTGCACCATCTTGCTTTTTTTCCAATGCCACACTTTTGTCGTGCACGGCAGCCATTTTAGATGCCTTGACCAGACCCACTCTCTGCACGCCGCCGATCCTCAGCATGGCTCCCCACCCTCGCAAGTATCTCCCCCATGCACTGGTCACCCCCGCTCTCTGTCTTATGCATGGGCCATAAACCTCCCCCCATCTGCGCTGCTCTTCCCTGAGAATCACACCCTGTGCCCGCCCGACACCTCCCTTTCACCCTATTCACTACCGCACCCTCTGACATTCCTCTTCCTCTGTGTCTGATTGTCCAGGCCGGTCCCAGGCTATCACCTAGCCCTGCGGATGTAGTTTCTGGCCCCAACTGTAAAGAATCACCCCTCTTCAAAGGAGTTACAGTAGATCAAGGCCCCCACCCGATGAGATCCGTCACACCACACGCGTTCCTACTATCTGATAACCATCCTGTATTGTGATTGGGGAGGGGATTCTCACTGTGAGGGTGTGTGGGACCGAGCCTGAAGCGGAAGATTCCAGGGATGCCTTTTTGTACATCAAAGTCTTCACAATTATGTGTCACATTAAAAATATAGGCAGCAGAACGCGCTGAGATCTGGACGGCACCCAGGTGATGTCCAGTAAGTTGCCGCACTGGTTTTGGTATCCTACAATGCGGCTCCAAAAAACGGCGTGGGGCGCCCCAGGGGGGGGGTCAGGCGGCGTGAACGGGCCTCCCCAGGTGGAGGATCGTCTGCTGTAGTGGGGCGCCCTTTTACCGTTTCAGTTGCATTCCGCCCGCTTTTGCTACACTGTGCCTCATCCGCCATTCAGCTGTTTACCGCCCGCTCTTGCGGCTACAGCGTCTCGTTCACCATGTAGTTGAGTTGCGGCGCCCACTCTTGCGGTGCAGCGATAGGCGGCTGCCACAGGACTCTTAAAATGGCGGCCGGCTCTTCGGATTTGGGCCTGGTCCACTAAAATGGCCCTGGGACACCTTGGAACTCGGACGCTTGTCTGCTAGGGCTTGGGCTCCATTCTCGAAAGCGTCCCCTCAGCCTTGAAGATTCTACAAAAGTCTTGGGGGCCCCCGACTCCCGCAGGCTTCTGGTGGGGAGCGGCTGCCATGATTGCTTGTGGAATGGCCACGACGGAGCTACGAGATGGTGGTGCTCTCATGCTGACGCCAGCTTCAGTCTGAAACATCCAGAAACACTGTAGACTATCAATTCGATGAGTTCCGGTGGAGCCCCAACATGACCCGGTAGGGAAGAACTTGCCCTCCCCTTTTTTGAGTGATGGTTCTTGTTGCCTGTCCCCTCTGTTGTCATCTAACGGAACCTTTTTTGATTGCCGAGTGAGAAAAAAAAAGGTGGGTCTTTCATCGTTTGGGAAAAAAAAATGTTTTAATCCAATGAAAAGTGTTATTTTTAGGTCATATGATCAAGCCTTTCATCATTAGGAAACCAAAAGTAAAATGAACCAATGAAAAGTTTTATAAACAAGTCACATGACCTGTTATGTGGCTTTGGGTTATAAAAAGCGTACAAAACCCGTTGGCCCATGAGGCGGCGTCAGTAGCGGACCGATGTGCGAATAGGCCGAAGGCAGCACAACGCGCCGAGATCCGGATGGCACCGAGGTGGTGTCCAGCAAGTTGCACTGGTGTGGCCATCCTACAATGCTGCGCCGAAAGACGGCGTGGGGTGCCCGGGGGGAGGCGGCGCGAACGGCCTTCTTCCGCCTCCCCAGGTGGAGGCACCTCATCTGCAGTGCGGCGCCCCTTAGCGTTTCACACGCCGTCCAGCCGAGTTGCGCCCGCACTTGCTGCTACAATAGGCCGAAGGCAGCACAACGCGCCGAGATCCGGATGTCACCGAGGTGGTGTCCAGCAAGTTGCCGCACTGGTGTGGCCATCCTACAATGCTGCGCCGAAAGACGGCGTGTCCAGCTGAGTTTCTCCCGCTCTTGCGGTACAGTGACTCGAACGCGCCGAGATCCGGATGGCACCGAGGTGGTGTCCAGCAAGTTGCCGCACTGGTATGGCCATCCTACAATGCTGCGCCGAAAGACGGCGTGTCCAGCTGAGTTGCAGCCACTCTTGCTGCTACAGTACGTTGAAGGCAGCACAACGCGACGAGATCCGGATGGCACCGAGGTGGTGTCCAGCAAGTTGCCGCACTGGTGTGGCCATCCTAAAATGCTGCGCCGAAAGACGGCGTGTCCAGCTGAATTGCGGTCACTCTTGCTGCTACAGTACGCCGAAGGCAGCACAACGCGACGAGATCCGGATGGCACCGAGGTGGTGTCCAGCAAGTTGCCACACTGGTGTGGCCATCCTACAATGCTGCGCCGAAAGACGGCGTTTCCAGATGAGTTTCTCCCGCTCTTGCGGTACAGTGACTCGAACGCGCTGAGATCCGGATGGCACCGAGGTGGTGTCCAGCAAGTTTCACTGATGTGGCCATCCTACAATGCTGCGCCGAAAGACGGCGTGGGGTGCCCGGGGGGGGGGGGGAGCCAGCACAAACGGGCCTCTCCCTCTTCCCCAGGTGGAGGCACCTCATCCGCAGTGGGGTGCCTCTTAGCGTTTCAGTCGCCTTTCAGCTGAGTTCCGCCCGCTTTTGCTGTACAGTGACTCACCCGCCATCTAGCTGAATTGCGGCTATTCTTGTGGTGCAGCGATAGCCGGCTGCAACAAGACTCTCAAAATGGCGGCCAGCTCTTTGGATTTGGGCCTGGTCCACTAAAATGGCTTTGGGACACCTTGGAACTCGAACGCTTGCCTGCTAGGGCATGGGCCCCATTCACGAAAGCGTCCCCTCTTTTGACTGATTGTTCTTGTTGCCTATTTCTTCTGTTGTCATTTAACAGAACATTTTTGGACTGCCGAAAATGGTTCTGGTCCGACCGCTGGTTGGTGAAGACATTTTGACTATATCCTGGACCTGCCCGGCCTCGCCCAAAATGGCGCCGGTATAAATGGGACTCGTAACTCCTTGTTGTGTACTGGTTGCCCAACCTTGATATCACGAGATACGTATGCAGTTTTGAAGCACATGGCGGGCAGGGACGAGAATTGATTGAACATTTTGACATCCCTATTGATATTAAGTTCTGATGTGTTATTGATTACTGTACTATTGAAAGTTCGAATTAACGTCACCCATGGTACTTGCCCGCAAATGTATATCTAGATAATTTTATTGTAACTGGCCCTGTCGTACTTTAATTATAAAATGTACGTCCACCGATTCCGTAAATGTTAGACACCTTAGTTCTTGCAATCTAATGGGTCGCCCGTTACATTCTTCTACAGTGTAAATGTCCCCTCATTATATACGATTCCAGTTTGCTCCGTGGCCGGCCCACGTGGTTATAGGCCCGAGCATCAGGTAGGCGGAGTCAGCATGGGCGCTGCCTGCGCCCCCAGCATTGCCTGCCTATACATGGGCGAATTCGAGCGCATCCATGTCTACAACGAGATGTCGCCTTTTTACGAGAACGTGCGAGCTTGGTCTCGCTTTATTGACGACGTTTTTTTCATCTGGGAAGGGGATGACATCACCCTAACTGAATATATTGCATGGCTCAATTCAGCAGACCCCAATTTGAGGTTCACGAGCCATTTCAGTCAAGACAAGATTGAATTCTTGGACCTGTGGGTCGAACATGACAACGAGGAGATCAAGGTGTCTCTCTTTACCAAACCTACCGCCCGAAACACCATACTGCAGTATGGAAGTTACCACCCCCGATACCAACGTGACAACATCCCCTTCAGTCAATTCCTTCGCATCAGAAGGAATTGTACAGACATCAAAGACTTCCTAACGGAGGGAGATGTACTCAAGGAGAAGTTGCTGCAACGGGGGTATCCTTACCGGCTGGTCAAGGATAGCTTCAAACGGGCTCGGTACTATAACCGAGAAGTCATGTTCGAACCTAGGGACCCTAACCCCAGGGAATCTATTGTCTGTATCACCCGACACTCGACCATAAACAATCAACTTAGACAAGCAATCAACTCCAGTTGGTTTTTGCTTAACCTAAACCAAGACCAAAGCGCGCTACCGAAACCCATTTTTGCATTTAAACGCAACAAAAACCTCAAAAATCATTTAGTAAGAGGTAAAATGCGAGGGCCGGAACCCTTAACACAGAGCTCCTTCACTGGGACCGGTCCAGTGACGGGAAACCATAAATGTGGTAAATGCCATGCATGCCCAAATGCCCTAGTGGGAAATGAAATAGTGACTCCCACCCGTACCATCCACCTCTCTAAAATGAGCAATTGTAGGTCCTCCAATTGTATCTACATCATCATATGTCCATGCAAAACACCATATGTTGGTGAAACAGGAAGGGAGATCAGGTTGCGCATCGGAGAGCATAAATCCAACATACGCACTGGCAAAAGAGGAGCTCCCCTAGTTGAACACTGGACATCCAAGGGGCATTCCGAAAACGACCTCAAGTGGTCAATACTGGAAAAAATTCAAACTCCTGCAGGCACCAACCCCACATCGCTGAGAAAAAAACGTGAGGTCTTTTGGATCTTTTTTCTCAACAGCATGGAGAAGGGCCTGAATGAGGAATGCCCGTGGGCGAATGCCCTACTGTAAATTTTGGTTTAATTGCACTCCGCCATTTGTCTAGAGTACTCCTCTGGTCTGTCGACCGTCTTAAAGTACCTTAAATCTCAACCTCTGTTCTGCAATGATGGGCCCCCATTACAAGATGGCCGCCGCGGTTTCACCGTAGGGACGAATACCTTTCTAAACCCGTCCTTTATGTCGCGCAAACGCCAGGATTCCCTCGCGCCCCTACACCTGAATCCAATACCGGCGCCCATATTCCGTATATATAGTCGCACTCAAACGCCGTACGTTCTGCCTATCCCCGTGCAAGCGACCCGGACCGCCGACTGGAGACTGCCCCACGCCTATGCGCCAGGTAAGCCTGCTGACCAAAATTAGCAGTCACAGCTTTAACCCATAACCGCCTCCCCTGCATAATCCCCGCATCCCGGTAATACTCGTTTGTCATCCCCCAGGTTCCATCTAGAAGGGATTTGACTTAATTCGGAACCAACCTGACGGCAGTACTAACGAATTCACCCAAGACATCCTCTGTGGTAGGCTAGCCTCTATCGTGATGTTTATCTGTAGCCGATGCTCCATGCAGCCTAATCTTCACTCATCCCACTTCCCCTCTCTTCCATTTGTTGCAGATAAGTCTAACTCACACTCCCAGCCGGCGGCCCCAGCTCTGACCAGAATCCAATTGTGGTTTTCGCCCCAACCTAGAAAAGGTACCCCTGAAATAATTCTCTATGTTGTTATAACGTATGTCTCTGTTGATGTCAGGACGACACTGATAGTTAGCGCTTAAACTAAACTGCCATTTCCGATGTTTCAGGTATATTTATTCTATACGGGTAGCAGACAAGGTCAGCATCTTCCAACTGTCCTCCACGGTATCTCCCTCTTGATGTGAAGGTATGCGTTTAAAAACTGTGACACTGTACCTTACCATTCCACTTTTAGGCAAAAGCTAATTCAGGGCAAGACAAGCTTACTGATTTGCCTTTTGTTCCATCCCAGGGACTCACAATCTTACGTATCCTTGCGTTACCCCCTTTGGGGTTGACTCCGCCACATATAATTGGGGACGGGATTCCTTCTACCCCAGCCACTCACCTACGTCCACACGACCTTTCCCAGGCATAAGCAAATTGCCTTCAACTGTGGTTAACCATACGCCAGCTCCTTCCGCTACCAGTAGGTAAAAAAAACTTTTTAGACAGCGGCAACATTATATCAGGCTAAAGGAGATGTCCTTCGTTAATATTTCCATCCAGGCATTTAAGTGCTTTTTCTTCTCTTTTTCTAAAAATGTCTAAATATTGGTGTGGTTTCTCTACTGCATAACTGTTGTCTCTGGGCCTAGTCTGGACGATACAAACTGTTAGTCATTATTTGTATGAGTATTTGTATATTCCTGCCTTATTGTGCCTTGAACCCACGCAAGTATGTGTTCTAAAATACATGTTTTTAATATGTTTCTCTATACAGATTTTCTGTACATGTGTGGTTCCTTCTTCTCTACCCCACTTTGCCCTGATGAAGGTGTTGCCCCGGACGGGGCCATACACCGAAACGCGCGTTGGCGTCTATTCCCATTCAGGAACCTTCTGAACCAACCCGGACATTTGATCATCGGTCCCCTTGTCATCTAAAAATCATCTCTGCCTAGTGTTGTAGGATGCATGATGTGTGAATGTTTTTTGTAAGAATGTGAAGGGTATGTTAGTATGAAGTCAGAACCACCATTCAATTGTTGTCAAGATGTTTATTTATTTGGATGTATAACTATTTATATCTATATACAATGATAATGAATTCATGAAAATAAAAAATATATTTTGATAAAATCTAACTTGTTATATGAGTTGCTTGGGTTCAGGAGAATTTTTATAATACAAAGGACCTCTCCTAGGCCATTGACTAAAATTATTGCGGGCAGGTCCCTTTTCAGTGTTTGATTGCCACGTGGTTATAGGCCCGTATTTGTATACTGACATTTTCACAATAAAGGTTTTTTTAAAAAAACATGGTAGTAGTACCTACATTGGTAAAGTTTTGAATAATAGCCACTGTTTTCAAATCAGTAAAAGGGAAGTGAAATAAAGCAGTCCAATTACATGACTGTTAAAAGGTATAATACGCAGGAACGCAGTAAAGAAAAATGGTCAAGGGCTGTTGTGTTTTCTACTCCTGCAACATAAAGTGATCGATAAGAATCTGATATTCATGCCTATCAGCGACTAAGACAGCAGGCCGAGCCTCTTTTGCTCAACGGCTCCCTCATGGGACGAAGAAACGCCCTTTTTCTCGAAAAAGGAATATTTTACTTGCAGGACAGTTGTAAATTTCCCGAGAAAATACATTAGCCTGGAACATTGTTAGTGATAAACTGTAAATGCATCTGGGTCCTTTGCTTTACAAGTCAGAGTGAGAAAAAAAAAGGGGGGGGCTTTCATCATTTGGGAAAAAAAAATGTTTGAAAGCAATGAAAAGCGTTATTTTTAGGTCATATGACCAAGCCTTTCATCATTAGAATAACAAAAGTAAAATGAACCAATGAAAAGTTTTATTAAAAAGTCACATGACCTGTTATGCTTACGTTACGCGCTGCGCGCCGCGCTCTGGATCGTTTCCGGGAAGCTGCGCCTTGCGCACCGGAGCACTTCCGGGTGCGCTCACGCGGCGCGTCATATGACGCATTACGCGACAACGCAGGTCCAGAATATAGTCAAAATGTCTCCACCAACCAGCGGTCGGAATACAACCCCTTTCAGCAGTCCAAAAAGTTCTGTTAAATGACAAGAGAAGGGACAGGCAACAAGAACAATCAGTCAAAGAGGGGAGGGCAAGTTCTTCTCTACCGGGTCACGTAGGGGCTTCACCGGAACTGATCGAATTGGTAGTCTACAGTGTTTCTGGATGTTTCAGATTGAAGCTGGCGTCAGCATGAGAGCACCCAATTCTAAAACAGTAAATGCTTGGATAACAATCAATCAAATGCAGAGGGAAGCAGGCACAACGGGTTACAACGGGGGCAAAGGCTTACGTTACCTACCCTTCACTATCTGCAAAGAGAGAATACTCCTAAAATAAAAGAGGAGGGGGGGGGGCAGCGTTCAAAGCACATCAGCGTGCATGAATACGAAAATGTTTTTACCTACCACGTACTTGACATTTTACAGCTTTTGATATTTGCTATTAAAAAACCATTGAAATTCACTGAAAAAAACATAGGTTATAGACCATATATAGTTAGGGATTCGCATTTACAAAACCTTAATTTACTCGCACAAAACCATAGAAATTCGCATATATAGTTAGTTGCAATAACTATATATCGCGCACCCGCAATCCACTGCTGATGATGTCACATATTACATCATTCATGACATGGTCAGTGACATCACTGATGACATCTCAAATGACATCACTGATGACATCTCAAATGACATCACTGATGACATCACTGATGACATCTCAAATGACATCACTGATGACATCACTGATGACATCTCATTTGACATTACTGATCACATCACTGATAATATCATTCATGTGATAATACGATGAACCTCTTCAGACTCTAATATAACCTTAGATACACTCAGTGTAAACAGACACTCACAGATTGTCACTCATCCATGGAGTTACTCATACATCTAGTCAGTCATGAAAAGAATCAATCACTCCTCCATTTCCTCAACTATATAGTTATACACACCTTACTAATTCAAACATATTCTAACACATATTTACTCTCTTATACAATCCGTGATACAAGTTCACAATGATTCATACAGCCACTCACACATTCACTGGCTCTTATGCACAGTTATTTATATATGTCAACTCTCACATGTACTGTGTTTTACATATGTACTTACTTTGACATGTAGCACTGAGATATCCATTCACTCACCAATACACTCATGCACACAGTCAACTGCCCATACAGCTGTTTCCACATGCACGTTTGAACCCATACATCTAGTGAATCAACTGCTCACACATCTATGCACAGAGTCATACACCTCCCAGCCACCCACACACATACTCAGTCTCCCATACAAATACTTGGGCAACCAATCAATAACCAATATAGTTAATCATATAGCTACTGATTAACACATGCAGCAGTTTACAGAACAACAGACATAATGATGCACAAATTAAGACAGTTTAGTCACTAACCCATGCACTCAGTGAGACACATTTAATCACTCTCTCATACAGTCAGTCATGCACCTACTAAATCCTTCATCCAGACACTTATACATCCACTCATTCTTCAATATGTAAGACATATTTTAACTTTACAGAAACATACAGTCACTGGATGTTGTCATCAGTGATGTCATCAGTGATGTCATTTGAGATGTCATCAGTGATGTCACTGACCATGTCATGAATTATGTAATATGTGACATCATCAGCAGTGGATTGCGGGTGCGCGATATATAGTTATTGCAACTAACTATATATGCGAATTTCTATGGTTTTGTGCGAGTAAATTAAGGTTTTGTAAATGCGAATCCCTAACTATATATGGTCTATAACCTATGGTTTTTTCAGTGAATATATATATATATATATATATATATATATATGGCTGGAGACTCCCACTGGGGGAAATGAAAACGCACTCTCGTCTCAATTTAGTGATAGCAGTTTATTCAGTAACCAGTACCCAACTCACGGGAGCAAGCTTTGTAAGAAGCGAAACGCATTGGGGCGAGAGAGTGCCTTTTAATTTCCCCCAGTGGGAGTCTTCAGCCATATGAGAACGACTAGCCCAGTCGTAGAAAACTGAACCACGCCGAGAAGTGAGCACCGACACCAATCTGGGCTACAACTGCTCCTCATATATATATATATATATATATATATATATATATATATATATATATATATATATATATATATATATATATATATATATATATATATATATATATATATATATATATATATATATATATATATATATATATATATATATATATATATATATATATTCACTGAAAAAGCCATAGGTTTAACACTCGTTATAGTTAGGAATTAGAATTTAAAAAACCTTTGAAATTCACTGAAAAAACCATGGGTTTAACACCAGTTATAGTTAGATGGACATTTTACCCATACAAAACCATTGAAATTCCCACATTATAGTTAGTTGGACTCACTATAACTTGCGTGTCCGCAATCCACTGCTGATGATGTCACATATTACATCATTCATGACATGGTCAGTGACATCACTGATGACATCACTGATGACATCTCAAATGACATCACTGATGACATCTCACATGACATCACTGATGACATCACTGATGACATCATTATTGTGATAATACAATGCACCTCCTCACACTCTAATCTAACTTTTGAGATATCCAGTGTTAAACACAGACTACCATTACAGAAACCATTGACACACCAATACCAGTTACTACATACGCACTCACTGATTCCTAAGTGTACACACACATCAACTCATTCACCCATACAATCACTCATACATACAGTCACTCATCAATACAACACTGTCATATGCACTCATACACCTATAGAGATACTCACACACTGTCACTCATCCATGGAGTTACTAACACACCTAGTCAGTCATGCAAAGAATCAATCAGACTCCCATTTCCTCATCTATACAGTTATACACACATAACCTTACTTATTCAAACATATACTAACACATACTTTCTCTCTTTCACAATTCCTGATACAAGTACACATTGATCTATACAGTCACTTACGCAATCACAGGCTCTCATGTATAGTCATTAATATATGCCAACTCTCACATGCACTGTGCTTTACATATGTACTTATTTGGACATGTAGCACTGAAATATCCATTCACTCACCAACACACCCATGGACACAGTCAATTGCCCATACAGCTGTTTCCACAGGCACTCTTGAGCCCATACACCAAGTGAATGAACTGCTCAAACATCTATGCACAGAGTCACACACCTCTCAGCCACCCCCACACACACTCACCCTCATATACAAATACTTGGGCAACCTATCAATATCCCATATAGCCACTCATATAGCTACTAATCAACACATGCAGCAGCTTACACAACAACAGACATAATGATGCACACATTCAGACAGTTTAGTCACTAACCTATGCATTCAGTAAGACACATTTAATCACTCACTCATACAGACAGCCACGCACCTACTAAATCCTTCATCCACACATTCATACATACACTCATTCTTCAATATGTAAAACATATTTTAACTTTACATGAACACACATTCACTGGATGATGTCATCAGTGATGTCATCAGTGATGTAATTTGAGATGTCATCAGTGATGTCATCAGTGATGTCACTGTCCATGTCATGAATGATGTAATATGTGACATCATCAGCAGTGGATTGCTGGCGCGCAAGTTATAGTGAGTCCAACTAGCTATATTGTGGGAAATTCAATGGTTTTGTATGAGTAAAATGTCCAGTCAACTATAACTGGTGTTAAACCTATGGTTTTTTCAGTGAATTTCAAAGGTTTTTTAAATTCTAATTCCTAACTATAACGAGTGTTAAACCTATGGGGGCAGATTTATGAGGCCCTTGCGCCACGTTTACGCCGCTGTTGCGTCACGCAAGGCGGCGTAAACGTGTCGCATCCCTACGAGGCATTTACAAAGTGACGCATCTATGGAGATGAGTCACGGTGTAAGGCCCTGCGCCACATGAAACCTGCGTCAGGTTTCATGTAGGCGTTCCGGTGCAGGGGGGGGGGCGTTCCGTCGCAGGAACGCCCCTGGAAAGTGACTCAGAGAAATCTACAAGATTTCACGGAGTCACTTTCTACGTCAATTCCTTACGCCTGCTTGAAGCAGGCGTAAGGGTGATGCACCATGCAATGTAGGGGTGGCCCCGGTGCATTGCAGGAGTCATGTCGCACTTGCGACATGACTCCAGCAATGCGCCGCCCGTCACGCATCTTCCTTGCCTTGCACCATGGTGCGCCGCATTATAAATGCAGCGCACCATGGGTGGAGGAGCTGTGGCGCACTGTGGCGCACATTAACTGGCGCATCCCTGGTGATGCGCCAGTTAACATAAATCTGCCCCATGGTTTTTTCAGTGAATTTCAAAGGTTTTTTAAATGCTAATTCCTAACTATAACGATTGTGAAACCTCTGTTTTTTTCTGTGAATTTCAAAGGTTTTTTAAAAGCTAATTCCATTCTATATCGAGTTTGTAACCTACGATTTTTAGTGGTTTTTTTTATTAGCTGTTTTGTATATATATATTAATTATTATTAATTTATTGTTAAATTTTATTTATTTATTTATTTATTTATTTTTTAATAATTTTTTCCTGGGGCGCTCAGGGTGCGCGCACCGGTGAGCTTACCCGTATCATTTTGCCTTGGAGCGCTCCGGGTGCGCGCACTGGTAAGCTCACCAGAGAGCCCAGCGAGAGCGCTATTTCTGCCTTCGTAAAAAAAAATATGTATGAAAACTAAATAATAATGCAAGACATTCAGTACTAGACTTATAAAAGTAGTATTTTTGATTTTCATGATAGATATGATTTTGCATTTCCGTAAAGCTAGCAAAACGTCACTTAGCGCCCACGGAAGCGCCCACATTTGTGCCGCGTAAGCACCCCCGGAAGCGCCTACGTGCGTGCCGCGTAAGTGACCCTGGAAGCGCTCTGGTGCCGCAGCATAAGCGCGTCAAGTCATGTGACCTTAAATTAGCACTTTTCATTGGTTGCTAACAGTTTTTTTTTCAAAGAATGAAAACCTCACCCATTTCCTTCACTTCTTCTTTTACTTTTGTGACTGAAAGACCTGTTTTTTGCTGCTCATCCTTTTTGGAATTATAATGGCTGGTAGATCCTCCAGTACCAGTGAGGATGAGAATGAGTTTCTAGATGAAGAGGTTCCTCAGCGCAAGGTAATGGAGCACTTCATTTGGAAGTTTTTCTCAATACCACAAGATCAAAAAAAAAGTAAATGCTCCAAAACTGCAGTGCCGAATTTGTAATACTGTCCTGTCACGGAGGGACCCTACCAGGAAATACTCTTTTGGAAATTCAACCATGATTCTGCACGTTCAGAGGAGGCACCCCCAGAACTATGCCCGTGAGAGTTTCAGGGCTCTGACACGAGATGCTCCAAGGGATGGTGCTTCTACTTCAACTAGAGGAGAAACTGTATCATCGGCGAGGGGGCGACCAGAACAGCTGATTTCAAATATTCAGCCTGTTTTCAACGGAATCACAATCAAATGCAAAGATTGCGATTAATTACTTTGTTATGGTGAACAAAGTATTATGAACATTGTCCGAACCAGAGAAAATCACCGCTGCCGTCCCCATCCCTAATTTTGATTCTTTTTTTTGCTCCTGTAGAGCAGTTTTGCATTCCCATTTTTGTTTTTGTTGAGAAAAAAACGAAAAAAGAAGAAAAAAAAGTTCTTTTTAGAACTACCTCCAATTCTCAAAAAAGAGCTGTATTCTTAAAAAAATCAAAAAGAGTAACTGAAGTGGAGTGCAGTGAGAGAGGAGAGGACAATGAGTGAGAAAGCAAAGAAAGGGACGAGAGAGAAAGGGAAGTGAAGTAGGGGGACTGAAAAAAGGTGAGTGTGGGAGGTGAGTGAAGAGAAGGAGAGTGAAAATGGGGAATGAGGATAAGTGAAGAAAATGTAGTAAAGGAACGGGGGTGTGGAAGGGTAAGAAAAGAGCAGTGATGTTTAGGAAAGAGTGGAGATACAGACTGGATAAAGGCAAGTGAGTGTGAGACAAGGTGAGTAAGGGAGTGAAGAGACAGAGAAAGTGAAAGAAAAAGTGAGAGTAGAAGACTGAGTGAGGGAGGAAAGAAACATAATTGAGGGAGTGTGGCTGTGTTATAGGGAGTGAGCATGATAGAAGAGGAGTGACAGACTAAAGGGTCAGAGAGAATGAAGCAAGCAGAAAGAGAAAGAGGGAAGGGGAGTGTAGAACTAAGAGGACAGAGGGAGTAAGAGAAGGAGTTAGTGAAGAAGAGTAAGGAAAGTAAGGGAAGAGAAAAGAGTGAAGGAGCAAAAGAAGGAAAGAGACAGGAAGGAAAGTAAAGGTTAAGGTCTGATTGAAGGTGAGTGTGGGAGTATGGCAGAGTTATAGGGAGTGAGCGTGACAAAAGAGGAGTGAGAGACTAAGAGGACGGAGAGAATGGGAGTAACAGAGAGAGAGTGAGAAAAGGGGAGTGAGTAAGTTAGAGGACAGAGGAATTGAGAGAAGGAGTTGCTGAAGTGGAGTAACGGGAGTAAGAGAAGGGAAAAGAGTGAAGGAGCGAAGGATGGGAAGAGAAAGGAAGGGAAGTAAAGGAGAAGGTCTGATTGAAGGTGAGTGTGGGAGTATGCCAGAGTTATAGGGAGTGAGCGTGTCAAAAGAGGAGTAAGAGACTAAAGAGACGGTGAGAATGAGGCTAACAGAGAGAGAATGAGGGAAGGGGAGTGTAGAAGTAAGAGGACAGAGGGAGTAAGAGAAGGAATTAGTGAAGTGGAGTAAGAAGCGTAAGGGAAGGGAAAACAGTGAAGGAGTAAAGGAGGGGAAGTGAGAGGAAGAGAAGTAAAGGAGAAGGTCCGAAAGAATGTGAGTGTGGGAGTATGGCTCAGTTATAGAGAATAAGCGTGATAGAATAGGAGTGAGAGACTAAGAGGACGGAGAGAATGGGAGTAACAGAGAGAGAGTGATAAAAGGGGAGTGAGTAAGTTAGAGGACAGAGGGATTGAGAGGAGTTACTGAAGTGGAGTAACAGGAACACAGCCATGACACTATCTCTATACCAGCATTAATGTCAAACATTGCGCAAGGGGCTTGTAAATATGCCAATGAAACCATGACACTATCTCTATACCATTGAAAACAATGGGGTGAACCCAAGAAATCAATAGGACCTGGGTAACTGTATATATATAAAGAAAATGGTCCTAGACACAATTTTTAAACACAGCTAAAAATGCAACAAAATGCAGAAAATGCAAGAAACCCAACACAACAGTATCACAACAAATTCTACTGCAGTTTATTTACAATTTCATAGGCTTTGTTTCCTTAAAGCCTACACCTGCCCCTCCTTGTCCCCCTGTATAATATTGTATATAGACTGTGAATGGGTAGGCTTTACATGTGCAATGTAAAAATAATTTCTTTGTTGCACTGAATCACTCTAAAACCTTTACTTACACCTTCCTTCACTTGAGCACCAACCTCCTCCTTTCCTTTTTCTTCTTGCTGAAATTTTATGAAATTGTAAATAAACTGCAGTAGAATTTGTTGTGATACTGTTGTGTTGGGTTTCTTGCATTTTCTGCATTTTGTTGCATTTTTAGCTGAATTAAGCTAATAATACATCTCCATGTGTTTGTATGTTCAGATTAAGTCTGACTATTTGTTGACTGTGAAGAAGTAATACTCACATCACTCGCCGTGTTTAAAAATTGTGTCTAGGACCATTTTCTTTATATATATACTATCTCTATACCAGCATTAATGTCAAACATTGCGGAAGGGGCTTGTAAATATGCCAATGAAACCATTACACTATCTCTATACCAGCATTAATGTCAAACATTGCCCAAGGGGCTTGTCAAAATGCCAATGAAACCATGACTCTATCTCTATACCAGCATTAATGTCAAACATTGCGCAAGGGGCTTGTCAATATGCCAATGAAACCATTACACTATCTCTATACCAGCATTAATGTCAAACATTGCGCAGGGGGCTTGTAAATATGCCTATGAAACCATTACACTATCTCTATACCAGCATTATTGCCAAATATTGCGCAAGGGGCATGCAAATATGCCCCTCTTTATCTTATATTCCAACTCAATTGATGCCCTTACTGAAATACTTTATGCATTTCCCACACCATTTCATATGGTTTTCTATCTGCTATTCCTATCCCTCTCCAAACATTCACTGCTTCCACCCATGTTAAAGGTTGCACAAGGTGCTTCTAAAAAAGGAGCATATTTACAAGTCCAATGAAACCATTAGACTATCTCTATACCAGCATTAAATCCAACAATAAAACACAATTTAAAAAGAAGTCTACCTTATAAACTTAAAAATACAAACTGTAAGCACACACAGCTAACATTATGGAAAAAGGTAAAAATATAATTCCTTAATTCACACAGACACTCACTGTGATACTTGTCAAAAATGTTTAAGCTCTCTATCTTTTTTAAAAGAATCATTACTCACCTTTAAAAATTCTTTGGAAGATGTAAAACAGTGTCAGTCACACTCAACAGAAATTCTTAGGCAGAATCTCTGAATAATGCTTCTTTCACTTGAGCCTGAGAATAATGGCACATTATTTTTCATTTCAGACCCATATTCTTGTACCTAACCAATAACAATTGTTCCCAAACAAATTCAAAACCAAACTGCACATTTTAATTGGTTGTACATTTCTAGACTTTGAAACTCACATAACATTTACCCATCCCCCCAGTGCTCATTCACCCTGTAATCATAGTAACTCCCTCCCAACTAAGCACACAGTTCACATGTTCATCATACTATGTTGCAAAAGAATCCAGCAAGGGTATTTGACCTCTCAATGTACTAGCTAATCAACTGCAATGCTTGTTTAAATGACTTTTTCTCAACCATTGAAATTACTTTTTACAAAAAAAAGAAAGCACCAATCATTTCTGGTTTTTCAACTGCACTGATTCTCAACCACTTTTTTTTCATAATCAAACTGCCATTTGATTTCCACAACTCATCTGACTAGAAGCACATCCACCTTCAAGATGCAAAAAATCTGGTTTGTGGGTCATAGCTATGTCCACTGGAGTAAAAAATACACAGCTAACAGAGGTATTTACAACCTTGATTTACCAAATGTGGACATTGTATGGATTGGACAGAGAGGATTGAGAAGTCACCAATTGATACCATTAGTAAAATCCTTTATGCATTTACCACACCCTGACCTTATAATTGTGCACTGTGGTGGAAATGACCTAGGCACTTTGACTGGGGTAGGTCTGGAAATACTTTTAAAGGACATCTTTGGGCAATTGATGTCACTTTTTCCAAAAACTGCCTTGGTATTTTCTAATATATGCCAATGGCAAAAATTGAACTGGTCCAACCAATTTTGTCCACAGATTGAGAAAGCAAGGAAACATGTGAATAAATCAGTTTCTGCGTTCCTCAGAGACTATGGTATGGGCTCCATATACCACAACAACTTGCGTTACAACATGCAAGACATCTATAGGAGAGATGGTGTGCATTTTACAGATGAGGGGAATAGAGTTTTCCTCTTGAATATAAGACTCTGCATTGGTACCTACTTGTAGGTACAAAAAACACCCACATAACACAACAGCTCTTTTCAGAGCTAACTTACCTCTAAACACTCTACATTATTTTTTTACTCTATTTTTTTACCCTGTTTTTCCCCGTGGTGTGCTCAGGGTGCGCGTACCGGAGAGCGTACCCGGGAACGCACCGAGCGCTTACCCCGCGAAATTTTTAAAAAAAATAGTTTTTGGGCCCTTCAGGATCCTTCTAGGCTCCCCTCAGAAAACCTAGGGGGTCAGGGGGTGTCTACCCTGCCCCCTTTTAATCATTTCTCCCTTTTTTTTTACCCAAGGTGTCTCGATTTTCCCAAGAAGGCGGACTCTCCGGACTGTTTTGAATGTTGACAGACATCATACAGCCAATCAGCTTTCCGCTCGCACACTCCCGTAGCGCGCCGGGTGCGCTCCCCAGTACGGGTACCCGGTGAGCGCTCGGAGCGCGCCTATTGATATATATGTTTTTTTGAAGTTGCCTTTCATAAAAACCACAAAAGAAATTTCAAAGAAATATGGAAAAGTCCCTACTACATACCAGTATCTATCATTTTACCAACTTTGGTGTAATTCCATTCATCCATTCAGGCTGTAGGTGTGTCAAATTGTCCTATGGAAAATTGCATGGGGAAAACACATTTGAAAGTATTGAAATTTAGAACCTATCAAAACATTACTTTAGTTTGGAATTTTTGTGTGTGATGAAGTTTGATTGGTTATGTATATATCTTAAATGAGAGGAAAACACGGCCATTTTGTAATACCCCAGTCTGAGGTACTTCTGAGAGAATATTTGGGTGATCAATTGCTGGACTTAGAATAACACAGTACTAACTCTTCTATTTTCAAAAAGGTGAGTTGTTAATTTGTAAGGGGAACTATGTTGTACACTTTAAGAAAATTTGGAAAATGTTTTCCACTAGTTATTTACAGTCATTCTGTTATAATTATTGTTTAAGATTGGCTTCATCACATGCAGTGTTTTATATTTCTAGTTCCTGTCTGATACTATACACTGCCCAATTAATTTTAAAGAACTAACGGCCACATGCATCAAAGTCCGGTTTTGCGATTCCTAATTTACGATTTTTAGGGAATCGCAAATAAGGAATCGCAAAACGGGATGCATGATTGAAAGTGCATAAAATTTGTGATTCGGTAAAAATTGCAATTTTTACCGAATCGTAAATATGCGAATTCCAATTTCCGATTTCACAATTCCCATTGATTCTTATGGGCCAAAAGGCCCATAGGAATTAATGGAAATTGTGAATTTGCAAATTAGAATTCGTAAAATGTTGATGCATTCCATGGTTGCAGGGGGGATCCAAAGGACCCCCACTGCACCCCTGAAATGTATTTTGAAGTGCATGTTTCAAACACACATGTCCTAATGTGTGTCTGTAACATGACAGTGTTTTGAAATGCAAATTAGAGCATTTTAACACATTTTCGCAAATTACCACGAGGTTCAACCTCGTGGTAATTTGCACCCCCTAATTGCGAATTCGCAATTTTAAAATTAATCATGCATTGCTTTTAAGGAATAGCAAATGTGTGATTCCTTAAAAGCAATCGCATTTTTGGAATTCGCTAAAAATAGCGATTTTACCAAAAATGCTTGATGCATCCCAAAAACCTATTTAGGAATCGCAAACGGCCGCATTTTGCGATTATCACCGTTTGCACTTCCTAAATAGGTTGATGCTTGTGGCCGTAAATACTTGATGAAGCTACTTTTATGTTATGTATTACTAAAAATGATAATTGAAAGTGATTACTTTTTTCTGCAATTTACAGCAAGAAATTTGATATTAAAATGGAGGACAACAGGAAATTTCTTTTGAAATTACATCAACACATCTTTAAAATTAAAATGGCATAGACACTGAAGGCTCTATTTCATCACAAATTGAAGATGACTTAAAAGATTTTTTGAATCCATCCATAGATGAAGAATTAATTCAATGTTTGGATGAAATAGAATCAAAGAACAATTTTCATGAGGACATTAAATATATGAATAATGATGAAATACCTGATGAGGACATGCTACAAGTCCTACTAAATTAAGAGAAATCTGAACAATAAAATATTAATTACAAATTAAAAATTAGTTGGCATATTATTCATTTTTATTTCTAATTTATGAGGTAGAAGCGAAGTGATTGTAGTATAATGAAATACTTATAGTATAGAGTGCACAATTTTTTTGTTACATAGTAAGTTTACTCATATTTACTGCCCTTCTCCCACTATATTTTTACCAATGTATATTTGATATCTTCTTCATCTCCTGCCTCCTTTCTCTCACTATCTGTCTCTGATACACCCTTTCGCCACCATTTTGTGTAGTTTCAGAAAAGAGTGAAATGTAATACTTCAAAACTTGAAAAGAGAGCAGGGTAGAGTGCCCCTCACCCCAATTATTTTTTTAAACTATTTTCTATCACTGTTCTCCCCTTGGTGCGCTCAGGGTGCGCGTACCGGAGAGCGCACCTGAGAACGCACCCAGCGCTTACCCCGCAAAAATTAAAAAAAGAAAAATTATCGGTTTTTTGCCCTTCAGGGTCCTTCTAGGCCCCGCTCACAAAACCTAGGGGGTCAGGGGGTGTCTACCCTGCCCCCTTTTAATCATTTTCCCCTTTTTATTTTCTCCTAAGATGTCTCGATTTCACCGAAACACAACATGGCGGACTCTACGGACCGTTTAGAATGTTGACAGACATCCGACAGCCAATCAGCTTTCCGATCGCGCACTCCAGTAGCGCGCCGGGTGCACTCCCCATAACGGGTACCAGTGAGCGCTTGGAACGCGCCTATAGATATATATGTGTTTTTGAAGTTAATTTTAATTACAACCACTTGAGCAATTTTCACCAAACATAGCAAAGGCACATCTGCGTACCAGTCCCTACTTTTCTACCAAGTTTGATGTAATTCCGTTCAGCGATTCAGGCTGTATACTTGTCAGACCGTCCTGTGGAATTTAACATGGGAAGTTTTGGGAAACCCCTTTTATCTCAGCCCCCACTTAACAAATCCACCTGAAACTTTCAGGGAAGGAGCGGAGGGCAGTTGGCCAAACATTTTGAAAATTACACGCAAATTCCTCAACCGGCGCCAAAGATATACCCAATAGAAAGTTGATTTCCTATGGTAGCTAGGTCCTAACTATAACTACCTACTGGCGACCGCCAGTAGGTAATATATATATATATATATATATATATATATTTATATATATATATATATATATATATATATATATATATATATATATATATATATATATATATATATCACCACAGCTTCTTCTCCTACGGGTTCGTAGATAAAGACACGGCACAGCACCAATTGATTTTCTTCACAATTTATTTACACACCAAAGTGCATCAAATGGACGGTCTACGCGTTTCGGCTCCTGCCTTCAACTGGACCATAGAGTCCCTTGGTCTAGACCTTACTTAAATATGGTGATATGTGTAAGTACCCTCTACTATTTCCATGGTCATCTAGACCTCCAACCCTGCATAGTAGATGTATGGCCAGTACATACTCGTAGTCATTTTACGTGAATATTTACAATTTACGTGAAGTACAAAAGTAACCCTATACCACAAAATAAAGTATTTACAATCAGATCAAGTTCCTTCTATATACAGTAATTAAATGTCAATTTTGGATCATTTCAGTAAAGTACTCTCATTGAACTGTATAAGGAAAACAAGATAGAAGAGGGAGGGAGGGGCTGGTTTCAAAAACAATTGTTGTAGATATTAAATTTCTACATTATTCAACTGAGTGATAACAGAGGGTGATGTTATCGGCTGCGATTTAAAGTATAAAGTATAAGACAAGGTGAGAATATATTCTAGGTAAATGTATAACATATCAATTTATGATCTGTATTTAACCTGTTATTTACAATTATATACATTTCTAGATCAATCATCGCCATTTACAACCTTACTTTTTCCCTTGCAATATTAGAGAAAACAATTCCTGTAAAGTACTTTATCTAAACATGTCCTCTTTTGGTTGTGCTCTTTTGATATTCATTGGTTTTTGAATCTCATCTTCCCCGATCATTTCTTGTAATCCATTCAAGTTTCTACTTCTTATGATCTGATTGAATTTCTATAGATTACTGATTACATAATGGTTTCGAGCATGTACTCAGTCCAACATCTTACATTACATAATGTAAAAGATATCATACAGTTCTATAGTGAAGGATTCCACTCTTATGCTGTCATTGATATTGTCTATACCATTTTACAAATATACATGTAATTCGGCATCCAAATGATGGCCAAATAGTACCTCTGTTCCCATGCTCAATATCATTCTGGATTCCAGACGTCTTAATTGTACCAACTGATCTCCGCCTCGTTCCGGGATTTTGCTCATCTTGATCCCCGAGTATTTTAGAAGGGCGCGGTTGCTCTGATGATGTTGAGCAAAATGTGTGGCCATCGGGTAGCAAGGGTCCTTGTTTTTTATGGCCCTTAGATGTTGAAGTATTCTCAGTTTTAATTTGTTCACTGTGCTCCCGATGTAGTACTTTCCACAGGGGCATTGTAACCTGTAGACCACACATTTTGAGTCACAGGTGATGTGGTCTTGTATGGTTTCCATTTTGCCATTTTGTAATTTGTAGTTCTTGATGTTTATTCCATGCTCACAGGCTTTACATTTGTGGCATTTCCAGAAGCCTGGTGTTGTTAGCCATGTCTGTTTTTTCTCCTCCCGTAATACCAAGTGGTTCTGCGTTAGTATGTCCCTTAGGGAGGAGGTTTTTCGGTATGTGATACTTGGATTTTTTGTCAAGGTTTCTCTCAAGGTGTTATCTAGGAGAAGGACTTGCCAGTGTTTTTGAAAGGCTTTCTTCATGTTCGTACTTTGATTATTAAAGTCCACTATAAGTCTGGTTGTTTCACTCCCTTGACTTGTCTCTTGTTCCTGGTTGATTCTTGATCTCTTGATTTTCGGAGTTAGTAACTCCTCTCTCTTTTTCAGATGCATCCTATTTTGTGCAATAGATATCACTTCCATTCGGTATCCTCTTTCAAGGAATCTGGCACTCATTTTCTCTATTTCCTCAGTTAAGTCTTCTTGTTCGGAACAGTTCCTTTTCGCTCTCAACATTTGACCATAAGGAATACTCCATTTCAGTCTGATGGGATGTCCGCTATTTGCATGTAGAATGCTATTACATGCAGTTGGCTTCCTATGGATTTTTGAGCAAAGTTTGTTATTTTTTACAAACATTTCCACATCCAGGAAGATCAGAGAGTGGGAGCTGATTGTTGACGTGAATTTTAAGTTGTATTTATTATTGTTAAGAAAACCAATAACATTTTCCAATGAATTTTTGTTTCCGTCCCATATGTCAAACAAGTCGTCTATGAAACGACACCAGAGTTTAATTTTTAGCCCCTAAGGATTCTCTTGATCTTTTTGTATCACGTTGCTCTCCCATGCCCCCATTAGAAGATTTGCATATGTGGGTGCAAATGATGTCCCCATAGCGGTCCCCTGTTTCTGGAGATATGTCCCCCCCAAAAATAGGAAAGCGTTATGGGTCAAGCAGTATCGGAGCATATCCAGTAACATGTTTGAATGTTCCAAAAAATTCACAGATCGTGCTTTGAGTACTTCCTTCACTACCTCAATGCCATCCTCGTGGCGGATTGAGGTATAGAGTGATGCAACATCAATTGTCGCCATTTGATAAGATGGTTTCCATTCACATGTAGTGATTTTTTGCAAAAAGTCCATTGTGTCTCTCAGAAAAGAGGGTAGGCTTGTCACATAATTCATAAGAAAAATGTCTATGAATCTTGATGTAGATTCCAATAGGGATCCTATCGAGCTTACAATTGGTCTCCCTGGTGGACAATCTAGTGACTTATGAATTTTCGGTAGAAAATATATAGTTGCCATGATCGGATTGTCTGTTTTTAGGTAACTATATTCGTCAAAATCTAATAGACCTCTGTCTTTCCAGTTTAGTAGCATAGAATGGTATTCAATTGTCCATCCTTCCATAGGATTTATTAGGGAAAAACACAAACTGTCAGCCACAGCTCTGCGCAGCACATTTTCCAGCCTTAATTGTATTTTTTTCTTTTTCATCAATTAACCTCTGAAGAGGCCTCGCACTTTCAGGTGAGTAAGTTCATATGCATCCTGGGACTGGAAGTCTTAGTGCTGTGCCAAATTCTTCCCCACCAGTGGGGTCCGTTTTGCTGGCAGTTACAATTTTTTACCAGTGTTATTATTTAGATTTATATTCAAGCCCTCCAGTGGGCCTCAGAAAGTTGTGCTGGTTCCCATTGTTGGATTTCTCGTGCTGGCTGACAGTTTGTGTTTTTCCCTTTGAAAAAGAAGCAAGATGCTTTGAAACGCGTTAGGGATGTTAATTAATCATTGGAAAGCTGAGCCGGTTTCAAAAATAAATGGTTCTGTGAACTTATTTTTCATGGAGTGGCGTCCTTAAGCAGAAGGCAAGTTGAAGTACTATATATATATATATATACATATTTTCCACCAAACGTCCCAGCGCTTCGAGAGAGCACTCCCCTGTGAATCTTCCATCCGGACAGAGTTACAGACTCTCCTTCGTGCCCCTCATTTACATGTTGCCACTGACGCGTTTTGATGCTGAGATGCATCTTGATCATAGGCTTCTGGATTTCCATGTCAGTAGAAAGGCTCTCTTTTATTTCTATTTTTAATGCAGGTGTTGCCAATTACATTTTGTGCATTCTGGGAAAAGTAGTTCCTCTTGGAGCATTAATTATTCCCAAAGTGGGTTTCTATCGGAATGGTAAGTTTAAAGTCCACATTTATTCCTTAGTAGGATTCGGAGCATTTAGGAGAGTTTTCTTTAATTGTGATTCCAGTGCTGCACTACCTCAGAGCAGTTCCATGGCGCAGCCTCTCTGCATTGTCGAGATGGTGCACCACCCCAGAGCAAGGCTGCCCTGATCTGTATTTTCCACCAAACGTCCCAGCGCTTCGAGAGAGCACTCCCCTGTGAATCTTCCATCCGGACTGAGTTACAGACTCTCCTTCGTGCCCCTCATTTACATGTTGCTGCCTGACGCATTTCGATGCTGAGATGCATCTTAATCATAGGCTTCTGTATTTCCATGTCCGTAGAAGGGCTCTCTTTTATTTCTATTTTTAATGCAGGTGTTGCCAATTACATTTTGTGCATTCTGGGAAAAGTAGTTCCTCTTGGAGCATAAATTATTCCCTAAGTGTGTTTCTATCGGAATGGTAAGTTTAAAGTCCACATTTATTCTTTAGTAGGATTCGGAGCATGTAGGAGAGTTTTCTTCAATTGTGATTCCAGTGCTGCACTGCCTCAGAGCAGTTCCATGGCGCAGCCTCTCTGCATTGTCGAGATGGTGCACCTCCCCAGAGCAAGGCTGCCCTGATCTGTATTTTCCACCAAACGTCCCAGCGCTTCGAGAGAGCACTCCCCCGTGAATCTTCCATCCGGACTGAGTTACAGACTCTCCTTCGTGCCCCTCATTTACATGTTGCCGCCTGACGCGTTTGGATGCTGAGATGCATCTTAATCATAGGCTTCTGGATTTCCATGTCCGTAGAAGGGCTCTCTTTTATTTCTATTTTTAATGCAGGTGTTGCCAATTACATTTCGTGCATTCTGGGAAAAGTAGTTCCTCTTGGAGCATAAATTATTCCCTAAGTGGGTTTCTATCGGAATGGTAAGTTTAAAGTCCACATTTATTGTACATGTTATTGTGGGGGTGTTCTTTTATTTTATTTTTTACAGGTTTACCCAATCGTGAACGGATGGTGGTCTTGCCCCCTTTTTTTAACAAAAAAGGAAAATGTTTTTTGTTTATTTAAAAAAAAGAATTTTACACTTCCTTTTAGTTTTCGGGTTTGTTGGAGTGTCTTTTTTAAGCAATTTTTGGGGTTTTTTGGTATGGAGAGGATGGCGTCATCGAAGCTTTTTTTCTACAATTTAATTTTTAGCTTTTTTCTAATCACATTTTTGGGTGTTTTAGGGTTTTTTTATTCAGAGGATTGCGTCATTGGATCATTTTTCAACTGTTGTATTTTTGAATTTTTGGGGAGTTTTGTTTTCGAATGGATTTGTTTTTAGATTTATCTTCCATGGATTTATTGGATTTCCCCGATAGTCTAATGCTCCATACCTGTCAGTTATTTTTAAATATTATGGGTGGGAAATGTGTTTTTTAACATAGATTTTTTTAATTTAATAATTATAATATGTAATATTTTTTTGTGTTATTTTTTATATTTTATGTGACATAGTTATAAATATTAATTTAAAAGAAGAGTACAATTATGCTGTTTAAATGTTTTGCAGTTTTAAATGTTCATGGTGTTTAGAATTGTTATTGACATTGTGATTGAAGGCCGTTCCTTCAAGTACCTGGCCGCAAAGCTCTGGAACGACCTCCCTGACCCGATCAGAGGGATACAGGACCTGAAGTCCTTTAGGAAAGCGATAAAAACTCACCTCTTTTGCTAGTCTCCTTCCTTCTCCTGACCCCTCCCTCTGTTCACGTCTCTTACAGCAAGCGCCGGGACGCCCCTTGGCTGGGGCAGCTGTGCGCTATACAAGCCCATATAACATAACATAACATAACATTTTACAGTACAGATTTAGATATCATGTCTAAGTATTCTAGACCTTGGGTGTTTGCAAATAGTCTAGTTTTATGCTGTAGCTATTTATACATTGTTTTAGTTTGTTTACTTAGTTTAGGGCTGATTATTGTTAGGGATTACTCTAGTCTGAGCTCTTGATAGTTTTGCTCTTTATTAATAGCTTCTATCATTTTATGTAGGGTTGGTTGGTTTTCCTATTGTAGCTTGGAATGCATTATGCCATCCTTCCACTGCATTGTTCATTTTTTCTTTGTGAGCCAGAGTACTGTCATATAAGTTTCACCAAGGTATTTGGAATTTGAGTTGCCTAAGGTGCCCTGACCTATGTAACCTTCCTAGCCAAGTATCGTCGAAGTAATCTAGGAATAGAGTTATTTAGTTTAATTAGCCTGATTGAAGGGGATTTCAAGAAGTAGGTTGTAATGGTTTGCTACTTCAGGTTTTGGTACATAGATCAGAGCTATTTTTTTTAATTTGGTAGGCCAAGTTGCTATTGGTGGCATAATCTATACTTAAAGTAGATTTTTGTAAAGGCCTCCAGATACTCTGAAAAAAGTGGTAGTAGCAACCTTGTATTGCGTTGTGTGGGTATAATTTTAAAATTGATTGAATCATTGATTGTTCAAAATCAATGATGATTGTTTTCAGAAAGTAGTTGTGTATTGTTTTAATACTCTTAGGAGCTCTATGTTTGTGGTGTTCTTTTTATTAGGGAGTAGTGCTTATATGAAGAATATGTTAGTACATTCCTATTCACCATTGATTGGGTACCATTGATAAAAAGGCTTGGGGCAAATTTTGAATATGCCATCCATCATCCATGTCTCACAGTTTTTAAGTTTTTGTAAGTTGTTATTTGCTGCAAAGATGAGAATTCGTTTTTCATGAATTTTGTTATCATGGAAAAGAAAATTTTCATCTTTGTGAGTGATGGTACATTAGGTAATATTTGTATTTCAGCAAAAGTTTTAGGGGGTGGTGTTTGAGCGGTAGCTCTTTTAGTTCATGAAATTAATCGCTTTAGAGTTAGGTTAGGCGGTAGTTGTCCCGTAACATGCTCAGGTACCCTTTTTAACAAATTTTTAAGTATTTGGGTACTTGATTGTTATGAGCTGGTACTTGCTTCTCTGTAACCCTAGGCTTAGTGCAAGTAGTAGCGTTACGCGTAGTGCTACACGAAATGCGTACTGAGGTAGGAAAATGCTGTTCACAATGATTGAACAGTGCAGGATTCTTGTCCGCACTGTGCAATCATTGCAAACGGCATCTTGCACAGTGCAAGCAGTCATTTTCTACTGCTCGAGTAGATTTGTACTCGAGCGGCAGTTTTCTCAACGCGGACTGGTAGTTTCTCATTGCAAGATGTCGCGAGCATACGCGACCACTCGTAATGAGATACCTGACTCCCTGCGTTGAGAATCCCGCCGGGAGATTTGTTTTCCACGCTTACGATCAGCAACATGATTTTGCTGATTGCTAACGAATAAAAAGTCTCCCCAGGATGTCATTTTGCTCACTGGGGTCGCCAACTTGACGTTGAGGACCACGAGAAAGCAAAAAAATGCGAGCTGCGCTATTTTGCACCGTGCTACGTGCAATTAGCGTGTCGTTGCGCAAACTAAGCAAGCGTATCTTAGTTTTCTGCAAGGGCCTACTTCTCTGATTGTCTCGAGAGCATCTTAACCTCAATTTCAGTTACAGTGGGGGGATGGTTATGTTCTTTGACATTTACTACATTGGTTTCTATCATAGTTAGAGTATTATTTTCTGCATTTCCAATGTGTTTTGTTTCTACTCATTTTCTCTTGGGTTTAAGTGTATCCCATGTAGCAGAGAAGTAACTTCCCCTTTTGTAAAGTAATTATGTTGCTCCCTCTGCCATTTTTAGGTTAATCTGTGGATATATGTTTATATTTATTAATTATATGATTTTGAACAATAAATGTTTTTTTTAACCTTTATTTTTTAAATGTTCTCACCAAAACTGAGTGGTCATACACAGAATCCTTCAAGACAATATCCATTGACTTATTTTCATTAGATGCATTTGAGTCTTGAACACGTTGCACAATGAAATATACTTTACACGTTCTTGTTACAGCGGCAAAACCAGCACCAGACACACTTAGGGTTCTCTCAAGCACCAACACTTACATGCCACTGCTACAATCAGACTCACCATCCTGCTCACTACCAATCCCCATTGGATTCAACAAGTCCATGCATAACTCTCTCTATAGGCCATTGTCCTCCTCTTGCTTTTCATCCCTGCAATAAGCTTTCATATGCAGTTCCTCCACCAGGGACCACTTTTCCACATCTCTCATCTAACTATCAAACAATGGAGCCCACTCACCCATCCAGCAAATGGCCAACCTCCGTTTGGCCAACACCAATGCTAGCTTTTGTACCTTATTGCCCATTTTCCTTTTTTTGCGCTGTGGTACCAACCCCAGGAGGTACTATTCAGGCGTAGCTTCTATGTCGATTTCCACCCCTTCAATGAGCCTTATCACCATTACAATCTGTAAAAAATAAAACATAATTTTGTAATTTTAGTTAATTCAATTATTTATATTATTAAGTGTTTATTTTCATTCATTTGTAATTAAATAAATATACTTACTCTTTTTAGTTGATGGTAGATGTTCTGGTTTTGTTGATGTGTGTAGAAGCTGTTAAAAATAAAAGAACATTTGTTAGCTATGTTTTGCTATTTGTTTCAGTTTAGTTCTTTTAAATAATTTATGTTAGTTGTTGGTTAAGTCATATACTTACTTTGTGTTATATTTTTTTGTGTTGAATTGTCTAGATGCAATTTTAGTGCTTTTGAATCTGTTATATATAAAGGATATTATGTTATAATATTTTACAAGCTTTTTCAAAATGTATTTAGTTACAAAGGGCCTGAATATGATAGCGGTGAACCTGCCACCGGCAGCGTGCTTGTGGCGGGTTCATCGCCATCATGTGGCCATTCTCCACTCACCAGATAAGGATGGTGGCGGTGTGCCGGCGGACCGTCCACCATGGGTCTGACACAGGCAATCCTTACAATTGCCTGTTGGACTCGGCCAGCATACCTAGAATGGTGGCAGTGCCTAGGAGGCACTGTCGGCCACATTAGGATGCTGCATTTGGCCAGACTTTGAATGGCGGTTCCTCCGCCATTTAAAGGTTGGGAGGGATTGACTTTGGGGGCCCTTCGCGGTCCGAATTGTGCACGGGTAATGCAATTCCTAAATTTCACCTTAGAAAATACAGGGCTGCACTATATTGACTAGAAAATGGTACAGCCCTGTGTTTCCCCCTGCACTGGCACTAACTTTAGCTGCGTAGCATGTACGCAGGCACCCTTGCACCATAGGTCCCCCTGCCTGCACATTAACAGTCTTTAAATGCTGCTTTGTAACTTCTATTCGTGCTGCTTAATGCAACACACATCAAAGTTGTAAAATTAAATTAAATGAAATAGCATGTCTCCTCATTTCACCTGTTTAAGACCAGGTTTTCCGTAGTCTTAATCTTGGCACTGCCTCCTATAGTTGATGCCTAAATAGTAGGCAGCATCAAAATCAATGGGTGATGCTGTGGAATTCCCACCGCAATAAGCAATGACCTCCCCTTTCACGTTAAATACAGCTTGAAAGGGTGACTTATTTACAAGGCAGCATTAAACCATGTTAAATGGTTTAATGCTGCCTTGTGAATAAGGCGAGGGCCCTATCACCATCACAATGTCACTCAAAGTGACGTTGTGGTGGTGATAGGAGCTTGTTAATATGCCCCTGAATTTGTTACACACCGCTCCACATCACTTAACCTTCGTACGAGCCTAATCAAGTAAACCCTGACCTTCCTGCTGCAGCCATTCTTCTAGACTCTGAGAAGGTGTTTGGTTCACTCAAATGGCTTTTTTTGCATGCCACAGTGTGAAAACTGGGCTCTCAAAGGTATTATGAGATCTCGTTCAACTTTTGTATACTGCTCTATCGGCTTGGCTTTGGGTAAATGGCACTCTCACCGATCAGTTCACACTTTCTTGAGGTATCACGCAGGGAGCCCTCTGTCAATACTAGTATTCATCATTGCTATGGACCCCCTTATGCGTCATTTTCAGTAGCAGCACCTGGCACATGCCGTGCAGTTTCACAGTGGCCCCCTTCTGGCTTCTTTATACACAGACTGTGTGATGCTGTTTGTGCTTGACCCCAAATACGACCTCCCTCATCTTCTCCGTAAAGTGGACTGCTTTGGGGTTTTCTCAGGGCTTACCATCAACTGGAATAAATGTGAAGGATTTCCTCTGACTGAGGTCACTGTGCCCTGCCCTCTGGAGTTTCCCTTGTGGGTTGACCACTACTGGATATCTGGTTCTCCTGTTGTGAACAGACATATTTTGTATCCAACAATAATCAGCACAAATTACTACACTTTAAATATTTACACAGATCATATGCCGACCCTCACCTCATAGCCAAGATTAACCCTACCAAATCCCATTGCTGCTCTAAATGCACAGCTAAACATGCAAACCTCTCACATCTAGATTAGAATTGTTCCTCAATACTAACATATTGGAAGGAATTGTTTTTACTGCTATCATTCAATCAACCAAGAATATGTAGAGCGCACTAATCATCTGTGAGGGCCTCAAGGTGCTGAGGGGAGGGGGGTGCACCTATTGCTCAAAGAGCCAGGTCTTGAGTTGTCTCCTGAAGGTGAGCAGGACCTGAGTCTGTCGTAGGTGGGTGGGGAGGGTGTTCCATGTCTTGGCAGCGAGGTAAAAGAATGGTCTTTATTCCGTTGGTCGTCCTGTGGATGCCTTGAATGTTTACAAGGGCAAGGTTAGCGGAGCGAAGGAGGCGGTTCAGGGTGTAGAAGGTGAGTTGTTTGTAAGGTATACTGGTCCAATGTTGTGGAGTACTTTGTGAGAGTGGGTGAGGAGCTTGAAGGTGATCCTCTTTTTGACTGGGAGCCAGTGCAGGTCTCTCAGGTGGGCTGTGATGTGGGTGCGGCGGGGGATGTCAGGGATGAGGCATGCAGAGGCGTTCTGAATGCGTTGTAGTTTTTTCTGGAGTTTGGCTGTGGTTCATGCATAGAGGGAGTTGCCGTAGTCCAGTCTGCTGCTGACAAGGGCCTGGGTGACTGTCCTTCTGGTTGCCATGAGGATCCATCTGTAGATCTTGCGAAGCATGCAGAGGGTGTTGAAGCAGGAGGAGGAGATGGCATTGACTTGCTGGGCCATGGAGAGCAATGAGTCCAGGATGACCCCCAGGTTGCATGCATGGTCGGTGGGTGCCGGTGCGGCTCCCAGTGCTGTCGCCAACAAGAGTCGTCCCAGGTGGAGGGGGTGGAGCCAAGTATGAGGACGCCTGTCTTGTCCAAGTTCAGATTCAGGCGACTGTTCTTTATCCATTCAGCGATGGCCTTCATTCCTTCGTGGAGGTTGTTTTTGGCAGTGTCGGGGTCTTGAAGAAGGAGAGGATCAGCTGGGTGTTGTCGGCTTAAGAAATGATGTTGAGGTTGTGTGATCAGACAATGGTGGCGGACGGTGCCATGTAGATGCTGAAAAGGGTTGGGCTGAGGGATGATCCTTGGGGTACATAGCAGGCGATCTTGGTGGCTTTAGATCAGAATGGAGGGAGGGAGACCCTCTGGGTTCTGTCAAAGAGGAAGGAGTGATCCAGTTCAGGGCTTTGCTGCGGATCCCTGCATCGTGGAGGTGTGTACGTTGGGTGTGGTGGCAGATGGTGTCGAAGGCGGCCGAGAGGTCCAGGAGGATGAGGGCCGCAGTTTCGTCATTATTCAGCAGGGTAATGATGTCGTTGGTGGCAACGATGAGGGCGGTTTTGGTGCTGTGGTGGCTGAGGAAACTGGATTGGGACGGATCCAGGGTGCTGTTCCCCTCGAGGAAGTGGGTCAGTTGCCTGTTGAGGATCTTCTCAATGACTTTCGCTGTGGACGGGAGCAGGGAGATGGGAGGAAGTTCTTGAGGTCCTTTGGGTCCTCCTTGGGTTTCTGGAGTAGGGCATTGATCTCGACGTGCTTACAGCTATCCGGGAAGGTGGCGGTCTCGAAGAAGCTGTGGATGGTCTTTCAGAGTTGGGGTGCATTGATGGACCTTGCTTTGTTGAAGATGTGATGAGGGCAGGGGTCAGATAGTGAGCTGGAATGGATGGTGTTCATGATTTGAACAGTGTCACTGTCGTTGACGTGGGTCCAGAAGAACAGGAGGTTGGTGTGGCTGAGGGGTGGTGAGTCTATGGTGTTGGAGGCTGTCGGGAGGGTGTGGGTGTTGAAACTGTTGTGGATGTCTGCGATCTTGCAGTGAAAGAAGGTGGCCAGGGAGTCGCATAGGTCTTGCGACGGAGGGATGTGTTCGAGCAGGAGCTGGGGTTGGAGAGTTCCTTCATGATGTGGAAGAGCTCTTTGCTATTGTGTGTGTTGTTGTCGATGCGTTCCTTGAAGGAGATCTTTTAGTGGCTCAACTGAGTTGGTTCTGCTTGTGGCTGGCGGTCTTGTAGGTTGCATGATTGTCCTGAGTCTGTTCATGGCGCCACTTTTCCTCGAGTCTTTGGCAAGTCCGCTTGGAATCCTGGAGGTTGGTGGGGACCAGCTGGCCTCTCTGTTGGAGCAGCTGTTGAGGGTTTCTTGATTGGGGCAATAGTGTTGGTGCAGTCCTCGATCCATTGCCTGAGGTTGTGGGTGGCAGTGTCAGTGGTGTTGGTTGGTGGGTCTCAGCCGAGGGTGGTGATCAGCTGGACTTCAGTGACTTTGTTACAGCTGCGACGCGGGATCCATTGCGGGTGGTGGGTTTCTTGAAGGTGAAGTGGATGCAACAGTGGCTGGTCCAGTGGAGTTCGTGGTGTGGTTGAAGGTGACATGGTTGCTGGCGGTAAAGATGGGGCCAAGTGTGTGTCCAGTGGAGTGGGTGGGAGTTGTGATGAGCTGTTTGAGTCTGAGGTTGGCAAGGTTTTCAAGCAGGGTGATGGAGTTGCTGTCATTGGTGTTCTACAGGTGGAATTTCAGGTCTCAAAGGAGGATGTAGTCTGTAGAAGCAAAGGCGTGCATGCTGACGAAGTCGGAGATGGAGTCACTGAACTATGGTCTGGGTCCGGGGGTCTGTTATTAAGGGTTCCTCTGAGGGTGGTGTTGGGGTCATCTGTGGATCTGGAAGTGCAGGTTTTCAGCGGCGCTGGAGGTGTCTTAGCAGCTGGTCGAGATTCTGAGGATATTCCTGCGGACAATTGCGATTCCTCCTCCTGATCTGTTGGTGCAGCCCCTTCGGGTGATCTTATAGCCGTCCGGCTGGCTGTGGTAATATCGGGCACCGAGGAGGGGTTAATTTAGGTTTCCGTCAAGAAGGCGGCGTCTGGTGAAGCTGAGTAGAGTAGGTCCCAGAGTTTGATGACGTGCTTGTGGATGGAGCGGGTGTTGAGTAGTATGCATCAGAGATGCTTGTGTCCTGCCCTGATGGGTGGGGCAGGACGTGCGGGTCTTCTGTGACTGGTGAAGCTGCAGCTTTGGCAGGAGAAGGGTCCGTTTGTGTGCTTCGGGGAGGCCTGGAAACAGTTTAATGATCGGCCTGCATTGAGATCGTTGAGGGAGTTTGCATTGTAGCGGTGTCTGGTATTGTGGCTCTTGTGGAGGCCAGGGGGTCTGATGCTGGGCACGGTCCAGGCACTGACAGGCCCAGACAGGCCTGCCTTAGGCGCACCTTTGGCATGCCAGCGGCGTGACCACACAGCAGTCACCATATAAAGGGGTGGGGGCGGGTGCAGCAAGAGGTGATCACAGATGATGTAAATCGAACTTGTCCCCACCCCACTGCTGGCATTGTTGGGCTCTGTTAATCTGATATCGCTCTAATATTGGCACCACGATCTAATGTACTGCGATACCACAAGTGATACCTATGCTTCACTACAACCACCAATCTCCAGACCTAAAATATATATGGCAACTATTGCGAGAATACTTGTTGCTTTGTCCTGAAGTGAGAGTGGGGGTCAACTGCGGCTAATGTTTACCTTGCACAGTACCATGTCACTGTAAACATGCAACCATTGTTCTGTTTGACCTCATACTGATGTCTTCATTAGACTCCAGTCACAATGTCTTTCAAAAGGGTTCACCTTACCTGCTGCATGCTTCTCCCTATGACTGCATATTGTTCTTCTCTCCTTCCTTTCTTGACACAATGTACTTTCCACCTGTTGTCACATATGCTATTTTATTCCCCTTTTTTTCCATTTGACTCTTCGATATACTCTTTGCTGAACCCTCTGTATTTTCCTTGATGTACATGCTGGTGACTACTTAGTACATTTACTGGCCCTGTATTTTTTTTCCGGGGGTTGTTTTTTATTTCCTGGGGATATTGCAAACTCCTATAAATAAAGTTTTAAAAATGATAGGATAGCATGGAATAAGTTGAGTGGAGTACATGATGTGGCTATAGACCTGCTGGATTTGTAAGTAAGAGTTGTTTTGTCAGAGGCCTATGGGGAATTGATAGTCTACATGACAATCAAGTCAAGTGTGGTGGCTTTTACAACATTAATCTCTGGTAATGGGACTCTGTTTGAAAAATGTCTCACAGCACAATGCAATAAGCATGCTACTTTTTCACTCAGTGTCAAAGTGTTAGTGCAAGTATAGTTGACATAGTTTTAGCAATACAAATTACAAATTACAAGCAGTGTTGGCACATACTTGTGTCTGCCAGTAGCGAACACACTCTTGCAACATTGTGCAAGTGCTTCCTTGTTGTTGGCTTGGTTCCAATCATTAATGTATCTACACCTGCCTGTAAAACCTCCATCATCATTGTCATTGACTATTAAGCAAGTGCTGCACTATATTCAGTTCACTTTTGGTAACTACTTTCATTGATATGCTCTCCACACCACTGGAGTCAAGCAAGCCGGGCTGAAGACGGCTGAAATGCCAGAAACCGGTCCTCGGAAGCTTGTTTCCAGTCCAGGGAAGGCATGGCTTGGCAGTTCGGGCTGGACTGTTCCCATGAGGCACAGGGTCAGACTGATTTGCGTATGGCTGGGTTCAAACTGGAATGGCATGGTGAGCAAAAAAACGATGGATTTAGGCCCATATCTCTGTACTTGGGTGAATGTATGACATCGTTCTGCATTCTGTCCATCAACTGTTGTTTTTGCATTTGTCTCCCCGAGTGGGACGGGTATGCTCAGACGGGAGTCCCGTGCTCTCCATGCCACTGGAATCAAGCTATCCAGGCTGGGCTGAAAGCCGGAAACCGGTCCTTGGATGCTTGTTTCCAGTCCAGGGAGGACCTGATTTGGCAGTACGGGCTGGATTGTTCCCATGGGGCACAGGGTCAGAACTGATTTGCATATGGCTAGGTTCAAACTGGAATGGCATGGCGAGCAAAAAAACGATGGATTTATGCCCAGATCTTTGTACTGGGGTGAATGTATGACATTGTTTTGCATTCTGTCCATCAACTGTTGTTTTTGCATTTGTCACCCGAGTGGGGCGGGTATGTTCAGACGTGAGTCCCGTGCTCTCCATGCCACTGGAATCAAGCTATCCAGGCTGATGAAGGCTGAAAGCCCGAAACCGGTCCTTGGATACTTGTTTCTAGTCAAGGGAGGACCTGGCTTGGCAGTTCGGGCTGGACTGTTCCCATGGGCCACAGGGTCAAGACTGATTTGCATATGGGTGGGATCAAACTGGAATGGCATGGTGAGCAAAAAAAACAATGGATTTAGGCCAAGATCTCTGTACAGTCATTGTAATTTTGTTTATTCGAATTTACTTTATTTTGCCAAAATTGGTGTGGGATTATTTTGTTTGATATTTTCACTGTATTACTGTTTTTGTATGGCATAAATACTTAACACTTTGTTTATAAGTTTAGTCTGACTGCTTTTGTGTCAATTTACTACAGGGTTAAGCAGAGGTTTATCTAGTGCCTTTTGTGGTTCACCCTGTAACAGGATTGTATTTATTATTGCAGTGATCCTTATTAGCCGATTTATTACATTGGTGTCCAGTGTTGAGTTCCAGTGCTTGTGTTTGTGCAGTGCCATTTAGAGATTTGTGGACAAATTAACATGTCTTATAAATAATTCAACATCAGAATCATTTTTTAAAATGCTTTTTGATTGGCCACACTTTATCTCCTCTTTCTAAATGTAATTCCTCATATGTGTACACCTGCGTACTTGCTGCAAGCATTGAAGGTGTCCTCAGCAACAGTGAAGACTACAATTTGTTGAATCTGAAACAATTGTGCAGGGAATGAGGGACGCAGGTGGGCAAAAGCTCCAAGAAGAAGGAGCACCAGATTTCCCTCCGAGCATTAAAGGAGGCATGTTAGCTGCAGTCTACAGCTTAGGAAGAGGATGAGGATGCTGTGGAAGAGGAGGCTGAAGTATGGGATGAGGGTGAAAACCCCCTGAGCAAGGCTGCAGAGGAGAGAGGAAAGCGACAGCAGTGAGGTCCCCTGCTGAATCCATAGACGGTAGCAGTGTCCTCCCACAATCTACTCCCTGATGAATTGTAGGACATGAGAGAAGAAAGAGAGCTAAAACTGCAACTGGCCCAGTTGAAACTGGCTGCAGAATAGGAGATAGCTGAAGCAGAGAGAGTTCTAGCCAAGGAGAAGACTGTTGCAGAGAAAGCCCTAGGCAAGGAAAAGGTTGAAGCAGAAAGAGCCTTGGCAAAAATCAAGTTGGCTTTTGAAGCTGAGAGAATAGCAGCTGCCAAGGCCTTTGAAGAAAAGTAACTGATGCCAGCTCATTAAATGAGTCAAAATGGAACTAAATGACAAACAGCTCTCAGACTCCAGCAGCAATGTTGGCAGAGACAATGCATTTTCCAATAGACACATATGGAGCCACATCTCCAGAGACCTGGCGCCTAATGTTGGGGCGGGGAATGATATTGATAAGTGGTTTTCTTCTTATGACACCTGCGCTCTTCCTCTGCCTGTCCCTCCCACACCAACCGCATCCGCCACAGCAGCAATGGAGGATGCTCCTTCTCCTACCTCACTGCGATCACCAAAAAGGACCTCCCGCTTCACCTAAGGACCACATCATCTCTGCTGGAATTAAAAAAATGACTCAAGGCTTACATTATCAACTGAGCCCCTTGCAGCAATAATCTCCCAGTGTCTGAATACACTCATGAGTGATTACCCACTCTATACACATCCAGTTTGATTAATTAATTGGTGAGGTATCCTATCACATGCATTGGGTGCCAGAGGGTGACTAGTCTATAGAAGTACATGCCAGATGTAGAGAGGGATACCTTGTTAGCTTTAGGGGTTACTGGCCAGATGGCCTATGCCCCCATAAAAGCACCCCTTATTACAAAGTGTGGTCTTACCCAAAAAGAGAACACTTTCTTTTTTTTTTCTTCTTTCTTTCTGGTATTTATATTGTTGCTAGGCCGGCATATCATAAGATGCTTCCCACCAATCTACAAACTTTAAGGGATTTAAAAAAAAAATCATGATCCTTTCCTGGATATTCTCAGCTTTACTTTCTTGTATATACATTGAGGCTATATATACTTCTCTTGCGGTGTACTCCTCCACTGTAATAATTTACCTTGGCGGCCTATGTCACTGGCCCTGCACAGAAAGTGCTCAGCGCCTACAAAAGTGTGACCCTTACGCCACCTCACCTTTTTTCACGGAGACTTCTAAATTTGATGCTGCGTCCTCTCTCTTCCTTATTCTCCTCCTTGAGCTTCCTTCCTCTCTGGGAGATCTGTTTAAAATGGAGATAAGGCAAGATCCCAAAAGGCTCAATGCCTTCATCATCAATTACCCATCTAACCACTCTAAGAACGCAGCAAAAAAATACAAACAATGAATCCTTAAAGCGTATCCAGAAACTCTAATCTCTGACCCTTATTTCTGCACTAACAAAGGCACTGTGGTTAATAACTTCATCTTTTATACCAGGAAACGTGCTTGCTGGCATACCGTGGACTTCACAAGCCCTGTTCTACCCAACCCTCAGCACAATTGCCTCGCCCCCATTGCCGTGGCTCAAACCTCATCATCTAAAGGTCCTCTAGTACTCTCCGATCAGTTTCCTATCCTGGAACTTATCACCACCAAAGTGGTCCCCACAGACCTTCACCAAGTCCATCCAACTCCGCTTCCCTCTCCGGTACACCCTACATCCCTCGCCCATAATTCAGACTTAGCAGTTCACCTAGATGATATGTCTCTACAACTGCTCCGTCCTACGCCTGAGATACATGACCTAAAAGCCCTCTCAAATGATCTTTTCAACATGTTCAGTTCTTTAAATTGGCCCAGAGACACCACTGTGGACATAGATCACATAGGTCATTTGTTAGCCCCCACCCCTTTTGAAACACATTCCCTTGCCTAACTCCACTCCATGCCCCAGAAGCAGTGAGTCCCTCTCGGCATCCACTGATCTCCAAGATCATCTCAACTCTTGCTCTTCATGGAGCAACTCTAGCCTGACCCCACGAGGCATATTCACTCCATCCTCTCCAACGCAAATAGAGTCCCTCCCCACAATCTGAGATCTAGCAACTCTGACAACCTGACCATGCTGAAAGTCACCCAGTCCCCTTCCTCCGTAAAGCCCCCAGATCTCAAATGTGCATTATTAAACTGCAGATCAGACAGAAAACATGCCTCAGATATCTTTGACCTCATCCAACACAATGACTAAGATATTATCATTCTCACAGAGACTTGGCTAAATCCAGCCTCAAATCCTATCCTAGACCTCCTAGTACCTCCCACTCAATATATATTCAGGCTTGACGAATTCTGAAGCTGGGTGGGGGTCTAGCCTGTATTTACAGCAGTACTCTCTCGATTTCACACTTGGAGTCGTCTTGTGAATACCTCGGGCTTAGCATTGCAAGTAAGATTCTACAGATCTGTAAACTACACACCTTTTACCACCCACTGGGGTAAAATCTCCCTTTCATTCAGCAATTAACTGATATCATCACTAGCAAAGTTGACTGTGTGGCTTCGGTGTCACAAATCTTCCTTGGGAACTTCAACCTGCATTGGTCCAACCCCAATGACCCTGCGGTATCCGGCCTTAAAACATTTCTAAATTATCAAGATTTGATTCAGCACTGTGACTAACCAACACACACTAAAGGTGAAACTCTAGACCTCATCATTTCCAAAGTACAGAACATCACCTTAGAATCTACAACCCTTTGTGAATGGTTGGACCATAACAGCATCCTCTTTTATATCGACAGGGAGGTGGTGTTAAAGAAGGCTCAACCTCTTAAATCAAAGTTATGGATAAGGGATCTCAGATCAATAAACCTTGACAATCTAGCTGCCCAATGTATATCCGTCCTTTCCTCCCATGCAGACCTGGTCGAGGTGTAAACTTCCATGGACTCCTCCAACTCAACCATGGCCGTCATCATGGATGACGTTGTTCCTCTCCAGCTTAAAAATACGGCATCAAAAATATCCAAACCGTGGTACAATGAGAGTTTAAACTCAGAACTTCACAACCTTAGAGCTGTTGAATGCTCCTGGTGATCCAAACCCTCTTCGGACCAACTAAAACTACTGAGAGAGGTTAGGAGCCTCTACAATAAACAAGTCAAGAGAGCTAAGTCCGACTATTTCAGACTACAACTAGACCAAGCAGCAAAACGACCCAGGAAACTCTTCAAACTCGTCAAACAGCAATCAGCTAACAGTCCTATCCTTTCTGATCATTGTGGCAACCCACCCTCCTGTGAGGAATTTTCAGTCTTGTTCTAGTATTTATCCTATAAACCCAAATGTTGGGCAACCAATCACATTTGATCTGGCCATGTGATTGGTTGGCCAGACTGTTCAGTCCATGTTTACATTCTAAAACACAGTCACTTTAAATCTGATATGACTTTTAACTCTCCAACTTGACGTTAGAACTGAGAACTGGGTCCGTCTCCCACTCACATTGTGTTATCAGCAAGCTCAACATAAAAGACTGTATACTCTGATATAATTTGTAACTTGCTGTACAAATTAAAAGGACATTTTGGTGGTTTTTAAATGTATTGGTTATGTTTTTATATTGTGAGTTTTACTTAACAAAACAATAAATTACTTACTTACTTGTCAGCAACTAGGGGTTAAGTCTGATGGATCTCATCCATTGCACCTTTTAATTGTGACTTATACACACTGATTGGAGAAATATTCCACAAGACGGGGGGCGGAGCTTGCTGGCGTCCATGCCGGACGTGTGAGCTTTGAGCTCCGCGCTATTGCCCCAATTACATCCTCTTAAACTATCCTAACAGTGACAAAATTCCCTAATTTGTGGTGGAGGTCTGCCCTGCTCTCCTCGGAGCGCCCGGACGCATCGAAATCGGGCGGCTTGGAGGCCGTGAACTGCCCCGTGAAAGAAGGTCCAGGCGGCGGTGGACTAGGCCGGAAGCCGCGGCCTTTCCTGGGAGGAGTGCCCCGACGACGTCGCTCTGCGTGCGGACTTAGTGACGTGGGCAATCCGGTCGGGTGGCCCCACGGCCGGAGTGAAAGCGCCCGCCTTCCCGGGATTCCTTTTCACCCTGCCGGGTGACACACGGAGGCGGCCTACGGTGAGTCACTCCGGGACTCTCTCTAGTGGTAGCCTAGAGACGGCTGAGTAGCCCCTGGGAAGCTGCCATCGGGGGCGCTACCTGGATCCCCATAGTTGTGCCGCTGCTAGCGTAGGTCCTGGCCGTGGAAGCCTCCTGATCGCTGCGGCCGCTTACTGGGTGCTTGGCGCCCTGTGCGCTCCGACTTACCTGCACTGGGTCTGAGACCTGACCTGGGGTGCCGGCGCACGGAGAGTGGACCCGGGGGCACCTGGTGGATACCGCGCAACGGGGGTGAGGCCTTGCCCCCAGCTGCCGCTCCTACTCCTGGACACTGCGCCTCCCCCGGACTTCACTGGGCCCTACTGGTCGCGGTATAGGGAGACGTCCTGTGATCCCGAAGGCTGGTGTACTCCAGGACAAACACCGACCGCCATTTTGAAACTGGGTCTGGCCTGGGAGCGGCCATTTCGCACAGCCTACAGTCTTGCCCTTGGCTGCACTACGGGACTGCGTTCACAGAGGAGATCTGGTCCGCTTTGGTCGGTTGTGGATGTAGAGATTGGCTTGGTGATGCACCCTCCATCTCTGTGGGACTGAGAAGGTGACAATCGCTGTTAACACCTGGCTGGGGATTTGTTTTGTGCCTGCACTGGGATGGGCAGCGCGTTCTAGGGACTCTTCACACAAGAATGGTAATGAACTCACTGGCAGAGACACGTGGCGTGCCATCGCTACGGGTGTGAGGGGGACGCGCATTTCTACAGTGTCCCTTAAAAATCCTGGCATACCGAGGTGATCGAGTGCTGCTACTTGGGGAAAGACATCTGCGCCGACGTTGAGGAGAACACTGGTGCGCTCCACCGTGCTGAGGTCACCAAGGGTGTTCCACGCCTGCATGTCCACCACACTGACCATGGGCAAGAACGATAAGACTCAACCCAAACTCACATTTGAGCAGCGACGTGCCAAGGGATCCGAAGTGCCTGCGCCGGAGACGTCCCCCAAAGGAGCGTCCGCTGCTGGCTCCGCGGGCTCGGATATTCGAGACATGCTTGTTGCAATGGAGAAAGGAATACAGGACAGCATAGCCTCGGTTGGGGCCAAAGTTGACGCCTTGTCCTATCGCATGGATCGCATGTCCGAGCGGGTGGACAAACATGCCGAGCGCCTCGACATGGCAGAGCGGCGGCTGACGGAGGCGGAGGAGGCTCAGATGGAGTGGGACAAGGACAGGAAGCAATTCGGACGGCTCCTGCAGGTGATCCAAGATAAGTCGGAGGATTTGGAGGCGAGGTCACGAAGATCCAACATCTGTATTACCGGTGTGGCGGAGACTACGCAGACCGGCAAGATGGAGCTCTTTGTGGAGAAACTCCTGAAGGTCTTGCTTGGGGACGACGTCTTCTCCCCCATGTTCATTGTTGAGAGGGCCCACCGCTCTCTGGGCCCCAAACCGAAGCCGGGCGCAAACCCGAGACCCATCATAGCGAAGTTCCTGAACTATCGAGACAGAGACACTGCACTTCACTTGGCTAGAGACAAGGGCAGGCTGCAATTTGAGGGGATGGACATCTCACTCTATCCAGATTTCACGGCAAAGGTCCAGATGGAAAGGAAGCAATTTGCGCCCTACAAGCAGCAGCTGCGGGATCTTGGATTGGACTACGCGATGCTGTACCTGGCAAAACTTCGGATTAACAGACAGGGGCACTCGCACCTCTTCACTGACCCACGGGAGCTGCAGAAGTCCTTGAAGGTGTGGGCCCAAGAGCGCAGAAATAGCCCCAGTACGGATCAGGATGGCCACGCTTCGTCCTCGTTATTGGAGGAGCAGGATTGAGCGCCCTGCCCTATAGGCACCGGACGCGACCTGGCTGTGATTGACACTGTTTTGCCAGGTGGATGCTGCCTGGAGTTTTGAAGCCGGCGGAGTGCTGATTACGTTGTAACCTCGTGCCTCCACTGGCGTCCTGGCTTAGTGACTGGAACTTATAGATGGGTGAGATCTTACTGATTTGATACTGCAATGTGGGGGCCCAGGGCGGGTTCCTCGTTTAAATTGGCTGGGTCACGGCGCAGCTTTAGCGCTTTGTAAGACGGGTCTGCTCTGCACTTGTTGTATGGGGGGCGCTGCACTGCCGGGAGCGGGGTGGAGTGCCACGGAGCGCTTGGTGGACCAATCAACATATTGGCACTGACAGTCTGCATGGGGCATGGCACTGGAGTATGGTAGCACAGTGGTATCGAACAGTCAACTGATTGCTTTGTTGGCAACGTCTGCCCCTGAGCTTTTGGCTTGCGGACTCCGGAGAGAGTCACCTCAGAGACTGTACTGGTTGGGTTACAGGGGGGATGGGGGGGATAATGCGATCTGTCTGACCAGGTTGGGGGTGGTCGGCTGTGGGAGGGGGGAGGGGGATACTTGGTTGCTCCGGTTGGGGCGGTTTGCATTGTTGAATTTTGGAATTCAGTTTCAAGGGGAGGGTGTGCCAGGAGACAGGGGTGTTGTAGCGAGTTCTGTGGTCCGAACTGCGGAGCCCAGGTGGGCTAGGTATCCTCTGTGGGACTATCAACCAGTGCGGAAGGTTAATGGAGGAGAGTGAAGCTCGAAGGATGAATGATGGCTCGGGCTGTTTAAGAGTGCTGACCTGGAATGTGAGGGGGCTGAACGATTATAGGAAGCTGCGGAAAGTTATAAGCTATCTGCACAGGCACTGCATAGATGTAGCCCTTCTCCAAGAAACGCATCTCCCGCTTTCCAGTAAAATGGTAACTTCTAGAGTTCTGAGCGGCTGCAGTGTGGCGGCAGGTTTTACTACTCACTCAAGGGGGGTGGTGACGTGGGTGAACCCCGGATCGAAACTAAAGCTGACTCCGCTCTCTGTGGACCCGGAGGGCAGGTATCTCATCGCCCGTTGCTTGGGTAAGGGGCAAGATCTGTTGTTGGTGAATGTTTACGGCCCAAATTTTGACAATCCTGCTTTTTATTCATCGCTGGCAGATATGTGCAGAATGTATGTTGGTTCCAAAATGATGTGGGGGGGTGATTTCAATTTTGTGATGCACCCGGACCTGGACTGGTCAACGGGGTCAGTCCGCAGCCCTGCGGCGTCTGCTGCTCTCATGCACTCTGAACTAATCAAATTAGACTTGGCGGACGCATGGAGACACAGGCATCCAGGGAAGGGGGGTTACACGCATTACTCAGCCTACCATGATATACACAATAGGATCGACTATTGGTTTGTGTCGACCCCGCTACTGAGAACAGTGACGAACTGCACGGTTCTCCCCCGTACATTGTCAGATCACTCACCACTGTTTTTGATCCTCACTGCACTTGCTAGGAAAATCCCTCCGTTCACGTGGCGGTTCCCCCCATACTCTTTGTTGGATGAGGCATTCAGAGGGGAATTAGCTGAGGACATAGATACGTTCTTTGTTACCAACTTGTGGTCAGTGGATAGTTTTCAAACAGTGTGGGACACTTTTAAGGTTTATAACTGTGGGATGGCGATGGCTAAGCACTCCGTGGTTCTCCGTTCCATTAGACAGAGGCTCAAACAGCTTGAGACACAATTAGCAGACTTGGAGAAGCAGCATAGGCGCACGTCGGACAAGGACTCGGAGGAACAGATTAAAAAGTTAGTACGGGAATTCCATGAGGAGGCGGACAGGGAGGTCAAACATATGGGGAAGTATGCCACAGCCCGAACATACGGGGAGAGGGACCGCCCGGGGGCTTTGTTAGCCAGATTGATACGGAATGGTAGACCCCAACTTGTGGTGGAGGAGTTGGTTACGTCCACGGGTAGAGTAGTCATGGAGGAATCTGACATAATAGCGGAATTTAAGGACTATTACTCTAAACTCTACAGCTCAAGAGCTGGGCAAATGGAGGATGAGATAGACGACTATCTGAGTTATATCAGGATGCCCTTCCTAGAAAACTTTCAAAGAGAATTTCTCATGATGCCCTTTCAACGTGACGAAATCCTAGAGGCGCTGGAAAGTATGAGATCATCCAGTGCGCCAAGCGCCGACGGCCTAACAGTAGCCTTTTATAAGGCCTTTAAGGATACCCTCATACCACATTTAATGTCCCTTTTTGACCATATATGCCAGCAGGGTAGTATGTCCAAGTCCATGCGTGAGACCCTTTTTGTCACAATCCCCAAGCCAGGGAAGTCCCCTAGAGAGTGCAGCTCCTACAGGCCGCTATCGCTGCTTAATGTGGACGCCAAGTTGTATGCGAAAGTACTAGCGGCGAGATTAGCCATAATAGTTCCAGAAATGGTTGCCCCGGAACAGGCGGGATTCGTGCCAGCTAGGAACCTGACGTATAATCTCCGTACGGTTCTTGGTACCATTTAACATGTGCGGCAGGATACCAAGGCACTGGCAATCTTTCTGGACATGGAGAAAGCCTTTGACTCCGTGGAGTGGCCCTTCATGTTACGAGTTTTGCAGAAATATGGGCTGGGGGAACCCTTCTTGCAAATGTTGGGCGCCCTCTACTACAAACCCTCGGCGTGGTTAAAACTGGGAGATACGGACACAGACCCCATTGAGATCAGCAGAGGCACCAGGCAAGGCTGTCCCCTGTCGCCGTTATTGTATGCACTTGTGGCGGAGCCCCTGGCGTGCGCGATCAGGCAATACCACGCGCACGAGGGAATTAACTTCCCTACGTACAAGATAGGTATCTCCACATATGCGGATGACACCTTGCTCTATGTGAGGGATCCGGAGACTAATCTTGCCTCAGTTCTACGGGAGGTAGTGAAATTCGGAGCGGGTGAACTGGGCCAAATCGGTGGCACTCCCACTCACTCCAGTTACTACCCTCAGATCCCATAAGGTATCTGGGAATCCGGCTACATACTGACCCCGAACTATTGGTTCGGGAGAACTACGGGAGGGCATACAGCAAACTCGAAGATGATGTAGAGATTTGGAATAGACTGCCACTCTCCCTGATGGAGAGAATAGCTTTAATGAAAATGGTGGTGCTACCTAGGTTTCTGTTCCTCTTTTCCAACATTCCTGTGGTGTTATCCAAATCCTTTTTTCAATGGCTTACGCAGACCCTTATTAGACTGGCGTGGGGTGGCAAACAGCCTAGAGTCCGATGGAAGACACTCCTACTTCCCTACGAAGAGGGGGGCCTGGGAGCCCCAGATTTAGAACTATATTATCGGATAGCGCAAGCGTCGCATCTCCACACGTGGATTCACGGGCCCCCTGACATACCACACGAAAAACTGGAAAAGCTGTTTGCGGAACCGGTGCCTCTCCCGGCCACAGTGTGTCACCCGGTAGACCGCAGGACGGGGGTTTTTGACTCCATCACGGTTACGAATCATGCATGGCATGAATTACTGAAAAGACAGGGAGGTGTTCAGCTTTACTCCCCTCTTATGCTGGTGGAGTGGGCGGTATGGATTCCCCCACTTGCGGACAAAGGGGTTGTGAAGGCGTTACAGGAACTCAGAATTGCAAAGCTAGGAGATCTGTTCTTGGATGGCACTCTGAAAACGCTCCCACAGATTCTCCAGTCGCAGACGGGGAAGTCGCTCCTACACTCCTTTCAATACCACAGGGTGCGCAGCGCCCTGCAGGGACTGCTTGGCCCGGAACTAGCAGAACCCCAGGAGGTGCCGGAACTTACCTATGTGATTAAGAATCCCGCTACCGGCAAACTAGTGTCCAGGCTCAAAAAAATGGGGGACAAACATAGGACTTGTCTGCAACCTCCGGCTCGGGTGACCTGGCAGACTGATCTTCAAATGCAGATCTCGGATGAGATGTGGGTCTATTGCTGCTCTAACACCAAGAAAATATCTCTGAACAATAGACATAGATTGATACATTTTAAATACTTACAGCGGGTCTACTACACCCCGGAGAGGCTGCATAGATATGGCCTGAGGGACTCTGCGGCTTGTGAGTGATGCCGATTTCCAAACGCGGATTTCATGCACATGGCTTGGGCCTGCCCTGGCATCCACAGGTTCTGGACGGAGGTATTCACGGCATTAGGCCTGATTCTAGGCATGGACCTTCAGCCTGATCCTGCCATGGCATTGCTGGGTTATTCCAAATCTCTCCCGCTGGCGATGCGCAGAATGGCTGACATTGCGTTACTTACTGCCAAGCGAGCAGTAGCCATGTGCTGGATGAGAGGGCCCCTACCGACAAAGAGGAGATGGGAGTCGGATCTGCTGTACTGTAACACGCAGTCGATGACTTATAGCGAACTGCTTCCCCCTAAGAGTCGCCCCAAAGATTTCTGGGGGCTGTATAGGGCCTACCTGGACGCTAAAGATGACACTGACCCAGGTACGGATCCTGAAGATGCAGATGATGGGGATGCTCGGTAAGAGGAGACGGAGCACCTGGAGTGCGATATCATGCCTGATTAGGGATGCTGCCAACATATAAGGGAGGGGTCTGTACTACAGGGAGCCCGGTACTACACAAGGGGAGTTTGACCTGCGGGTGATCGGGGGTATAACGATGGGAGGGGGTGATGCAGGCTGGGCATTGGTAATACACTGGACTCGTTCCGTGGGGTGGATCACTAGAACTCATATATTAGCTGCACGGATGACTTGTCCATAAGTACACACACTGAGGACACTGGCACACCTGGGGTGGGAGATCCACTGGGGAGAGAGTGGGTGTTGAGTTCTTGTGGGGGGGTTTGGTTCTTCGTACAGTTTTATTTACGGTACACTGCCTCCTGGACTACACACTCGATGGTTCTGTAGACTCTAAGCATCAATATAGACGAGGCTGCTGGGGGCGCACACATCATGGCCACGCTGTATGACATCAGGGTGTGACTGTTATGGTCACTCTTCGGACATTAAGGTACTATGCATTTATGTGCTCAACCCTTGTCGCCGCCAGGCCTCCTGGATGCTGGCATACAGGCTGTGTACACACTAACTGGTTTGAAGTAGTGTGATGATGTGGTCTGCTGCCGGCCTCAGGGTTGTGGGCTGTATAAGCTGTGTACCGAGTACATATGCAATAAAGTATAAAGTTAATTAAAAAAAAAGAAATATTCCACAAGACATTTCTTTTGCATTTGGCAGAAAGAATCTTCAGTTCCTCTAAGGACTGGACTTTGTTCATGTCAAAAGTTGTAATGCCAAATAAAGTTTTATATTGAAAAGGGCTAAAATAATTTGTAACCTGAGTGCAAAGTAACTAGATATATTTAACTATGGTCTATTCAAAGATTTTGCGAATATAGTTTTATGTTCTCCTTCTAAATATTGGGCTATAGACACAAAGCTTTTACCTGTCTTAGATGTGAGATACACATGAATGTCTAGCAAAGCATTTTCTGTGAGTAGTTTAATGAATAAGACATGATTACTCGCAGACAGCATAATTTCAACTGACACAATTTACCTTGGTTTGGAACATTCTATGCAAGCTATGTGATGTGGAAACAAATGCCCCTTTTTCTGTGGTCACCCCTATTTTTTGCTGATTTTATTGCTGGCTTTTAGACTATGCTCAGTGGGGCGCTGTTGTCCAGTGTATGCACTCTAACCCCAAAAGCATATAGGAATTGGCTAATCCATGATTGGCTCTTCCGATTTTCTGTAAGGCCATAGTGTATGCTATGGAGATGGACCCATGGTGTGAACAGTTACATTCTTACCTGTGGACTTCTGCCATCCACTAATGTAACAAAGGAAAATGTGGCTCTGGACATACCATCGTAGCCTTGCGGCTGCAGTGTAAAACCTACAGTGTGACCCATTAAAATAACCCTTTTAATGGGTAAACACCTCCCTTTTAAATATTAGTAATCCAGCCTTATGTAAACCGTGTAGCCCCTAATGAAGGGAGTAGGGTGCATGCCGCTTAAAAGAGGGATATGCAGAAAATGAATGTCTCTCTAGGAACAAGACTCTAAAAGCCCCTATTCCTGTGGCAGGCATTGTGTTCCATGTATTGAAATTCTAATACTGATATATCTGCAATGGGACAAGGTAGAAAAACAATGAAAGCACTATTTTTCATATTTATGAAAATCTAATTCAATGATGAAACAAGATATTTAATAAATGCTAAGAAAATGTCAGAAGGGTAATTAGCATAAGAATCTGCCAGCTCCCAGCCTGTGCTCAGGCACGGGAATAGGTGTGAAAGAGGTGTGAAATGCCTCACAGGAACAAATTATATACTGACCAGTATAGGCAGAGATGACTCCTCTGAACTCCACCAACTATTCAGAGTGGAGACTCTGGGCATCCTTTGACACCACAATATCAAACCATGCTTGTCTGCTCTGTTGAGCTGCATGTAAGTTTTTGGGTGCACTTGAAGGACAAAGAATAGGATGCCCAGACAATTTGTATGTATACCCTGTCTGGTTACTGAATGATCCTGCTTTTGTCATACCAGACTTCGGTTCTTGGGATTTGTTTATGGGTGCAAGGTCTGTTTAACACTGGATTTAATGGCAGATGTGGGATGACACTAGTCATTTCCCTCGGATACTCCCACACCCATCTCTCAGAGCCCAAGTTTAGTGGGGCTGAAGAATTTCACCATCTTGAAAAGAACCTGGCACATGACAATCAGGCCTTTTGTAATAAGGGAAACAGGAACTACTGAAAAATTGCGTATGGTTATCCCCCGGGAACCTTACCCCCATGGTTCATAGAGTGCCTAGGAGTCACCCCCATCAACTTTCCAGTGTCATGCATAAATATGGCACCCCAAGGCATCCCATTGGAACACTGCTAGGCTTTTGTGTCCTTTTGCTTCATAAATGTTTCACTCTTTTTAGGAATTGGAGTGGGATTTTTATTGTGTTTTCGACTATATAACAATTTTGTTACTTCTAAATGCCTTGCAGATTTTTTTCTAAGTTAAGCCTACCTCCTCTGTGCAACAGATACCAGGGGTTGAGCTCAGGTTTCAATTACTGATGCCTTTGACTGGACCTTACAAGATAGTGACTTTGTTGCTTATAGCATATATTATATAAGGCCTGACAAAAAAAATAATTTAAATGTACTATAATGTATTGTAGAGGTGAGCAAAATCGCAAATTGCTTATTATAAATAATACTTTAATTTTTCCAGATATTATATTTGTCATTGACATATTTCGACAGCTTTTCAATCGACTTTTCTCTGCAAGTTTACACCTCGCGTACAAAAATCGCCGGCAAAGTAGGTTTACCAGAGAAGAGTCTTAAGGTTGCAGCACAAAGTTTCTGGTCGGCATTTTCTGCTCAAATCACTCTCTAGCAGCTGAAAATTACCACAATACCATAAAAGTCTTGGTGGAAAGCGTGGCGCAAAATATTAAAACGCGAAAGCAGAAAAGCAGAAGATAATATTCCTTCATGTACATTTCACTCTCACCTAATTGTAATGTATGCCAAAGGAAGCACTTCTGAATTTAATGTGACATTTACATGTATCCCAAGCTTAGGTTTTTATGTGCTTTCACTGCATTGAGTGAATTATTAAACTACCAGCAAAAAAGCACACATAGTCAACATTCTTGATTCAAAGAAAGTGAACATGGTGAAGGTCAAAAATGCATACTGTTTATAGAAAATCAAAACATTGTTCAGAGGACATTTGATTAAACACGCTCACTCACCGAGCACAAATCAGTGACTGGACACATTCAACCCACGTTCAAATGACGCAGTTTCCAGAATTCTTCAGTGAGAGCGATGAAATGAAAGTGTGTTCACAGATATGCTAATGTGTGTGCCCAAGTGCCGCTTAAGCCCCTTGATCTCACAGTGCACAGTGGATATGAACGCACCATAGTTATCTTACCAAGTAGACATTTGATCTCACGAGCACGTTTCTCATTACTCTTCAGAGGCAATTCCACAGTGCCACTTCTTAGGAAAGAGGAACAAATGATTACAATATGAATATTGGCATCTATGAACGAAGAAAATAAATAAATAGGAGGACTTTTTTTTCTTTCTCAAATTAAAGCTTTTGTTCCAATGACGTGTCTGGCTGTGTGATGTTCCCAGTTTACTGTTAAATTGTATTAAATATTAGTCGAAAATGTAATACTGCGAAATGCTATATGACTGTCATTCTAGTTGTTCTGGTATCAGCTTATATGGGTAATTACATTTGTAAATGTTGATCGGTTTCTCTTCCTACCCTGGAAATGGTTGGAAAGTTACATATTTAACCGCACATTTGGTAAAAAGAATTGGCTTTGTCCGTAGGAAAATTGTTCAAGGAAAAATTTGCATTTCACCTGAAATTTTACTTTATGTTTCATGAAAAAGAAGACCAGAAAAAACAAGCATTTGCAAAGCAAAGGATCTCGCATTTGAAAGAGTTTGCGCTATTGGCATTGTAATTGACTAAGGGCCAGATGTAGGTAAATTCAATTTAGCGAGTCCTTAATAGCGATTTTTACCGAATCGCTATTAAGGACTCGCTTAATTGAATGTAGGTAGGATTCGCTAACATATTAGCGATTCCTTAATATTCCTTAATAACGAATCGCTAATTGGATACGTTAAAAAGGAATACCTAGCCATTCATTCCTATTGGCTAGGAGGCCCATAGGATTGAATGGGAAGATATTCACTATTTGCGAGTCGGTATTAAAGAATAGCAAATAGCAGGAGCTATTTCAAGGGTGCCAGAGTGTCCAAAGGACACCCTGTTGCACCCCTGAAATGTGCATATGTGCAGATGTGGCGCGCATTCATGCCCTAATGGCATGAATGGCACTTGTAAAAAAGCAAAAAAGTGCTTTTTTAAAGGAAATCACTACTTACCACCAACTTGAAGTTGGTGGTAATTAGCGATTCCTTAAGGCTGAAGTGCACTTAAGACAACTTAAGACAAAATCCTAACTTCTGTGAATACCAAAAGTAGTAAGTTCATTCAGTGAATTCCAAAAGTAGTAAGTGCATTCTGTGAATACCAAAATAGTAGTAAGTTTAGGATTGAGTCTTAAGTTTGTTCTGTGAATCGGGCCCAACATTCTTATCTATTTCAGGAGTAGAAGTAAGTGCCATGCTGACGTGCAATGTTTGTGCAGTTTCGTCTGCTGCCTTTTTCTGCTCCCACAATGGACTGCTTCATCACGTAGTTTAACCAAGCATCTGATCGTGTAAGTCACCTGGGAGAAGACAAAAGAATTTTCACGTACGCACACTGGTCAATAGACAATACAATCAGCTGCTGTATCATCTGGCTCTACTTCCACCGAATATTTCCTAAATCGATCAACAACCTCTGCAGCCAATATCTCAGTAAAATATTTTTGGTCCCCTCCGACCAATTCTTAATAGTATCTAGAAGTTCAGAAGCAGTGATAGCTCTACGATCGGCTTTCCGCGCTGCGTACCTTATTCTCAGAGGAACATTCAGTACTTAAAATCGAGCGAGTATCTCGAGCTTTATCCTGATCTGTAGGAGAGCCCTCATCTGACTCATAAGGAGCAGAAGGGAAAATATACGGAGGTGGAGAACGATCTAATAATAAGAAATCATCTTGATGTTTATTAAGGATAGGATAAAGGGGTTACCTAACAGCGTATTGGCCAGTTACCTGTAAGTGGCGCTCCCTATCTTCCCTCTCCTTAATTTCTTTTTTTTCATTTCCAATGCTTTCACATGTATAGTCTTTCTTTGTTCTTTTTCAAGCAAGGCCTGCTCACGCTTCATTCGCTCACGCACTTCTTTCTCCTACATTCGCACACAGTCAAACATGTCTTGCCTAGCCTTTCGCTTAAACATTCGTTGCTCCACATACTGATTCCTTCGCAAATCAAATGACCCATGCACAGGCCAACGCAACTCAGGATATTTACAAGTATATTTATTACATACCGTGCTGTACATTATGGAAGAAATACCATACTTAATATACATGTTCCTATTAGGTGTCCCCTCCGGGGGGGCCGGTTGTGTTTCATCAAGTTTAAAACTTTTACCACTACAAAAGCAACACATCCTTCGGGGTGCGCTAAAAACAGGCATGCCAAAAATAGTGCAAAATATGCAATATTATAAACAAAGTAGCGCTTAAAGTACTCTGCGTATGTTGCGCCGTTCAACTAATCAAAGTAGAGAAAAGTCTCCTCATTACCTACCTATATGAATTACAATGCATATATGCACTAAGACATCAATCATCAAAAGTTGGCCAACATATACTTAGATACTAAGCCACACTAAACTACCTTACCAGTCCAAGGCATCAACATAACCCAACAGCAAGTGTTGCATAAAACACCTCATACCAATCCTTTGGGTCCAGATTCCAACTGCCAAGTTCTCAAATTGACCAAATTGTCACTGCATGGCGAATCAATACAAGAGATCTCAGTCGAGGACAGGCGCTTCCTTGATGGTCTGATCAGAAAGAAAGGAAAAACGCCGTAGGTGCCAAGACTCGGGTCTCCTCCGGCAGTGATCATGTCCAAAGCGAGATTCCAATCCTTCGTCGCGACCCGTCCTTCGGGCATCCGAGTCGCCGATAAGTCCAGCATTGGAAGCGCCAATTTGTGGTGGCGAGCCTCAGCAAGGCCTACCAGTGCAAGGGAATCGCCCTTCTCTGCACAGAGTCCTTAGACCAATAGCAAGAAGTTGGCACAGAAACTGGAATAGAAAAGACAAAGTTTATTAAACCTCATGAGGTGGAACTACATTCATACAACACCCTTCGGTAGTGTATGAGGTAGCACACTGACTGGAAGGAGCTTGGTCCTTTTATACCCACACAGGGGCTCAAAAGAAGGGGTTCAAGGTATAGAATACTGGTTTCAAATACATACAAGGTCTTACAGAGAGTGTGCTAGCAACAAGTGGGAAGGGCTGACAGTAAGCTAATTCTGGTGGACACATCCTGACAGTTACAAGTTAGGAACAGCTGTTAGCTTTACCGGGCATGTGCAAAGCAGAGGAGGATAAATATATCTCGTCTCTAGGCAGATTTCAAGAGCAGTTCACAGGAAGGTAGGACAGAGCACATGGTGAGCACATGGCAAACAAACTAGCTGCCAGAAATACAAAATGGATTCCATAAAACGGACAAGATAGTCTCTAAATACAGTCTTCTGCTAACGCTTAATCTTATCGCTGCTAAATTATGACAGCCCCCTTGCCACATAAAGCGTAGAATCATGGTCTTTACTCGCGTAAAGAAGTCCCCATCTAGTACAATGGGAAGGGCCTGAAATAGATACAAGAGCTTAGGGAGAAGGGTCATTTTCACAGCATATATCTGATTTATCCAAGATAGAAACAGAGGTTTCCATTTTATGAGATCGGATTGAATCCGGGTTAGTATGGGGGGAAATTGGCTGCATAGAGCTTCCCCACGGTTGGCGTCCCAAAGTATTGAATGGAGGAGCTGGCCCACGGCAGAGGTTTAAGTGGCTGAAGTCTATGAACTTCCGACTGCAGAAGAGTGAGGTTGAGTATATACGACTTGTCTAGATTGATTTTAAAACCCGCCACAACTTCAAAGCGTTCAAGCTCTGATTGCAAATGCGGGAGGGAAGTGGCCGGATCGGAGAGAGACAAGAAGACATCGTCTGCAAATAAGGACATTTTATGTGATTCCCCCGTAAAGGGCAAACGTCGTATGTCAGGGTTAGCCCTAATCACCAGTGCCAAGGACTCAATACTTAGAGCAAAGAGCAGGGGCGAGAGGGGGCAACTCTGCCTAGTACCCCTAGGATGGACAAAAAAAGAGGACTGGATCCCATTTACTGAGACCCTGGACAGAGGATTCATATAGTTGGCTCGGATCATATTTATAAATGTAGGTGAAAAGCCGAATGCTGTTAATGTCTGGAAAAGAAAAACCCAGTCCACCCTGTCAAATGCCTTTTCGGCGTCTAGCCCCACTAGCACAGCCGGGATCTTATACTTATTGGCCTTCTCTATCAAGTGTATGATACGTTTCGTATTGTCATGTGTCTGGCAACCCTTAATAAATCTGTACTGATCGGGATGAATGAGGGCAGGCATAAGATCATTTCGTCTTTTCACGATAATTGAGGAGTATAATTTTGCATCGAGATTAAATAGGGCAATAGGCCTGTAGGAGGCACAGTGGCTAGGGTCCTTCCCAGGTTTAGGTATGACCAAAATGATGGCCTCGGCCATTGTACCCGATGTCTCGTCTTCTTCGGCCATTTGATTAAAAAGTCGTACTAGGTGAGGGCTGAGGTCCGAGGAAAATGTCTTATAGGATATGGCAGTATAGCCATCAGTTCCAGGGGTTTCATGGGGTTTCAAAGCTTTAATAGCAGAGACAACCTCCTCTCTAGTGATAGGGGTCGAGAGTTCCTTGTTCCACTCCGCGGGAACCTGGGACAGAGCCAATGTCTGAAGATAATCTCGCTATTTATTTGGATCAAGAGTATCCCCAGAATACATGTTTTTATAAAAATGAACCAAAGAGCTCAGCCTTGTCCTCTTCTTTATATGTAATGTCCCCAGAAGATCCTTGGATGGCCCCTATATACTCCCACTCTCTTTTATCTCTTAGTTGCCTGACGAGGTGTTTGCTGACCTTATTGCCCTGTGTATATGATAGTTTTAATTTCAGCCGGGTGAACTCTGCCCTATTATTATAAAACGCCCTGAGCTTACCTCTGACCGCCGTCAGAGTGCGCTGCGTTTGTCTAGTGGGGTTCGTTTTATGGGCTCTTTCAATAATGGTCAGTTCCCCCTCTAATTGTTCCCTCTCTTCGGTGCGTTGCTTACTTAAAGCAGCATTGAGAGCGACACACTGCCCTCTAAAAACTGCCTTAAATGTGTCCCATGTGTTATACACCGATGTGTCCTCCGGTTTGTTAAGGGTAAAGAATTCAGTGATAGATTCCCTTAGCTTATTACAGGAGTCCTTGTCACGATGAAGCTGCAAAGTACCATCTGGGGGAGGACAGGGCGCTCCCACCCCAACTGAGACAGATAGAGAATAGGCTATGATCGGAGACTGACAGAGGAAATATCTTTGCCTCCTGCAGACTGCCCTGTAGAGATTGACTAAGAAAAATGTAATCTAAGCAGGAGTAGGAACGATGAACATGGGAAAAAAAGTATAATCCCGGGACTGGGGGTACAAAGTTTGACAAGCGTCCAAGAGACCCAGGTCCTGAATCCGCTGTTGTGTATCTAGTGTAAAAGAGCCCATGTCAGAGCGTTGTGGATGTGTACTGTCGAAGTCCTTCTGCCATACCAGATTGAAATCCCCCTTTAGGAACATCGGCTCTTCAACAAAGTCCGCTAGCTTCCCCAGAAGAGCATGAAGGAAACCTGTCTGGTCAGAGTTGGGTGCATATACTGGTACAAATGTACACATTTTCCCCTGCTAACAACCCTTAACCATGACCCAGCAGCTTTTTTTATCGCTCTGGAATCCCAGTTGTTGGAATTGTATGGCAGAACGGAACATGAGGGCCGCCCCCCTATGTTTAGTGGTTGCTGAGGAATGATAAATAAGTGGGAATTGTTTGTGTGTAAGATGCGTGTACTAGCCCTGACTAAGTGAGTCTCTTAGAGAGCTACTATATCAAGATGAAGGTAGATGATGTACTTCCATATTTTTTGAGGTTTCGGGTAGGAATTAAGCCCCTTACCTTTCCAAGTTCCGATGGTAATTGGCATCATAGTAAAGGAACAAACAGCTCCACTCTGAAGAACTCTGTCACACTTACATCTCTGGTAATTTGTACTGGTCTCTCAAAAAATCTACCCCGCCTGAGCATTCTAGTGGTACCTTGAGTCAACTCAAAAAACAATTACAATAAAGGTACAATTAAAAAGCCCCCACCACATCCCTCGCTCCCCCCAATACCCCAGAAAGAAAAATAGTCAACAAAACCAATAAACAATGTAAACATCCTTGCTAGGTCGCCCAGTGGGGCAAAATATCCTTCACATGGACCAAGAGGGACACCAGATCCGGGGACCCGGTCCGCTCCCCATCCGGCAGGATACTCAAACATGAATCATCATTCTATGTCAGTAGACCAGGCAACGCCGTGGCTCTCCCCGAGTGGCCCCACATAACAAGACTGCCATTGTACATAATGAGACCAGCCGGCTAAGACTACAGCACAATAGAATTCTTGCAACAAACACTTGATGGACTGAAGGACCCGTCACGTTCAAAGCTAAAGAAAAAAGGATATGGTATAGTCCTCACTCAAGGACCTCCGTAGACCTCGCCATGTCCTCCAGACCAGCAACAATTCCAGACTTCCCAATCATGGAACCCAGAAGGAGTCCAAGGGTAGGCGTCTGCTTCCAGAAGGAGACCGGGTCTGGGGGTACCCCGGATAACCCACTGCCCGTTGAAGGCGTTCATGAGTCTGAGTAAAACATTTTAGGGAAAGTTAAGTTGCCCAGTGTCCATCGTGTTGCTCCACACTCGTATTCACCTACGCCTTCTGCGTGCATTCGTCACCCAAGTAGAAGTGGTGCCTTTGCCTTGAGAGGAGCCCCCAGATGTGCCCGAGACGGGACCCTCCCCTTCGGGGGAGAGGCCCAGGATTTTCAACCCTTCCTTTAGGTCAACAATGTGGTGTCACTTGTTCTGGAACTCAAAACTGAGCCCACATAGATAAGTCCACCGATATCTAATGCCATCAGCCTGCAGTTTGGGGGTGACTGGCCGGAGCGCTTGTCTTCATGCCAATTTTGATGGTCCAATATCCTAGTATATAGTGCAGGAATGGTCTTGAAATGAGATGGTGTCTTTCGATCGCCTGTAGGACTGCCTCCTTTACTTTGTAGGAATGACATTTCGCCAAGACATTGCTGGGTCTTTTCTTGTCGCTGGACTGTGAGGGGCCCACTTAATGGACTCTGTCAAGCTTTATCTTGAGCGTCTGGGTGCTCAGGATTTCCGCAAAAAGACCTTCTATAAATGCTCCAAGGTCCGGCCCCTCCGCTCCCTCTTCCAGGTACTGGACTCTAATATTCTCCCTTCTCGCCCGATTTTAAGGTCCTCTGCTTTAAGTTGAGACTGTTGCAATTGCTCCTTAAGAACACGGGCATCGTTGCGCAACTCAGTGGAGTGCTGACTTAATTCCTGAGTTTGCGATTCCAAGTCTAGTACTCTAGTGCCCACCGAGTCCACATCCTGTTGGAGTGATGTTAGGTGACTCGTCAGGTCAGACCACTATTGGTCAATGGAGGAGACTATGTTTTGACACAGCTCATTGCGCAGTTCAGTTTTAAAATCCTTAAGCATAGCCATCAAATCCGACTTTGTGATGTGTAGGCGCCTCGCTGCATGCGGTACTACACCAGGAGTGGGGACATGTGTGTTCCCCGCTGTGGGTCCTTGGAAGTCACACATGCCAATCAGAGCCACCACTACCAAGGCATCGTCCTGCAGACCAGGTTACTCCAGCTAACAGGTTCATGGCGGGCCCGGGGTAGCCTGTCGAACTGTATCGCAATTGTGCACTCTCCTCTCACTCAGGCCAGAATTCGCAGACCTCAGGGAACACTCAAGAAAGGTCGCTGCTCCGATCACAAAATGTGTCCGCCATCTTGGGGTCAGGCAGGAGTGCCGAAGTGGCTGGCAGTGCTCAACTCTGCTAGGGACCTGCCGAGCCACTAGCAGGACTCACCCCCACAATCGGTCAGGCTGCAGCGTTGCCACTCATTCACCACAATCTCTACATAACCACGCCTGGCGTTCAATTCCGCACCGGGTACGGGGAAGCCCTGGCTGCCATCTTAGTTATCGCCGGTGCCAGCCGTGGTCGAAAACTCCGTGTGAAGACTCTCCCGGGGCAGCGATTCACTCCCTGCACACGCTGCCCCACATCCGCCGCCCAGGGATGTCTCTGTCTGGCGATTCCGCTACTTAGATCTGCTGCTAATCGTCCGCCGAAAGTGCGCGGACCGGGAGCCGAGACGGTCTACGTCCGCTCGGCCATCTTGCCCGGCCACTCCCCCTATGGTCTATATTTTATTTAGTACTGTATATATTGTTTTTCTAGGGACCATTGTTTCTTGCTATAACTGTTTATAAACATAGCAGCCAGTTTCAGGACTTAAAAACTACGGAGAGCAGCTTGTGTGGTGGCATCCTTAATTCAGATTGTGATTGAGCTGCTATCCTTTTTTGTGGCAACGGAAATTTCTCATATTTCGTGTGCCACTATTTGCCTATTTTTGCTTTTTGGCTTGCAGTCTTTGTCATACTGATGCTTTCAAGTCTAGTTGGGTAACTATAAGTCTCAGAAAACGCAAGGGTGCTGGTTAAAAAACTTCAAGATCCTTTAAAAAAATCACTATGAGCCCCAGGAGGAAGGCAGTGAAACACCGTCTGCACTTGGAGAATTTTGACGGAGAGAAGAGCAATATAAAGAAATAGGCGGCCATGTGGGTGCTGGAACTAGTCACTGTGTCGGGCTTTCGGGCAAATCACTTTTCACCACTGAAATATGAGGATGTGTGCGTCAGTGGAGAGTCGTGTGTGAATATGGCAGGCACCCATGGTTTTCGTGGCTGTGGCTCAAGAATTCAAAGTGTGCCTTCAGAAGTGTGAGCTGTGCACACAATCAAGATTATTACTGGTGATAGTATAATAGTTAAAATATTTTAAGTACCCTTACACAGAAGACTGTGCCTCCATCTCCCTGTGTTGCAGCACGAAGGAACCAACCAGATCTAGCTGGATTCTCCTCCCCAGGAGATTACATTTTACAAGCTCATTGGCTTAACATCCTTTTTTCTTATTGGCTGATTTAACGCTCACAGTTACTGGTTATTAATTACAAATTGGTCATTTTATGGCTGAGTCCAAGACTGCTGACTTCACAATCCCAACATTTTCAAATTAACAGGAAATTATTGGGCACTTCAAAGAAATACTCCTGGATCTAGGTAAACAAAGTCCACTTTCAGTTTGAACCAAACGCCTGACTCTTATTTCAGACACATTTTACCTTACTAATACAACTGAGCTTATGGCGAGTTGAAATGCCAAATCCACATTAGATCGCAAGCGCGCCGGAACCAATAAAGAGTGTTGTGCTTTTAAACACGGAAACTAAGTCTGTTAGGAAAATCCCTCTGCACCATTGATGTGGATGACTGCTTTGGCCCCAGGGTCACCAGAGAATGCACAAAGAATACAAGAGCCCGCAAGTAGGTCCCTGCTTGTGCCCCGGGGAAAAGGTGGAGTGCATGCTCGATCGGAGCGTGAAACTGACCCAGGCACGCTGGGTCTGATCAGCGGCTGCGCCATTCAGTAATTGGGCAGCGCTGGAGAGTAAACCAAGTAGTTTAGAAGCATTTATCAATTGGAACTTGGAGATCTTCATGGCATTAAGAGGAGGTGGGAGGAAGAATGCTATATGTAAATGTAAGAAACTAGGGCACTGAAGCTGAACACAGACAATCAGGAAAAGAGCAGGAAACCAAGGAAAATATAGTCCCTCATAGACAAAGAACTGTAGTGTAATGAGATAGTACTTAGTCCCTGCTGCATGGGAGGAACGGACGAGAGAAAGGAGGGACAAAGAATCAGGAATGACCACTGGCAAGCAAGGATGTTTGAAGGACACTGAAACAAACAAAGCAAGAGATGGGGGATGGTTTTAACCCAACATAAGAAATTTTAATAGGTCTCAAATACTCGACCTAAAACGGCAACTAAAAAGGAAGAAGGAAAGGAAGGGAAGACAGCATGCAAGGAAGAAAGAAAGCAAGGAAGAAGGTAAGAAAGAAACATGTCACAAAAGAAAGAAAGAAGGCAAGCAAGAAAGCAATAAAGAAGGCAAACAAGAAAAAAGGAACATCAAGAAAGTTGGACAAGACAAAGCTACAGAAAGAAGAGAAGAAATAATGAAAGAAAGAAGAAAAAAAGGGAAGAAGGAAGGGAAGCAAGGAAAGAAAGAAATAAAGGAAGAAAGAACACCAGGAAGAAAGATTAAAACAAAGAAAGGAGGGAAGGGGAAAGAAAGAATGAAAAAGAAAGAAAGAAAGAAAGGAAGTAAGAAAGAAAGAAAGAAAGAAAGAAAGAAAGAAAGAAAGAAAGAAAGAAAGAAAGAAAGAAAGAAAGAAAGAAATAAGCTAAAACAATGGTTTGTCCAGAAACAATTGTTTTAGCCTTTTGGCACCCTTCCAGTATGAGTGGGAGCTGGTCCCAGACCCAGCTCCATGCTGTTGATGATGACAGGATCGCAAATTTTCCTAGACGCACCAGGCTGGGCTGCCAGCCTCCTCTCAAGAATAGTGCACTGTGGGATAGATTGTAATAAGCAAACATGATGTGCTACATTGGCTACATTGGTTAGGAACTGTCCAGGAGACACCCTCACTGGCTAATGCGTTCTAAAAAATGGCATGAGTCCCAGCTCATCAGAAAAGGTCTGAACCTCCATTACAGCAGAGAAGTAGTCCTGTTCACACATGTACCCAGGACTACGAGATGAATGGCTAGGGTCACTTTGCTAACCTTATGTGTGACTGCAAGGGTATCAAAAGCTGCAAGAGACCCTTTTCATGGAGAAACTAGCTGACCAGTTGCAACTGGACATAGATTGGACCCTGCTACCTGACATTTCTGAATTGAATCTCTGCCAACAAGGGCTATTATTGGGGACCTAGGACACCCACAGCTTCAGCTCAACCTTATAGCAAAGGAATCCAATTTCTTATGACTTCAACAGATTACAGCTTGCCTAATTGGAAGACTGTGAGTTCCAAAACATAGACTAAGGACCTGATGTATTTGTGGCAGGCAGCCCGTTTTTCAATCAGGCATACCATTGGCAGGAACCGTGATCCTGTTAATGCTGTATACAGTTTGGTGCAGGGATCCATCGATATGATGGAACATTGAACCATACAGTTTTTTTTTCAAAATGAAAATCCCTAAGCTGAATTATTTTATTTATTAAAAAACTAAATGGTCCACTTACCATCAGGTTTTTACTGTCAGGGTTTTCCTCGTGGTGACAGGCAGTCAAAATTAACCTCTAATGGTACCCATCTAACTTAGGTGGGTAGAATTAGAGGCCTGAAAAAATCACAGGTTTTAGGAGTGTTATAGTTAGTTGGACATTTCAGTTGTACAAAACCATTGACATTCCCCCGTTATAGATAGTTGTACTAACTATAACTCATGCGCCCGCTACCACTGCTGATGATGTCACATATTACATCATTCATGACATGGTCAGTGACATCACTGATGACATCACTGATGACATCTCAAATAACATCACGGATGACATCACTGATGACATCATCCAATGAAAGTGGTTTGGTTCGTTATTTAAATATGTATTATATATATTTAGCAGTCTGCCTTGAAGACTGAGTGGATGTATAAGTGTGTGAATGGAGGATTTAGTACTAATGTGATTGACTTTCTAAGTGAGGAATTTTAAGTGTCTCACTAAATATATGGGATAGTGATTAAACTGTATGAATACCTGTATCACTCTATCTCTTATTGTGTAAACTACTACATAAGTTGTTTAAACCTATGTGAAAGTCTACATTAGTTATTAATTAGTTAAGTGAGTATTTACATGGTATAGTGAATGAATGTGTGTGTGGTTGGGTGGGACGTGTGTGACTGTGGAAACATGTGTAAATAGTTGATTTAGTAGGTATATGAGTTTAAGACTGTATGTGGAAACAGTTGTTTGGGTGAGTGAATCTCTTTATGGGTGTGGTGATGAGTAAATATATTTCTCAATGATATATGTCCAACAAACTAAAAATTTAAAAGGCAGTCTATATGATAGTTATTGTATATAAATAAGTATGCATAAGACTCAGTGATTGTATGATTGATGTATTGATAACTGCATACTTGTAAAACTGATTTTATAACACACTAATTATAAGTTACTATTTATATGAATCAATAAAGTGGTGTTTGCGTAAGTGAGTAGCTTAGTAAATATAAGTATGATCAATTATTTGCATACGTGAGTAGGATGTCTGCATAAAGGAATAGGATATGTGCTGGTGTGTAATGTTGATATAGGTATATAAGTATATTTAATAGTGTTCTATTGATCTTTGTGAGCATGTATGAGTGAATTTATAGGTAAGTGTTTAGATGTGTGTAGATGTAGGAATCACTGAGTAGGTTTTTAGAAACTTGTACTGGTTTGTCAATGGTTTTAAATATGGTACTTTATATTTTATAATGAGTGTTGAAAGGTTGTGCTACTGTATGATGAGGTGTATCAGTTTGTCACATGGATGATGTCATCAGTTATGTAATCAGTGATGTCATTTGATATGTCATCAGTGATGTCACTGACCATGTCATGAATGATGTAATATGTGACATCATCAGCAGTACTTACTCACTCTCTTAACGGGGGAATTTGAATGGTTTTGTACGACTGAAATGTCCAACTACCTATAACACCCCTAAAACCTGTGCTTTTTTAACTGAATTTCTGAGGTTTTTTAATTGCTAATTCATAACTATAACTTGCCTGAAACCTATGGTTGTTTTTGTGAATTTCAAAGGTTTTTTAAATGCTAATTCCAAACTATAACATGTCTGAAACCTATGATTTTGTCAGTGAATTTCAAAGGTTTTGTAAATGAAAATTTTTAAATGTATTAATTGTTATTTATTTCTTTTTTTAACTGATTTTCTACATTTTTTTAAACAATTTATTTTTATTTTTTAAATTACATTATAATTACATTATACATTACATTACAAAATATATTTTCTCAGAATGAATTACTTTAGTTTAAATACTTTGCAAATAGGCAATAGTCTTCTAAGTACAGTAGTTACAGTTGTTACAATGGGCAACACAATTTCAAACACAATGCAACATTGAGCTCAATGTGAATTTCTAATCAAATGCAATTAGTTACTTTATGGATTACTTTTTTAGCCACAGGACTGGATCCTTGATTCAGTCCTTGGACATCTCCTGTAAACAGTTGAGTAAAAGTGTTTTGGTTACAGTATTGATGTTTTAGGAATATTATTGTATTTTAAAAGTTGACACTTAGAAACGTTTTCACATAGATTCACCAATGTTATCCTATGGGAGGAAATCCACTTAGTAAGTAAGTAGTGTTAATGTTACTTTTTCTTACTCAGTGGTCGTTACTGGATCCAGCACAGGTGCATCTCCTGTAAACAGTTGATAGAATGTGTTTAAGTCATACAGTCAATTTTTAAGGTATATTTTTAGTTTGTGAAAATAGACAGTTGGAAAATTTTCTTGTGAAAACCAGACAATAGATTCCTATTGAAGGACATACAAGTTACTGGTAAGTACGGTTAGAATTACTTTTCAGGATCAGCACTGGGCTCAAATAAGCCGCACTGAGGTCACTCCTGATAACAGGTGAGTACATCAGAGTTCTTAGTTCTGCGTATTTTATAGGAATTTTATAAATTTTATAAATTTCAAAAACTCATACTTAGAAGAATTTCCAAGGGAAACCAGCCAATGATAGCCTATGGAAGGAAAATCTAGTTACTGGTAAGTATGGTTAGAATTACTTTTCAGGGTCATTGCTGGGCTCAAAGATGCAGCACTGAGGTCTCTCCCGATTACAAATGAGTAAATCGAAATTCGTTGTTCAGCTGATTTTAGGTGAATATTCCAAAACTCCAAACTTAGAAGTTTTTCCAAGTGAAACCGCTCAATGTTACCCTATGGAAGGAAATTCACTTAGCAGGTAAGTAGTGTTATCGTTACTTTTTCTTACTCAGTGGTGTATCCTGGATCCAGCACTGGTGCATCTCCTGTAAACAGTTAAAAGAAGTCATACAGGCGATTTTTTAGGAATATTTGTAGTTTGTGAAAATAAACACTTAGAATTTTTTCTGGTGAAAACCAGACAATGGATTCCTATGGAAGGAAATACAAGTTACAGGTAAGTATGGTTAGAATTACTTATCAGTGTCAGTGCTGGGCTAAAAGAAGCAGCACTGAGGTCACTCCTGATAACAGGTGAGTAAATCGGAATTCGTAGTTCGGCTGATTTTAGAGGAATATTTGTACAATGGTGAAGGAAGGGGGCGGGGCCTGAAGTGACATGTATGCAAACACGCCCTGAGCCACGTTTTAAGTTGCGGGATTAAGGCCCACATGCATCAAGCATTTTTGGAGTCGCAAACGGTGCGATTCCTTAAAATCAGCCGTTTGCTATTCCAAAAATGCTTTTTGAGATGCATCATGCTTTTTTAGAAATCGCAACTTTTTTGCGATTTCTAAAATTGCGATAGCATTTCAGAAATCGCAATTTTGCGATTTCTAAAATGCTATGCATCATTTGATTTCAAATTGCGAAATTTGAAATTGCAAGTGCAAATTACCACAAAGTTGAACCTCGTGGTAATTTGCGAAATTGTTCAAAAAAGCACAAACATGCATTTTTTAAACTGTAAAGTTACAGACACACATGTCCTTAGGACATGTGGGTATGTAACTTATACTCAAAAGTACATTTCATGGGTGAAGGGGGGGGTCATTGGGACCCTCCTCTCCACCCTTGAAATGCATTGCTGAATTGCGATTTCAAATTGCGAATTCGCAATTCCCATTCATTCCTATGGGCATTTTAGCCCATAGGAATGAATGGTAATTGCGAATTCGCACTTTGCTAATCGCATAATATTTGAGAATCGGTAAAAATTGCGATTTTTACCGATTCTCAAATATTTTGCGAAAATGTACATGCATCCCATTTTGTATTTCCTAATTTGCGATTCCCTAAAAATCGCAAATTAGGAAGTGCAAAATGAAACAATGATGCATGTCGGCCTAAGTGCCCTTGAATCCTGAGGTCCCCTGGGGGCCAACCAGCCCACCAGGTACCTCCAGAATACGCCAGGAGTCTGCGTTGCATAGAGGTGTTCAGAGGCCACGCCCCAGCTCCGTGGCACTTACTGAAGGTAGCTGGTGGGCTAGTTGGCCCCCAGGGATCCTCAATATTGACTAGGAATTAATTCCCCAACTTAAAACGTGTCACAGGGCGTGTTTGCACACATGTGAACTCAGGCCCCTCCCTTTAACACTGTGCAAACGCGCACCGTGGCGCGTTTTAAGTTGGAGGATTTACTCCCATTGAATACTGAGGGTGCCCAGGGTGCAACTAGCCCACCGGCTACATCCAGTAAGCGCAACAGAGCTGCGTTGCAGAGAGGTGTAAAAAGGGGCATGGACTCAGAACACCACTTGCAATGCAGCTCCCTGGCGCATACTGGAGGTACCTGCTGAGCTAGTTTGCCCCCAGGGACCCCCAGTATTAAAGGGGAATTTGTTCCCCCTCTGCAAACACACCAGGGGGCACGTTTGCAGAGTGTTGCAAGAAGGGGGCGTGGCCTCCGGCCCGAACCCGTTGTTTTTTATTTTGTGAAGGGTGGCTGTGTAGCCCCTTTCCTTTTTCTTTTTTGGGGCCCTGGGGACCTCATCCCATAGGGCCTCACCCCCCAATTACAATTTAAAAAAAATATTTACGGAAAAGGGTCACTTTGCTCCCCTCCCATGGCCAATTCCGGGCCCCAGGGACCCCATCCGCAGGGCATGGCCAAATTTTTGAGATATTTTTATGGAGGGGGACTGCATAGCCCCACTCCTCAGGCCACTGAAGGCCTCGGGGACCCCATCCCCCGGGGCCTTCCATTGTTTTTTTAAAAAAAATTATGGGGGTGGGAGGAGGTTTCCCTGCTCTCGCTTCAATGAAGCAAAGAAGTTTGCAATGTCAGGGTGGGAGCGGCGAGGCTCCTGCCCTGCCATTGCAAACAGCAGTGACCCAGGGGTGGGCACCCCGGGACACTGCAGGAGCTGGCCCTGGGATGTGGTGGTCCCCAGGGCCACCGAGAGATCCAGGAGGTGTGCCGCGTGGCCTCCCTCCCACATTCTTTTGAAGCCCCTGGGGTGGCGGTCCCCGGGGCCTCAGAGCCCCCCACCCAATTTTCTTAAGCCCTAGAGGTGGCAGTCCCCAGGACTGGGGGGAGCCTGAGAGCTCCCCACCCATTTCTTTCAAGCCCGGGGGGCCCATGAGCCCCCGTAGCCCCAGGGAGTGGCAGTCCCCGGGGCTGAGGGGGCCTGGGAACACCCTCACCCAATTCAAAATAGCCCCTGGGTTGGCGGTCCCCGGAGCTGCAGGGGGGTCCGAGAGATCCACGCATACATTATAATCGAGCCCCGGTGGGTGGCGGTCACCGGGGCTAGCAGGGCCTGAGAGCCTCCCCATTTTGAAGAAGCCCTGGTGGGTGGTGGTCCCCAGGGCTACGGGGGGCCCATGAGCCCCCGGCATATATTAAATTAGAGGCCCAGGGGTGTGGCTATCCCCAGGCCCCTTGGACACCCAACACTATTTTTTTAACAATTAAATAATTAACTAATTAATGTTTGAGCTTGTAAAGCGCACTGCTATCCGTAGGTTTCCTGGCGCTGTATAACGCTGGGGAACCCATCCTGGCTTTCCCTGTGGCTTGGTCCCTGCTGGGAGTCCCCAAGGTGGAGCCAGGCATCCCTGGCGTTGATGGGGCCGTTGTGGAGATTAGGCAAGCTAATGCCCAGAGTTACCGAGTGGGACCCCTGATTAGAGTAGGCACCGAAGCGAGAATTATCGAATCCGCTGACCCAAGTCCACGACCCTGCCTCGTCGGGAAATGAACGCTGGTCCCGGCCGACTTCTGCTCTCGGGTCTGCCGCCTCTAACCAGTGAGCCACACCACTCCACATGCCCCCGGGATTTGGCCCCCGGGGGGCAAATTAACATATTTCCAGCGGGAGACTGCGTTCCTTTTTTTTATATCGCGGGATGCGCGCAGGATCCACGCATTCCACGATTTTTGTAAAAACAACATTTTTGGGAGCCCTGGGGGTCCTTGTGTGACCCCCTGAGCAGGCCTAGGGGGTCAGGGTGTGTCTACCCTGCCCCCTTGGTGTGGTTTGCACACATATTTCACTGACTTCCTCAGCCTCGCTTAACCCCGCACAATCCGCGAATCCTCCGCGTTCATAGATATATAAATGACTTTAACTGCAATTTTCTCAAAAACTACTGAACAGATTGATACAAGATAGGTCAAAGGCACAAGTCGGTTCTGAGGACCCCCTCCTGCTAAATTTGGTGCAATTCCGTTCATCCGTTTGGTCTGTAGCCGTGTCTAAATGTCCTATGGAAATTTGCATAAGGAAAATGCATTTTGGGACCCCCCTCTTTCTCGGCCCCCGCTTGACCAATCACCCCCACATTTTCAGGGAAGGAGCGGAACTGAGCTGGCCAAAAGTTTGGGAAATTCCAAGAAGATTCATCAATCGTCGCCAAAGTTATTGGCAATAGAATGTTGCGGTTTTCCTATGGATAATAGGTCCTAACTATAACTATCCACTGGCGACTGCCAGTAGACAATATATATATCTATATCTATATCTATATCTATATCTATATCTATATCTATATATATATATATAAATATATATATATATATATATATGTTACCTACTAGCGGTCGCCAGTAGGTAGTTAAGGACCAAGTTTACATAGGAATAACATTTTTTTTTTTGCTTATAACTTTGGCGTCGTTTGATGAATCTTCATGAAATTGCCAAACTAATTCTTTGTTAATATCAGCTCTATGTTGACAGTTTGGGGGTGACTGTTCAAGGAGGGGCTGAGAAAAAAAAGGGGGTCATAAAACGTGTTTTCTTCATGCAATTTCCATAGGAAACTTTAGACAAGGCTACAGGTCAAGCGGGTAAACGGAATTACCCCAAATTTGGCAGGGAGATCTAGAAAGCATTCTTTTGTTTATTTGGTGTGTGAGGACCCTAGTTCTGCAAAAGCGGGATCCCCTGTGTTTCCCGAATACTCCTACTGTCACCCCGTCACCACCATCGCCCTTTGATGGATGGTGTACATATACTGCTCAGGCCCTTCCAAAAGAGGAACAGCACCCTCTTTTTCACATAATTGAACCAATAGGGTTTGGATGCTGGACCTCATTAAAAAAAAACTCTCATCTCCCTTGTTTGAGAGACTTATTGCTGTAAAGTCATGTGCTCTGTTTAGTATTCCAATGTATGTCTTTGTAGAATGTTAGTATTTAATGCTGCTAGAATGTAAGTATGTATTCTTAGAATGTAGGGCTGTCATGAGGAGAATCTTGGGGAGTTTGTATATGGTGCTGTAGAAGATGGTTGCCCTGCTGTGTGGTCCTGTAGGTGGCTATTTAAGCTGTCTTGTTTTCCTGCAATTAATCTACTTATCGGATCCACTGCTTTCTGCCTCTTCACTATATAAATTTGTCGACGAACAGGAGAATGTACAAAGGCAGCACTCACCAATATTTCGAGCTTCCTTGTGTTCTGCTGAAGACCCGTTTTCTTTGTGAAGCTGTTTCTACTCATCCCAGGGTAGTTAGCTCATTGAATATGTCATCCGACCCCTGGTTGGATTTATATTTTTTTATTTTGGGCTTTCTTTGCCTTTTCACTACACTTTGGTCACTGTACTACATGTGTGCAAGTAGTGTTAGAATGCTTTTATATCCTTTTTCTGTACTTATGCAGTAACCAATATATCATGGCCCTATGGAGCACCACTTCCCAGGCGCAGCTCATACAATGTCCCAGGGTGTGCATCTGCGGGACATTTATGCTTGCTATTACAGGGCGGGAGCATGGCTTCCACCCTGTGATAGCAAATCCTTGTTTATCTTGTTGAAGCAAGAGGAGGAAAACCTTGTATCGCTTCAATAAAGTAGATCCGGATGGTACAAATAGAAAAAAATTGAAGCGGGGTCTTACCCGTTCATTTAAATTAGCCCCCTGGTGGGTAATGTTCTGGGCCAATCCTATTATTATATTGTGGGGTCTCTGCAGTACTGGGGACCTTCAGCTCACATGTAAATTAGGCGCGGGATGGCATAGAGACGTTTCGCAGCCTAGGGGATCGCCACGTCACTTGGTATTGTTTACTAATTGTTCAGGGGGCTTCAAGGCCAACTCAAGTCCGGGCATCGCCACCCTGCAGGGCTTTACTTAAAAATGCAGGTGGCCCTAGACAGTGCCCTATTGGTTTTGTAATCACACAGTCAGTACTCATGGTGTTATAAAGTGATACACTCATAGAACCCTTGCAGTTGTAGATTACCCAGGCTTCATTTATGTAATAGTCGGTTGGGTTATATTTAGTAGGTGCACTGCAAAATTACAAATGTTTTCCCTCATAATCTCTGATTTGCTCAATAAACTACAGACAAGTGTTGTCTAAAAAAGAATACCCATACACTCACTTATTTATTGGTAAAAAAAAATAACCTTTAATAAAACAACACAAATAAATGGAAACACAACTTTATTCGAACAAACAACAGTATAACATGAAATAAGTGGGTGGGACTCCTTCGGAAGCAGCGTACAAAACCTGCAAGACAAAAAATAACCATAAGTGTGTGTGTGCTCTGTCCAAGGGAATAAGAAAGGTAGTCAGAATGAAAGGAAGAAAGTGAGAATGGTACAGAGAGTGAGTGGGTGGAAAGGAGAAGTGGAGGGAGAGTCAAACGAACAGAGGGAGGAGGAGACAGAGCGTTGGCCTACTGCACCCAGCCCTCACTGTTCACCTCCCGTCACCCATGTGTCTGGGACGCTGTGGTCCGCAAGAAAGAGTGCGGTCAAACAAGTCCTTAAAATGACACAGAGATATGAATGAGACCAGAGATTACACCAAGGCTTCACTGCTCACCTGTCACCACCGGAGTGTCCAACGACGTGCCGGTACGAGCTTCGACTCCAGGGTGCATCTCGCAGGGTGGAACAGCAGGGCTCAGGTCGAGGACGGTGTTTTATACCACGATGGAAGGCTTCAGAATGCCCAGAGCATGATCATGGGCTGAGGACCCGCTCCATCCATTTTGGTGCAACCAACTCAGTGTCTGAAAAGAGAGAAATAATATAATGCTGGAAACGTCTTGAGGTAAATGAAGGTTTATTTCAAGCTTAATAGAGAACACCAGTTGAGTGCATCCTTCCTTCTTGAAGTACGATATACTAACTGTTAGTGGTAATCGTGGTTCAAAGAGGAGTTGGAGTGCACGAGAATACAGAAGGTTAAATAATAATATGTTATGCCAACGTTCACATACAAAAGAACAGAGTGCATGCTAGAAGCATAATGTGCACATGTAATGCTGTGGCGGAAGCCTGTGTGCATGTACACTTAGTAATCAGCTCACTACAGTGCCCCAAAAACCAATGCCACATGTCTGTAGGGCAGGGCTGCCCACTGTCTCAGGCCTACAGTACGGTCCAGCAGGTCCTTCAAATGAGACAGAGATGTGACTGAATGAGGTCACAGATCACATCATTACGCACAGCAACATTGCTTGTTCGCACCTGCACACTCAGGCTGATGCACCCCACCGCTCCCGCCGCACCACGCTCAATTGCAGCCCCTGTGCACCCAGCCGGTACTGCTCACCTGCTGTCATTGTTGTGTGTCCAAACACTACGGCCAGCAGGGTTCACAATTCAGATGGAGTTTTGATTGCCAGGATGGTGTACACCTCATGGATTCCTTTTTTTTATTGTGCATTGTGATATGCGAGGTGGTTGCGGCCATATCACCTGAGGCAGTGTGGAAGAACTGGGACATGTGGCGTTGTCATTATCCTATTTATACGTTACGGAAAGAGGGCCGGGCTTGCGTATGCTAGGCCAGCGTAGGGGTGTGAATAATTATTCCAGGGATCTTGACGTTTTTCAGTTCCTGCCAGGCCAGGAAGTGTACTTATGTGTGTGTCCCTGTTGCAGTTTTAACGTCGCACAATCCGCAATTTACATAAATGTAGTATGTACCGGGAAGGCGGCAACTATCGCTAATGAGATGCATTCCGAAAACATTAAATGGCCAACATCACATGTCGCTGTCAAGCTTGCGGATATGCGCAAACACGCATGTCAATGGTGTGCGGTAATATTGAATGTGTTGCTATTGTGAAGTGCACACATGTGAATGTGATTGGATGGAGGGAGGATTAGCAGTGAGGTTACGTCATACACAGTGATAACGCTCATTCCAGTCAAGCAATGCATGTCAACCGTGAGTCTGAAAGTCTCACATATAACACACTACTATACTGGTAAAATCTGACAACAGAGCATACTGCAACACAAATCTATACATTACTCTTTACTGTTTGTCACATACGATCTAGGATGTGCCCTCTGTCCATGGCTGATGATACCCCTTCGAGCCACCAATACCAAGGCTGAAAGGCAGCACAATAATGCACACACACACACTAGCGGCATTGTGTAACACACATTTTTTTTATGTAATGTTTCAGATGCATGGCCAGCACATGTGGAAGGCTACTGTACAGACCATGCCTTAACCACTGTGCAAACGCACCACATGGCTTGTTTTTAAGTTGTGGGATTAAGTCCTCTTGAATCCTAGGAGTCCTTGGGGGCCAACTAGCCCACCAGGTACGTCATGTAAGCACCACAGGGCTGTGTTGCAGAGAGGTGGTCTGAGGCCATGCCCCTTTTTACACCTCTCTTCATCGCAGCACTGTGGCACTCATTGGAAGTACCTGGTGGGCTAGTTGGCCTCCAGTGACCATCAGGATTCACGGGGAATGAATCCCCCAACTTAAAACCCGCCAGGAGGCAGGTTTGCACAGTGGTGAAGGGTGGAAGGGGCCTGATGTGACATGTGTGTACTCATCCAATCACTCCGCCAAAATCCAATCACTTATAAATTCACCATGCACTCTCCTTGCAGGACTCTAATCATCCAGTCACTACCCATGCATTCATGCAATGACCCATGCACTCACTCATGCACTGCTACAATACCATGAGCACTACCCATGCAGTCCAGCCATCTCCCTGCACTACCCATGCACTCTTCCAATCACCCAGTGAGCACCATGTACTTATCCAATCACTCCGTCAAAACCCAAGCACTTATAATTTCACTATGCACTCTACTTGCAGTACTCTAATCATCCAATCAGTACCCATGTACTCATTCAATGACCCAGTCACTCCCCATGCACTCCTCCAGTCAGTCAGTACTACTATGTACTAACACAAACACTCTGTCAATACCCAAGGACTTATAAATTAACTCAGGCAGTCTCCTTGCAGGATTCTAATGTTTCAGTCAGTAGCTATGTACTCATGAAATGATCCAGGCACTAACTGATCACTGCTACAATCCCTATGCACTACCCATGCAGACCTCTAATCAACTACACAGTACTGTTTTACTCCTGCAATTATCCGGGTTGTACCCATGAACTTCAGCAATCACCCCGTCACTACCCATGCACTTCGCCAATCACCCATTCAAGCATCATGTACTTATCCAATCCCTACACCAAAACCCAAGCAGGTATAAAATGACCATGAACTATCCTTGCAGCACTCTAGTCATCCAGTCACTTTCCATGTACTTATGCAATGACCCAGGCACTAACTCATGGCAAATACAGAGGAGGTCATGCTAATCACAGGAATACCCCAACGTATAGTGTTCACTAGTGTATGTAGGTTTTTTCACTGTATTCTAAGTATCTTTTAGCATAGCACTGGCTCTAGGCCTGGTTAGCCAGAGTCAGTTATGACCAGTACCCGTCAGCAAAAATTTGGGGGATCAGAAGGTTCGTTCTTTCTGTACATCTTTTACTTCTTCCTGCACTTTTCGATGTCTTTCTTGACTTCTGTTGCCTCTTTCTGCATTTGTCTTGATCTTTCTGTGCTTTTCTTCCTCTTTCTTTACATTTCATACCTTTGTAGTCATAGTTAGAAATTAGCATTTAAAAAACCTTTGAAATTCACTTTTAAAAACCTTAGGTTTTAGGGTCGTTATAGTTAAAAATCAGCATTTAAAAAACCTTTGAAATTCACTGAAAAAAACATAGGTTTCAGAGACGTTATTGTTAGAATCTAGCATTTACAAAACCTTAGAAATTCACTGAAAAAGCCACAGGTTTCAGTGATGTTATATTTAGTTGGACATTTCACTCGTACAAAAACAGAGAAATTCGTCCGTTATAGTTAGTTCAGCTAACTATAACTCGTGCCCCGGCAATGCACTGCTGATAACATCACATATTACATAATTCATGACATGGTCAGTGACATCACTGATGACATCACTGAAGACATCTCAAAGGACATCACTGATGACATCAAACATGTGATAATCGGATGCACCTCCTCATACCTCAATATACCCTTTGATTCACCCACTCTAAAATACAGACTACCATTTGTGAAACCATAGACACACCAATACCAGTTAGTACAAACCCACTCACTAATTCCTGTCTACACACACATCCACACATCCACTCATTCACCCATACAGTAAATCATACATGCAGTCAACCATCAAATTGGCACTATAATATGCAGTCACACATCTATACAGACACTCACAAACTGCCACTCATCCATAGAGTTACTCACACACCTAGTCAGTCATGCAAAGAATCAATCACACTCTCATTCACTCACCTACACAGTTATACACACACCACCTCACGTATTCATACTGATAATAACACATAATTACTCTCTTATACAATCAATGATCCAAGTGCACAAGCATCCATACAGCCACTCTCACAATCACTCACTCCTATGTATAGTCATTTATGTACTCCAACACTCACATATAATGCCATTTACAAATGCAGTTACTTACACATGTACCACAGAGGTATCCATTCACCCACCAACACACCCATACACACTCACCCACCCATACAGCCCTTCACAGAGGAACCCATACACCCATCTATGCACAGACTCACACACCCCCCACCTTCCAACACAGACACTGAGGCAACCATACAGATACTCTGACAACCAATCAATAACCCATATAGACACTCATTGTAGCTACTCAGCAATCCATGCAGCCACTTACACACTAACTAACAGACTGATACAGACATTTATGTTTACACAGTTTAGTCACTAACCTATTCATTCAGTCAGACACGTTTAATCACTCACTTATACAGTCACCCACCTACTAAATCATGTGTTCAGACACTCAAACACCCACTCATACTTCAATACATATATGCAAATATATTTATACAACCTATTAAAATTTTACAGAAACACACTGTCACTGGATGATGTAATCAGTGATGTCACTGACCATGTCATGAATGATGTACTATGTGACGTCGTCAGCAGTGCTTTGCTGGGGCGCGAGTTAAAGTAAGCTGAACTTACTATAACGGCAGAATTCAATGGATTTGCATGAGTGAAATGTCCAACTAACTATAACGTCCCTGAAACCTATGTTTCCCACCAAAAGTGTCCTGGTACGGAGGGGGCTCTCTCTGTCACGGCTGGTGCGCGTTTACAAGGCTGGACACGCCTTGTATAATACCTCTCAGCAAAAGAAAAACGCAGCACTCTCTCGGTAAAGGCAGTATGGCGAATGTAATCAAGATTTAAGCAGAGCCATATCTCCTCCTCACCAACGTGTGATGTTACATAGAGTCACTTAGACTACTATGTAGCAACAAAGCGTCGTAATGAGAAACATAGTTTTGATACAGGATAAAATGACTGTGATAAATGAACTGCAGAATAAGTCTGATAAAATGTCAACCAAATTATCAAACCAAAAAAAGGGTCAAAAGCTATTTTAACGAAGATCTGGAACACGACAAACCGTTTTCAAATAAGAAATGATAGACTGTTTTTAAAAAAAAAAAAATAAATCTGCACAATGGGTGAACTCTAAAATAACTACCATACCCAGAATGCAACATAATATGCACAATGGGGTTAAGGTATAAAATACAGAAACTGTGAAGGGACTAATGTTTTTTGCACCATGATCAAGCCCAGCAGGGTGAAAGGCGTTGGTGAGGAGGACATTTGGCTCTGCTTAAATCTTGATTAAATTTGCCATACTGCCTTTACTGAGGGAGTGCTGCATTTTTTTTGGTGGGATATATATATATATATATATATATATATATATATATATATATATATATATATATATATATATATATATATATATATATATATATATATATATATATATATATATATTCAATGAAAAAACCATAGGTTATAGACCATATATAGTTAGGAATTCGCATTTACAAAACCTTATTTTACTCGCACAAAACCATTGAAATTCCATATATAGTTAGTTGCACTAACTATATATCGCGCACCCGCAATCCACTGCTGATGATGTCACATATTACATCATTCATGACATGGTCAGTGACATCACTGATGACATCACTGATGACATCTCAAATGACATGACTGATGACAACATCCAGTGACTGTATGTTTCTGTAAAGTTAAAATATCTCTTACATATTGAAGAATGAGTGGATGTATAAGTGTCTCGATGAAGGATTTAGTAGGTGCATGACTGACTGTATGAGTGAGCTATTAAATGTGTCTCACTGAGTGCATGGGTTAGTGACTAAACTGTCTTAATTTGTGCATCATTATGTCTGTTGTTCTGTAAACTGTTGCATGTGTTGATAAGTAGCTATATGAGTAACTATATGGGTTATTGATTGGTTGCCCAAGTATTTGTATGGGAGACTGTGTGTGTTTGTGGGTGGCTGGGAGGTGTATGACTCTGTGCATAGATGTGTGAGCAGTTGATTCACTAGATGTATGGTTTCAAAAGTGCATGTGGAAACAACTGTATGGGCGGTTGACTGTGTGCATGAGTGTATTGGTGAGTGAATGGATATCTCAGTGCTACATGTCAAAGTAAGTACATATGTAAAGCACAGTACATGTGAGAGTTGACATATATAAATAACTGTGCATAAGAGCCAGTGAATGTGTGAGTGGCTGTATGGATCATTGTGAACTTGTATCAGGGATTGTATAAGAGAGTAAATATGTGTTAGTATATGTTTGAATAAGTAAAGTTTGTCTAACTGTATAGTTGAGGAAATGGAGGTGTGATTGATTCTTTGCATGACTGACTAGGTGTGTGAGTAACTCCATGGATGAGTGACAGTCTGTGAGTGTCTGTTTACACTGATTGTATCTAAGGTTATATTAGAGTCTGAAGAGGTTCATCGTATTATCACATGAATGATATCATCAGTGATGTCATCAGTGATGTCATTTGAGATGTCATCAGTGATGTCATCAGTGATGTCACTGACCATGTCATGAATGATGTAATATGTGACATCATCAGCAGTGGATTGCGGGTGCGCGATATATAGTTAGTGCAACTAACTATATATGGAATTTCAATGGTTTTGTGCGAGTAAAATAAGGTTTTGTAAATGCGAATTCCTAACTATATATGGTCTATAACCTATGGTTTTTTCATTGAATTTCAATGGTTTTTTAAATGCAAATTTCTAACTATATATGGTCTATAACCTATGGTTTTTTCAGTGAATTTCATTGGTTTTTTAAAAGCTAACATCTGTAGCTGTAAAATGTATTATTCTTTAAATCCCAAAATATATATAGATATTTATTGATAATTTTTTTAAATTATTTTTTTCTTCGCTTCTAGTTCGCGAACCGGGAAGCTTTCCGTTAGCTCATCTTGATGCCGCGATCTAGTCCGCGAACCGGTCAACGTTACGTTAGCGGAACAGTGACGCGTCGCGGAAGCGCGACATATCACGTTATCGCGTAATGCGTCTAATGACGCGTCGCGTTAGCGCTCCCGGAAGTGCTCCGGACCGCGGTCCAGAAGCGAACTGGGACGCGGCGCGCCGCGTAACGTAAGCGGAACAGGTCATGTGACTTGTTTATCAAACTTCTCATTGGTTCATTTCACTTTTGGTTTCCAAATGATGTATGACTAGGTCATGTGACCTAAAAATAACACTTTTCATTGGCTCAGAACTTTTGTTTTCCCCAAATCATGTAAACCCCTCCTTATTTCCTCACTCTGACTTTCATCTTGGTGAGAGAAAGACCATTTATCTGAAGATCCACAATGGCTTCCATTCTTGCTGCAGCTGGTGCACCCCCACCACCACCTCCACCTCCTCATAAGAAGAGAGGACCACCTACACAAATTATGACTAACAGAGAGGAGGAAGATGAGGAAGAAGAAGAAGAGGAGACAGAGGAACAACAATTTGTTGATGAGTTGCCCCGGGTTTCCAAACGAAAATCCAGTTTCATATGGCAGTTTTTCACCATCCCTCCTGGAACAAAGAAAGTGAATGCAAAATATGCCACCTGCCTCATCTGTGATCACAGATTGTCGAGAGGCACAGAAAAGAAGTACAGTATGGGGAACTATACAATGCATCGTCACATGAGCAGGTGGCATCCCTTGAACTACAGCCGGGCTGAGTTAAGGGATCTTGTAGACAATCCAACGGCAACTCCTGTGGCAAGATCTACATCCACATTGTCTTTGACGGGAAGAGAGGCACAAGAGACTGTGCCAAACATCCAACCTAACTTCCAGCACATAAAGTTCTCTTGTGTTTACTGTGGTGAAATGCTGTCATATGGCAACATGAGTGTCAACCTCATGAACATTGCATATGAAAATCATAAATGCCCTAATGCACCCAAAAAGTAATTTTCTTTTTTTTGCTCCAGTTGAGCCGTTTTGAAAGCCTGTTTTTTGTTGTCTCCCCTCCATAAAAAAAACAAAAAAAACATAAAACAGTTCTAAAAATACAAAAAAATCAAAAAATGTTCAAAAAATAAAAAAAAAAATATAAAACACCAAAAACAAAAAAAAACAGTTCTTTTCAGAACTACCTCCCCTTTCAAACAAAATTGCTAGAATGTTTATCACTCTGGCAAGCTCTATTTCTTTTGGTTCGCTTCAAGTTCGCTGACCGGTTCGCGAACTTTAAGCGAACTAAAAAAATATTTTTTTAAAAAAAAGAAGAGTTAGTATAAGGGAAGTAATCAGAGAATAATGTAAAAAGAAAGACAGCTAGAGAGAGTAAATGAGAGATAGTGTCAATGACATCATCAGCAGTGCATTGCGGGTAAAAAGAGTGGAAAACATTTACCTTATAATTCTTCTTACCTTTTTTAAATATTTTTTCATACTTTCAATCTGTAAAACAAAGAACAAACATTTCAAAAAATATTAAAACATGTATTTAAAAATTAGAAAAGACAAGGGAAAAGGTTCAAAAACAAACAGTTTTTCAACAACTTTGACATTTACAGAAGTCTCTGCTTCTCTACGTTCACTACACAATCCTAAAGATATATATTCGAAAGAAACTGTATCTTGATGTTGCTGAACTGAGGCCTATTTTGGAACATGATGTTTTTCTTGCACTGCTAATGTCTCACAATAGTGATGCAATAGCAGCGCAAAAAAGATGTAAAGCCATAAAAAAATTGTGTCTAACATTGTAAATGATTGTTTTAGGATGCAAATAAGATGTGTGCTTTCAAGAGCTTTCTTTGAGGTGAGGCCTCTTTTTTTTATAAAAAAAAAACACTACCCAGAAGTACAGCACTCTAAGCATTAAAATTGATATTTACAGAACTCAGCTTACCCATATGTACCACACATTTCTAAATGTATATCATAAGGACAAAAAGCATAACATTAATTATACATGTTAAATGGTTTATTTTTGCTGTTCTCAGAATGTATCAAATTTCACTTAAATCAGTGACTTGAAGGTATTCATCATGTAACAGCGGGGAAAAAAAAACACAATCAAAATGACTGTGTTTAAAAAACCCATACAACCTAAGAAATCTGATTTCAAAACTTCTTAAAATTAACTTACTTTCAATGACGTCGAAGGATCTTCTATAAACAGCATCCACTCTGTTGTGCTTTAAATATTTTCAGCCCGCCACTTTCTGAAAGAAAACCTCCATCGATACGTGAAATATGTTACATAGAAAAAAAACTTCTCTCATTATATCACATGTTTCCACTAGGCCAAATCATGTTGCCGCGATTCGCAAATCTTGTAATTCTTCCAATCAAATCCCGACATTTTCTATTTTCGCAACTTTCAAAAATAAAATATTTGAGATTATTTTCACAATCCTGGACTACTAATATCTTACTCTTCTTTGTCACTCATGTTCTCCTTTTCCTATGACACTGATACTGCTTACTATGAAGCAGACTTACTTGCATCAGGTTTATATAGTTGAATTTTTAATCGAGACAGCATTGCAGACTTACATTCCCTCTACTTAAAATTTTGGTTTTAAAAACACCAGGTAAGAATTTTTAAGGTCAAACGGCAATTTTTTTTTGAACGTTACAACAGAATCATTACAGAATGACCAGCCGTTTCCAGACTTTAAGTAAGCTGTATAATGTCCTGATGTAGTTGATGAACCATCGTGATAGATAATTGCTACAGTAACAAAAGTCCTCCCTGATATTGACAGCTGAGAAGCCACAAAATTTTTTATTAAAGTTGACAATTTTGTTCCATCAGGCCTACATCGTTGCATCATTAAAATGACATACTGGCCATATCTACGTATAAATAATGTTGACATCATATCACATTTACATTGGCTACACTCCATGTTGTGATCCGCTGCATTTACTAGCTTATTAAAGGAGACTGATTTACTGTCTGGCAAAGTTAAATATATAAATCTTTCTGAGTCTACACTAGTAGTACTTGATACCATACAGTTCTCGCAGTCATGCTGCCATTGATAAGAAAGCCCAAACAGGTGATCTACATCTACACCCTCATCTTGCAATATATCAAGCATATACATTAAAAACTCCTGACAATCTTGCTGATTATTTTCAGAGAAGTCTGTTTGACCTGAACATTCATCTAACAGATAACGAACTTCAGACACACTTTCTACTTTTGTTCGATCAGTGCTACATTTCTCGAAAACAGAATTCAACAAACAGCATAAAATTTGTTCAGAATTCAACAGAATCTGTTCTTTTAAACTCTCTAGTGAAAAGAGAACATTAACCACTACATTTGCATAGCAGTTGACACCAGAACTGTTTTCAAATTGAAAACCGACAACATCTTCAACAGAATCCACTTTCTTTCTGCTAACAACTTTCGGTTCATTGACTTTTAGTCTTTTTGCAACAACCTCCCTACTATTACTACTATTTCTACGTTTCCGGCCTACCACACGTTTCTCAAACAAAGGATATTGAGGCAAATGTGGCGCATACTCTCTTCTTAACCTATTGTATTCCTTAACACAATCTAGATCCGCACAAATGTTTGTGACATCACAGTCAATCAAGTACAATCCCGATAAAGTTCTAACTCGCGACAATGCCACATATGCCATACCCTCCTTGAACACTGAACTGCCAATATTCACCAATGCACAGTCTACACTTAAACCTTGCGATTTATGGATTGTCACCGCATATGCCAAGCAAACAGGAAACTGTTTACGGCGAACATATAAGTCTTTAACAAGCAAAAACCTAGCAGAACAACGAGCAATTTTCTGTACTTCCTCAATGCCATCAAATTTAATTCGTAAAAATTCTATTCCATCTCTATTTCTGTATTTCTCAAAATCAACAACATTACCCATTGATCCATTTACCAGACCTCTTTCTACATGTAAATTCCGTCTCAAAATGATTCGGCAATTTAAACACACATTCAGAGTCTTTTCAAAACCCGCTGTCTTAGATATAGTCTTCTCTAATGAATCCAATTTTGATTTCAAATTATCTGACAAAATAATTGTTGATCCCATATGCTCTAATTTGTCGATAGCTTCAAGTTTCACAATCTCTTGCTTTTCTAAATTCAACATTTTGTTGTTGAAGATGGCACATTCTGCAAGAGTTGGCATGAGACATATCCCGGATTTCTTCTCAGTAATTTTCTGAAAAATATTCTCAGGCACAATCTCTTGTTTGGGATACAAATTTGACAGTAACCGTGCATTTAAAGCTTCTTTCCCATACTCGGTCACTTTTCCAATTCTAATATCTTGTAGAATATTCTTGTAATCTTCATCCTTTGCCTGACGCATATTTTGATGCAGTTCTGCATAATTGAAGTTTAACCATATATTGACGTTGCCAATGCTCCCTAGGCACTTCCTGGTATCTTCATGCGTGAGTATTTTGAACACAGGTTGACCTTTTACTGGTGTCAGCTGTAGAAGATCTCCGAAAACAATAATGTGTTTCCCACCAAATAAGACATCATATTCAGTTTTAAGTACTTCTTGCATTCTCAAATGCACAAAGGCAAGCATGACATTGGAAACCATGCTTACTTCGTCAATGATAAGTAGTTTCATTTTCCTCAAGACTCTTGAAACTTCACAGCAAGCATCTCCAGATAACTTGTTGTATTGTAATTTGTTGTCATGCTCCACCGGCAGCATCAATAGACGATGCAAAGTAATACCTTTAATATTATGTGCTGCCAGTCCAGTAGGAGCGGTGACAACACAAGACAGCGATGACTCAGTCCTTTCCTGCAAATAACAAGAGATTGCTTTAATGAGGAAACTTTTTCCAGTTCCCGCTTCTCCACTCACGTACAGTCGGACAGGCTTCAACGACGTACACGAGCACTCTTTCTTCTCATGACTTAATCCGTGCTCAATTTCCTTGGTAACTTCATCATATATTTTCCTCTGCTCAACGTTGAGTTGTTTTTCCAAGTCTTGTAAGTTAACTGAATCCTCCTGAGCATGTGCCATGGCTCTTTCTACTTCATTCATAGCAGTGGCAGCTTCATTTTCGATAATAGGTCCTCCAAGTGGATCTTGACTCAATGAAACAGAACTCTGACTGTCCTGAGAACTGTCTCTGGCAATCTCGGCTGCAATCGTTGCTTCCTGCTCAATTTCCAAAGTTAGCATTTCTTGATATTTAGAAAAAGCAGGACATTCTATGGACTCCTTGGCTGCATTGAAAGAGTCTTCGTAACAGAGGAAATCTCCAAGCAGTTCCTCTTCTGCACGCCAAGGCTTGAAAAGTTGCAAAAGTGCTAAATAGAAAAACTCCTTTTTTTCTGGAGATTCGCCACTTAATTTTCGATGGTTTACTAATTGGCATTTTCTTTGCTTGACCAGGCATCCCTCACTTCCAATTACAGCATACACTCCTTTCTCAATATCTTCTTTGATGTTCCTCTTGAATATATAATTTTGGAGAACCTCATATAGACAAACATTCTCAAGGTGACTGCTTCGATTTGGATAATATGTATCCAACATGTTGGTCTTCAAAATGTCGGTACTGTTTGGTTCCTTTACTGCCAAATACTCAATTTCCCGAACAGGTTTTAGAACTCGATTTCGCGTTGCAGCAAGACCAAGACTCGCCCAAACGAGACTCCTGGATTTGGCATAGAGACTTGCTGAAGACAATCGATCAGAACATTCGTAAGCTCCGATTTCTCGATGCGACAACATCTTCAGACTGAAACTGTACAACTTCTTGCTGAGGCTCTTTTCATGGGAAATGTCCTCCCACATATCCTTCAGTTCGGTCTTTTCTTTTTTGGTGATGTAAGATGTCACATACCGAGCCACTGCCATACAGTTGTCAGCCACAAACTGTATATCCATGTTCGCATTCCACATGGACAAAATCACTGGGTTGTAGTCATTGATGTACTTGGACTCTTCGTTCCTTTTCAAATTGTATGTATTCTTGGGTGATTTCCTCGTCACATTATGTCGCAGCGAAGACATCAAACTGTTCACTCTTCCTTTAGAAATCACCGGTCGTGGAAAGTTGAAACGACATTTGGTGTAGAACTTGTCCTTGTTTCTGAATTTACGACGACAGTACTTCCCACAACGATGGCTTTGGAAACGTAGAACTTGTTCTCTTAGACTTTTCTTCTCCGTTGCGTTTGGAACAGCACATGTAGAATACTGTTCGATGAAATTCATCACTAAGTCATCCGGATCTGTTCCAAATTTAGGTGCATCCTTGATCCACAGCAACATATGTATATGAGGGGCACCTCTTGCTTGATACTCCTTTCTCCAGAAGAAATCCAACACCTCTCCAAGAGGTGGATTCTTTTTATTTGTGATGAAAGACATCATAGCTTCAAATCTATGATTGAAGTACCTGCATACATTCACAGGATCCAAAGAACACAGTTCTCCAGGTGTCTTGAATTCAATGTTTTCAATATTTCCATTTGCCTCTCGTAAAAATTCAAGTAAGTCATCCCAGCCATACTCAGCACAGCTCAGAGTGAGGAACCATGTCGGAGTTCCTAAGTTCCTCAGCATACATTTTAAATCACCATGACGACGGTACCAGTACTCATTAGTACCACGCTGACACGCCATGAGATTAATTAAGTGAGAATCCAAAATACTGTCTTGGACATTGACTTTATGCATAAAGTCACTTGCCGAGATGTTTCGCATCTGTATACCACTTTTTAAGATATGGTTCACTGCATATGAAAGTCCAGACAGATCGCTTTCAAACAGGAGATGAAACAAATAGGGAATGCATTGCCGAAACCTAGGATCTTCTGCATACAATCGTAAAGTCCGGTATTCAGACGCAGGAATTTCACGAGGTCGCTCATCATATCTTCCTCCTTGACCTGTGGGAAATAGCTGTGGGAAACACCGAGCTTCCAAACTTTCCTCCCAAACACTAATGGGACTCCCTTTGGCTTGTTTCATTTGAAACAACTCAATAGCATTCCCCATGACTTCCTTGGAATGCAAAGGATGAACACTATAATGTTCATATATTTCTTCACTTTTAGAGGCCTCTAGTTTCTCAATTTGGCCAGCACACAAATCGCTATCCTCTTCATCACTTACTTCCTCTTCTGCAACATATACATTCTTATAGTACTTATTATTTTTCTTCAAATACACTGTTGCCTTTTTGACTTTCCTAACATCCACTAAATCTTGCCATATTTTCTTATTCTTTGTCGGAACCCCATTAACCAAGATAACCAGAGGTTCCTCTTCCACTTTTTCTATTCCAATTGTGTTAATGTTTTTGTTCAAATCTAGAGGCAAATAAACAACTCTTCCCTTTAATCCTCTCTGTAAATCTGCTGGAGGCAACTTCCCTGTCTTTGGCTCCATTCTTACAATAGCCTGAAAGGGATGGATACTTTGAATCAAAATAGATTCATAAGTATTTAAATCCTTCAATTCAGAAGGAATCTCAACCAATTCCAGATTATTATGAACTGCCCTAGCAGGCATCTGGTTTTGGTTTAATTTATTACAACAATAAGTACACACACGTTGATCCGATCCCAAATCAAAATAATTTTCTACCATCAAGTATGTGGCTAAATCCTTCCATTCACTATTATTTTCCCTTTCACTTTTTGCATATAAATCCACTACCTTAGTCTGATTCTTATAATAAGTGCGTCGACAACATACACAAGTGAAATTAGGCCTCTCACTTGATTTCATCTGAAACGTGGCAATTTCCTTCTGAAAATTATCTGTACTGGAAACCTGTACATTATCTTCCACATTACCCTCTACTTCAGGGTCAATTTGAACATTCTCATCTTTACTACCAAAGTAACAAAACTCAATTTCTTCACAAAGATTCTTCACATCTATTTCAGAACCATGCAAAAGAGCAGCACATAACTGTTTAAGCATAATTGCTGGACTCTTAGCATAATACAACATTCTCACTAAATTTCTCACTTTATTATGATGCACTGCTAGCATCCTGAAATGATGAAAAACACTCTGGCATACTCTCCTGGAAAGACAAGCCAGTGAATGACCACGCAAACCTGTCATTTGTCTCACTCTGCAAGGATCTAAATTTTGCAACAACTTCATTTTCTGCTTCAAACTTTTCTTATTAAATGTCCGTATAAAATCACAAAGCAAATTGATGGAAACCTGTCGCACACTGCAAATAGAACTACACTTCCAAATGTACACAGGACCCTTAGGACGTCTTCCTAAAACCTCATCACTTAGCGCCTATTCTGTCTCTGTTGTCACAAGTTGTTCTTTTTCAACTGGACAACCATCCTTCACTTCATAAGCTCGACCATTGATGTCAACTGCATGCACCAAATCATTATCCTGAAAATAAGTCTCTTCATTAAAAAATGCCTCAGAACTTGAACTATGCATCCATTCTCCAGAAAAAACTTCACAAAAGTTAGTACGATTTACTACTCTCTTCCATCTACTTTTTGTTTTGAAATCAGAAATTACCTTGCTTAGTTTCCTAATTCTATTAATTACCAAAATAAACAACTTTCGCTTGATTTCAAAAGCATGATCAATAATTTTCTCTACATTTTTCTTCTTCCTATAAAATGCCGCTTTCTGTTGGCCTTTCTTTTTAATATTTTTCAATAAATTAACTAATATCCTATTACGGAACATTCGTTGTCGAATGTCCCTAAACTGTTGTTTCCTTCTACTATCATGCACAGAGTTATCTCTTCCTCTACCAGTAACATTTGTGATGTGTCTCTCCTTTCCATTTAAATTACTTTTTTTTTGGTGAACAGACACATTTTTTTGTGCAAAATTTTTTTTACTACAAATATTTCTTAAGAATGATTTCGTGCTCTTACCCGGCCCTTTCTTGGTGTTTTGACAAGTATTTGGGGAAGAGGACTGCTGCAATAAAACATCATCCTGCTGTCTTTGACGTTTTCTAGCCTTTCGTATTCGACTTCTGGAAGGCATTTTCCAAACTATGAAAGAATCTGCAGTTGAATCTGTGAAAAAATATAATATAAAATGTTATTAACCACTATTACCAAACAGTAAATAAATAACAGTCATCTAAAACTTAATGCCGTACTAATTATTTAACATAGCAAATATTTTCCACCAGCACTGCATCACAAAAATGACACTCAATGGTACAAAACAGGCATACAACACTCATAAATCACTCCCTAATATTTTAAATCATTAATTCAGGATGACGATAAGATGTAGCCTATCTAAAGGTTTGTTTAGGCCCAGATCTTTGGACTGGGGTGAATGTGTGTCATTGATCCACATTCAGTCCATCACCTGTTTTGTTTATTTGAGGTGAGGCCAACACATGGTTGCAGATAAGATTTTCACTGAAAAAAAACCAAGGTAAAAAAACATGTGAAGGCCTACCAATGAAGTAAATCATTAAATGAAAACCAATACATTTCTGGGAATATGCACTACTAGTGCTTCATAAGATGTTTTGGGTCATATTTATAAGTTATTTGAGTATCTAGTATGCTATTTTACATTCTTCATGGTGCAAATTTATTGTAAATACGCTCCCACCTGCGGGTGGCAAATTTAGATTTTGATTATGGGAGTTAGATAGGCATGTTAATAATTTCCCAAAAATGGTATATAACCCCAAACAACCTTTGTAGCAAATGCTCTTAGCCATGTTATCCACCTCCCATTGGATAACATGGCTAAGAAGTGCTTGCAAATGTGATAAAAAAAGGCCTGCAATGCATGAATATCGCAGAAAAATCAGCGATATTCATGCATTTTCCAGCAAATGCTCTTAGCCATGTTATCCACTTCCTATTAAATAACATGGCTAAGAACTGCTCAGGGCACCATGAGGAACGCTTTCCATTTAAAAAGGGAAAAATAACATCAAAGACACTAAAATGCCTTCTAAATATGAACCCAAACAACCTATGAAGCAATGTGGAAAAAACTGCCGCAATGCATGAATATAGCAGAAAAATCAGCGACATTCATGCATTTTCCAGCAAATGCTCTTAGCCATGTTATCCACTTCCTATTAAATAACATGGCTAAGAACTGCTCAGGGCACCATGAGGAACGCTTTCCATTTAAAAAGGGAAAAATAACATCAAAGACACTAAAATGCCTCCTAAATATGAACCCAAACAACCTATGAAGCAATGTGAAAAAAAACGGCCACAATGCATGAATATAGCAAAAAAATCAGCGATATTCATGCATTTTCCAGCAAATGCTCTTAGCCATGTTATCCACTTCCTATTAAATAACATGGCTAAGAACTGCTCAGGGCCCCATGAGGAACGCTTTCCATTTAAAAAGGGAAAAATAACATCAAAGACACTAAAATGCCTTCTAAATATGAACCCAAACAACCTATGAAGCAATGTGAAAAAAAACGGCCACAATGCAAGAATATAGCAGAAAAATCAGCGATATTCATGCATTTTCCAGCAAATGCTATTAGCCATGTTATCCACTTCCTATTAAATAACATGGCTAAGAACTGCTCAGGGCCCCATGAGGAACGCTTTCCATTTAAAAAGGGAAAAATAACTTCAAAGACACTAAAATGCCTTCTAAATATGACCCCAAACAACCTATGAAGCTCTAACAGTACATATCCTGAAATTTAATTCATTTCAAAATTCGTTTTTAAACACAGCATATAAATCAATTGTATACCTGCATTCATGAAGAAATAACTAAAAATGTCCTTGAGACACATGAAAGTGTTTTCTGGAATGCCCTAGCACCATTTTTGGGACACTATTAACATGGCTAGGTAACTCCCATAATCAAAATCTAAATTTGCCAAGCACAAGTGGGAGCGTATTTACAAGACACTTGCCCCATGAGGAACACTTTACATTTTAAAAGGCGAACACAACATCTTAGACACTCAAATACCTTATAAATATGGCCCAAAACAACCTATAAAGCTCTAGCAGTACATATCCAGAAATGTAATTGATTTCTTAAATCGTTTTTAAAAGCAACATATCTGTTTCAGCTTACATAACAGACCATGAAATGGCCTCCATGTATTACAATATCTTGTGTTACTGCATGCCAGAATGTTACACCAAATATGCAATTATAATTTCTCTATGAAACTAATTCTATTAGTATATCACTAGAGACAAAACCACATTTTAAAAACACAGCTTTCTTCATCATTTTCTCCTTAAATCATACTATTCTCTATCTAAATTAAATAAATCTTTTCTCACCTTAGCAAATATTTTTTGAGTTTTGAAAACAGTCTCAGAAATACACCAAATTGTCTTCAGCAGAAGAAAAAGGATGCACTCCAAAGGCTGCAGCTATTGAAAGCACAGAAATACAGATATTCTTTTCACATATCTCTCATATTAGCCAATCATACCTCTTCCCTCACTTTTTTCAAATCAAAACCCTTCCCCCCTCTGCCCTGTCTGCCTTGTTTCCATAGCAATCACCTCCTGGAAGACCTCTCATGTTTGCAAATTCACAAAACAATGTTTCAATTGACTCTGAACTCTCAGTGCACCTGCGTATCCAGTGCAATCTTTCATTAATTGTTTCTTCCTTGACCATTCAAATTACATCTTTCAAAGAACACATCCATGCACCCTAACTTTCTGTTTTCCGAAATGGAAATGCACCAATCACTGCTAATGAATCATTAGCATAGTAAAACCACAGTTTTTTTTCTTTAGAAACTCCTACTGTTTCAACTGCCCTTTCATTACCACACTTCATCTGACTGCAGAACAACCTTCTTCCACCATGTTTAACGTCTGGATTGTTGGACATTGTTACATCCACTGGGCTCAAAGGTATGCTGAGAGCAGAAATTTACACAACCTCAATTTACAAGATGTGGAAATTAACTGGTTGGGCCAAAGAGGATTAAAATGTCACCAATTGATTCCATTGGTGAAAACCTTTATGCATTTGCCAAAACCTGACCTGTTAATAGTGCACTGTGGAGGTAATGATTTGGGCACTTTGACAGGGGTAGGTCTGGAAATGCTTTTAAAGGACACCTTGGCGCAATTAATGGCACTTTTTCCTCAAACTGCCTTGGTATATTCCAATATATGCCAAAGACAGAAATGGAGGTGGTCCAACCAATTTTGTCCACAAATTGAGAAAGCGAGGAAGCATGTAAACAAATCTGTTTCAGCTTACATGAGAGACCATGGAATGGGCTCTCTGTACAACAACAACTTGCGTTACTACATGCAAGATATCTACAGAGGAGATGGAGTTCACTTCTCAGATGAGGGCAACAGAATTTTCATTCTGAATTTAAGACTGTGCATTGGTACCTACTTATAAGTACCTAAATGTACCATAAACCCAAAAGCTCTTCTCAGAGCTACCCTACATCTGATCACTCACAATTATTATTTTTCTCTAACTTTTTTCACTAATTTTCCACAAAATTCGCTCCCCGGAGCGCTACCCGGTTCGCTAACCGAAAGCTAACCTCGCGGAATTTTTTTAAAAAACATTTTTTTTCCCGCACATATAAGCCTCCTCAGCCACGCTCAGAAAACCTAGGGGGTCAAGATAAGTCTACCATGACCCCTTCTACCCATTCTAAACATTATTTGCCCTCCATCTTGTATCTTAATGCGAACGAAACACAAAATGGTGGACTCCCGTGACGCTTAAGGTTCGCTAACCGGGCAGCTTCCCGGAAAGCGGTCCTAAAAAAAGGCGGGAAAGTAATTTACAGAAAAACGACTAGAGACACTCTCACCAAATATAGATTAGCTCATACTACATAACAATCCCTTCCATTCTCACAAATTTCATTGAAATTCCATTTAGCCATTTAGCCTGTAGACCTCTCCAAGTACCGTGAGGTAAATTACTTCACAAAACACATCTGAATTGTTGGAATTGACAACCAATGAAAATGTTACTTTCATTTTCTACTTTTATTACCTGACATTTGATTGGTTATATACCTGTATATATATAAAGGGAGAGAAGGAAACACAGCCATTTTGACTACTACTTCTTGTTGTACCTCCTATTTCAAAAGCTTCAAAAAACTTCAACTTCTTTGTGAAGGTAAGTTATAATTTAATATATTGTGCACTATGACTTAATATAGTAGACTTTTTCTGCTAGATATACACTATCCCTCTGTAGTAGTAATGTATTTAGATAGACTTCTCTGTTATAGTTATCAATGGAGTAAGGCTTGTCTTGGTTAAATCACATACACTTTTTTATAGTCCTATTTCCACTCTCATACTATACACTGCCAAAAGATAAATTCACTGATAAAAACTGCCTATCTAAAATTAATCCCAACAGTGCCCTATCTCTACTAATATATATTTTCTTATTCAAAATTTCAGGCAAAATGGAAGGCGAACAACAAGTTTCATTTTCGATTGAACTGAAGGAGAACAGCCAAGACAAACTTGATGACTTTATGGATGACAGTAGAGACCACGAACTTCTACAATGTGTTGAAGCAGTAGACAACTTGCTTCAAAATGAAAAACAATTACACCCTATAATAAATTATGACATTTCTGACAATGAAATGTTAGAAAATTTAATAAAATATGAAACACAATCATAATAAAAAAAAAATAAACAAAGAAAACAAAAAAAAACAAGAAAAACAACAAACAATTAACATACAGTATTAGAAAAGTCTTTCATTCTTTTATCCATAAAGTTCGCTGCCCAGAAAGCTATCCGGTTCGCGAACTTGGCGCTTACCACGCAAAAAAAAATTTTTTTTTTTGGACCCTCTAGGCCCTTTTAAAACCTCCACATAAAACCTAGGGGGTCAACGAGGATCTACTATGCCCCCTTATGGTAATTTCCCCCTTTGTTTTGGCCTCCTCTTGTCTCTCGATCCTACCGAGAGACAAGATGGCGGCCGCTCCGGACTGTTTAGAATGTTGACAGACACCGGAGGGCCAATCAGCTTCTCATCGCAAAGTTCCGTTACGCGAAAGGTTCGCTAACCAGATAGCTGCCCGGAGCGCTGTTACAGATATATATCTTGATTTAAACGTTAATTTCTCAAAATCCATTGAAGCACATATATTGAGACCTAGCAAAGGCACATCGGGCTAACAGTCCCTACAATTTTGCCAAATTTCGTGAAAATCCATTCAGCCGTTCGGGCTAAAAGTGAGTCCAACCGCCCTATGGAAAATAACATGGGAAAAACGCGTTTTGGGACCCCCCTTTTTTCTCGGCCCCCCCTTGACGAACCCCCCCCAAATTTCCAGGTGCTGCTCAGAAACAAAATGTGCCATTTTCCTGAAAATTTCAGCCAATTCCGTCCACAAACGCCAAAGTTATTAGGCATAGAATTTTCAAAAGTCCCATAGAGAAAAAATCCTAACTATATATACCTACTGGCGACCGCCAGTAGGTAATATATATATATGTATATATATATATATATATATTCACTGAAAAAACCATAGGTTAGAGACCATATATAGTTAGCTGGACATTTTATTGACATAAAACCAATGAAATTCCATATATAGTTAGTTGCACTAACTATATATCGCGCACCCGCAATCCACTGCTGATGATGTCACATATTACATCATTCATGACATGGTCAGTGACATCACTGATGACATCACTGATGACATCTCAAATGACATCACTGATGACATCACTGATGGCATCTCAAATGACATCACTGATGACATCATCTAGTGTCTGTGTGTTTTTGTAAAGTTTAAATATGTTTTACATATTGAAGAATGAGTGGATGTATGGAAGACTGAGTGTGTGTGTGGCTGGCTGGGAGGTGTGTGACTCTGTGCATATCAATGTGTACTTGTATCAGTGATTGTATAAGAGAGTAAGTATGTGTTAGTATATGTGTGAAAAGTATGGTGTTCTGTGTTTAACTGTATAGATGAGGAAATCGAAGTGTGATTGATTCTTCACAGGACTGACTAGGTGTATGAGTGCATATGATAGTGTTGTAATAATGAGTAACTGTATGTATGAGTGATTGTATGGGTGAATGAGTGAATGTGTGTGTAGACGTAGGAATCAGTGAGTGCGTATGTAGTAACTGGTATTGGTGTGTCATGATGTCATCAGTGATGTCATTTGAGATGTCATCAGTGATGTCATTTGAGATGTCATCAGTGATGTCATCAGTGATGTCACTGAAGTATGGTGTTCTGTGTTTAACTGTATAGATGAGGAAATGGAAGTGTGATTGATTCTTTACTGGACTGACTAGGTGTGTGAGTAACTCCATGGATGAGTGGCAGTGTGTGAGAGTCTGCATAGGTGTATGAGTGCATATGATAGTGTTGTAATAATGAGTGACTGTATGTATGAGTGATTGTATGGGTGAATGAGTGAATGTGTGTGTAGACGTAGGAATCAGTGAGTGCGTATGTAGTAACTGGTATTGTTGTGTCATGATGTCATCAGTGATGTCATTTGAGATGTCATCAGTGATGTCATCAGTGATGTCATTTGAGATGTCATCAGTGATGTCATCAGTGATGTCACTGACCATGTCATGAATGATGTAATATGTGACATCATCAGCAGTGGATTGCGGGTGCGCGATATATAGTTAGTGCAACTAACTATATATGGAATTTCATTGGTTTTATGTCAATAAAATGTCCAGCTAACTATATATGGTCTCTAACCTATGGTTTTTTCAGTGAATTTTCAAGGTTTTGTAAATGCAAATTCCTAACTATATATGGTCTATAACCTATGGTTTTTTCAGTGAATTTCATTGGTTTTTTAAAAGCTAATATTTATAGCTGTAAAATATATTCTTTATTATGTGACGTATCACGTAGCCACGTGAGACGCCTCCTGACGCGTCGCATAACCGTGACGTATCGGCTCTGCAGCGCAAACAAAACCCGTAACGTAAGCGTGCCGGAGCACGCTTACAGATATATATTTTTTTTAACCTTAATTAGACAAAATCCACACGTGCACATATCTTGAGGCCTTGCAAAGGCACATCAAACAAACAGTCCCTACAATTTTGCCAAGTTTGCTGGAAATCTATTGCCTTACTTTTTTTTTTACTGTTTCTCTTGGTTTTCCCCTTGTTACGCTTACCGGGACGCTACCCGGTACGCGAACCGGACGCTCCAAAAACACAAGATGGCGGACTCCCGTTACGCTGCCGGTTAGCTGCCCGGTTCGCGTACCGGGAAGCGCCTCTACCGCGAAAAATCGCGGGGGACTTTAATATCCCCCTCATCAATCCTAGGGGGTCAGGAGGGGTTTACCTTGCCCCCTTTCCTTCATTTCCCCCTTCTTTTTTCACCACATCTTGTCTCTCGAACCTACCGAGAGACAAGATGGCGGCCACTCCGGACTGTTTACAATGTTGACAGCTGCGCTGCCGGTTAGCTGCCCGGTTAGCTGCCCGGTGAGCTGCCCGGTTCACGTACAGGGACGCGCCTCTACGGCGTAAAATCGCAACAAAAATATTTTTTTTTTTTGCCCCGCGGGGCACTTTAATATCCCCCTCATCAATCCTAGGGGGTCAGGAGTGGTCTACCTTGCCCCCTTTCCTTCATTTCCCCCTTTGTTTTTCACCACATCTTGTCTCTCGATCGTACCGAGAGACAAGATGGCGGCCGCTCCGGACTGTTTAGAATGTTGACAGACACCGGAGAGCCAATCAGCTTCGCTTCGCGAAGTTCCGTTACGCGTCAGGTACGCGAACCGGGGCGCTAACCGGAGCGCTGTCACAGATATATATATTTTTTTAAACGTTAATTTCTCAAAATCCACTGCAGCACATATATTGAGACATAGCAAAGGCACGTCGGGCCAACCATATCTACAATTTTGCCAAGTTTCATGTAAATCTATTCAGCCGTTCGAGCTAAAAGTGAGTCCAACCGCCCTATGGAAAAATGAATGGGAAAAACGTGTTTTGGGACCCCCCTTTTTTCTCGGCCCCCCCTTGGCGAAACCCCCCCAAATTTTTAGGGGCTGCTCAGAAACAAAATGTGCCATTTTCCTGAAAATTTCAGCCAATTCCGTCCACAAACGCCAAAGTTATTAGACATAGAATTTTCAGAAACCCCATAGAGAAAAAATCCTAACTATATATACCCACTGGCTATCGCCAGTAGGTAATATACATATATAAACATATATAATCTGCATATCTATATAAATATAAATGCATGCATACATATACATATATGCATACATATGCATGTTATTTACATGAAAGTTTTAAAAACACTAATAAAAGCAAAGCTAAAAAGCCACCTCATTACAAACAGAATGGCTTTAACTTAAACGAGGGCGAGATCTATTGCATTTTCAATGCTTGTTTACTTTGGTTCTATCAAGAAGGCATTCAGATGTGTCACACATTTGCCATAAATTCGGAATGTTAGCACTCTAGTTGCTCATTAGATCACTGTAGTAAAGCTAGTGCTCACCAGGGAAGTCTGCTGCTAATCATGGTTTGCAGCCATTTTCCTGCATTTTTTATCCCGCAGACTTTCAGTCCGCATACCATTATCCCGCAAGGTCATTGACCTCGCATACCATTATCCCGCATTTTTTCAAAACGCATGTGCATTTATCGCGCATGCCTTTACAAAGAATTACGTTTTAAAGGCATGTATGGTAAATGCATTTGCGTTGTGAAAACCACGATGACGAGAGAGGTAAGTGGGTTTGTGTTAATTTTTTCGTGGGTTAGTGATTGTGTAGTGTAGTGTAGTGTTGTGTAGTGTAGTGTTGTGTTAGTGTAGTGTAGAGTTGTGATGGTTGTTTAGTGTAGGGTCATGCTGGGGGTAGTGTTTTAGGGTTTAGGGTTGTGTTGTAGTGTTTGCGTAGTGTAGGGTCATGCTGGGGCTAGTGTTTTAAGGTTTAGGGTAGTGTTGTAGTGTTTGCGTAGTGTAGGGTCATGCTGGGCTTAGTGTTTTAGGGTTTAGGATAGTGTTGTAGTGTTTGCTTAGTGTAGGGTCATGCTGGGGTAGTGTTTTAGGGTTTTGGGTAGTGTTGTAGTGTTTGCGTAGTGTAGGGTCATGCTGGGGTGTAGTGTTTTAGGGATTAGGGTAGTGTTGTAGTGTTTGCGTAGTGTAGGGTCATGCTGGGGGTAGTGTTTTAGGGTTTTGGGTAGTGTTGTAGTGTTTGCGTAGTGTAGGGTCATGCTGGGGGTAGTGTTTTAGGGTTTAGGGTTGTGTTGTAGTGTTTGCGTAGTGTAGGGTCATGCTGGGGCTAGTGTTTTAGGGTTTAGGGTAGTGTTGTAGTGTTTGCGTAGTGTAGGGTCATGCTGGGCGTAGTGTTTTAGGGTTTAGGATAGTGTTGTAGTGTTTGCTTAGTGTAGGGTCATGCTGGGGTAGTGTTTTAGGGTTTTGGGTAGTGTTGTAGTGTTTGCGTAGTGTAGGGTCATGCTGGGGTGTAGTGTTTTAGGGTTTAGGGTAGTGTTGTAGTGTTTGCGTAGTGTAGGGTCATGCTGGGGGTAGTGTTTTAGGGTTTTGGGTAGTGTTGTAGTGTTTGCGTAGTGTAGGGTCATGCTGGGGGTAGTGTTTTAGGGTTTTGGGTAGTGTTGTAGTGTTTGCGTAGTGTAGGGTCATGCTGGGGTGTAGTGTTTTAGGGTTTTGGGTAGTGTTGTAGTGTTTGCGTAGTGTAGGGTCATGCTGGGGTGTAGTGTTTTAGGGTTTTGGGTAGTGTTGTAGTGTTTGCGTAGTGTAGGGTCATGCTGGGGGTAGTGTTTTAGGGTTTTGGGTAGTGTTGTAGTGTTTGCGTAGTGTAGGGTCATGCTGGGGGGTAGTGTTTTAGGGTTTTGGGTAGTGTTGTAGTGTTTGCGTAGTGTAGGGTCATGCTGGGGGTAGTGTTTTGGGTAGTGTTGTAGTGTTTGCGTAGTGTAGGGTCATGCTGGGGGTAGTGTTTTAGGGTTTAGGGTAGTGTTGTAGTGTTTGCGTAGTGTAGGGTCATGCTGGGGGTAGTGTTTTAGGGTTTAGGGTAGTGTTGTAGTGTTTGCGTAGTGTAGGGTCATGCTGGGGGTAGTGTTTTAGGGTTTAGGGTAGTGTTGTAGTGTTTGCGTAGTGTAGGGTCATGCTGGGGTGTAGTGTTTTAGGGTTTTGGGTAGTGTTGTAGTGTTTGCGTAGTGTAGGGTCATGCTGGTGGTAGTGTTTTAGGGTTTAGGGTAGTGTTGTAGTGTTTGCGTAGTGTAAGGTCATGCTGGGGTGTAGTGTTTTAGGGTTTTGGGTAGTGTTGTAGTGTTTGCGTAGTGTAGGGTCATGCTGGGGTAGTGTTTTAGGGTAGTGTTGTAGTGTTTGCGTAGTGTAGGGTCATGCTAGGGGTAGTGTTTTAGGGTTTAGGGTTGTGTTGTAGTGTTTGCGTAGTGTAGGGTCATGCTGGGGGTAGTGTTTTAGGGTTCAGGGTTGTGTTGTAGTGTTTGTGTAGTGTAGGGTCATGCTGGGGGTAGTGTTTTAGGGTTTAGGGTAGTGTTGTAGTGTTTGCGTAGTGTAGGGTCATGCTGGGGTGTAGTGTTTTAGGGTTTTGGGTAGTGTTGTAGTGTTTGCGTAGTGTAGGGTCATGCTGGGGGTAGTGTTTTAGGGTTTAGGGTAGTGTTGTGGTGTTTGTGTAGTGTAGGGTCATGCTGGGGGTAGTGTTTTAGGGTTTAGGGTAGTGTTGTACTGTTTGTGTAGTGTAGGGTCATGCTGGGGGTAGTGTTTTAGGGTTTAGGGTAGTTTAGTTGTTTAGTGTATGCTAAAGGCATATTCGTTCTAAAAGTTTTCGTTATTTTAATTTGCGGCCTAATAGTACATGCGGGATTTTTTTTGCGGACTGATGGTATGCGGGATTTCGTCATATATTCGCTAATCATATTTTCTATGGCAAAATGAACCCCCTCATTTTGTTACTTTTTAAATTAAATGTTTTAAGAGTTACCACTTTATTCCAATCAAGATGGCTTCAGGTGTGCCATACCTTTGTAATAAGTAGGACTGTTAGCACTCTAGTTGTTCTTTAGAACACTCTGGGACATTCTGTCATTGGGCTATAGTTGGGCTACATCTGGCTGATATTTGGGCTACATTTGTTTTTTTTGTCTCTGGTGGCCATCTTTGGGCTACATTGGGCTACATTGGGCTACATTGGGCTACATTTGGGCTCCAACATATATATAGCCCAATGTAGCCCAATATATATTTTTCAAAGTTAATTTTCGTAAAAACCACTGGATCCTATATCTTGAGACATAGCAAAGGCACATCGGGCTACCAGTCCCTACAATTTTGCCAAGTTTGGTGTAAATCCATTCAGCCGTTCAGGCTAAAAGTGAGGCCAACCGCCCTATGGAAAATTGCATGGGAAAAACACGTTTTGGGACCCCCCTTTTTTCTCGGCCTCCCCTTGACGAAACCCCCCCAGATTTTCAGGGGCTGCTCAGAAACAAAATGTTCCATTTTCCTGAAAATTTCAGCCAATTCTGTCCTCAAACGCCAAAGTTATTCGACATAGAATTTTCAAAAATCCCATAGGAAAAAAATCCTAACTATATATACCTACTGGCTATCGCCAGTAGGTAATATATATATATATATTCACTGAAAAAACCATAGGTTTCAGGCCCTATATAGTTAGGAGTTAACATATAAAAAACCACTGAAATTGATCAGTGATGTCATCAGTGATGTCACTGACCATGTCATGAATGATGTAATATGTGACATCATCAGCAGTGGATTGCGAATGCGCAAAATATATAGTTAGTTCAACTAACTATATAGGAGCAATTTCAGTGGTTTTTTATATGTTAACTCCTAACTATATAGGGCCTGAAACCTTAGGTTTTTTCAGTGAATTTTCAAGGTTTTTTAAATGCTAATTCCTAACTATATAAGGCCTAAAACCTATGGTTTTTTCAGTGAATTTCAATGGTTTTTAATGTTAATTCCTAACTATATAAGGCCTAAAACCTATGTTTTTTTCAGTGAATTTCAAAGGTTTTTTAAATGCCAATTCCTACCTGAATATGGCCTGAAACCTATGTTTTTTTCAGTGAATTTGCAAGGTTTTGAAAATGCAAATTCTATTAGCGGATAACGTTTAGATATGTTGATATCCTTGTGGGACCACCTGAGCAGCCCTAGGGATCCGATTTTTGGACCGGAGCAAGATGCTCTCTGATTGGGCCGTATTTCTTGCCTTCTGCCCCCCTGATTGTGCCGTATTTCTTGGCTTCTGCCCCCTGATTATGCCGTATTTCCTGCCTCATGCACCCTGATTGTGCCATATTTCTTGCCTTCTGCACCCTAATTGTGCTGTATTTTTTGCCTTCTGCTCCCTGATTCTGCCGTATTTGTTGCCTTCTGCCCACTAATTGTGCCGTTTTTTCTTGCCTTCTGCCCACTGATTGTGCCGTTTGTCGGGCCTTCTGTCCCCTGATTGTGCCGTTTTTTGTGCCCCTGCCCCCCTGATTGTATTATCTTTGCCAGTGTTGGTTCGCTGCTGGTATTGCCTTTGTCTGTTTTTTTTTTTTGCTGCCGTTATTGTCTTTGCCTTTTTTTTCTGCTGTTATTTGTCTTTGCCAGTGTTTGTTTGCTGCC